>NC_136519.1:71879396-71951896 GCF_053919585.1 Euprymna scolopes
GTTATCACTGCCGTGATGTCCCTTGCATGATCGTCAATTCAAGCGTCTTTCACGCCTCGCACCTGATCGCGAACGTTATCCAGGTCTCTCTCGCGATCGCTGTCTTTCTCCTTTTTTATAGTCTTCTTCTCTCTGCCGGTGACATCATTTCGCATTCATTTACATCCGCGCTGTTACACTTGTAGTTGTTGTTGTTGACGACGACAACGACGACGACGACGACGACGACGACGACGACGACGACGACGACGACGGCGACGATGATGATGCTATAACCACAGAAACCGTTCGCGCGCCTTTTTTTATTTGTGGCAATTCAATTTGGCCATCACTTCCTCGTTGGTGACATGTAACGTTGGTTCGACTAAATGAAAAGAATCACTCGATTCTCATACCTTAATTGAATGTTCAATCGTATACATACATATACGTGAAAATATTCTTGGGGTACAGAATTTTATAATCGCTAAATAAAGACCAAATTTTACCATAATGCATTAAAAAAAAATTAAAAATTAAAAAGCCAGCTGACCGATTTCGCACCTCGCTCAACAGTGCTAAATCGAGGTATAATTGCAATTAAAAACATTATAAAATGAAAATACAGCATGGGGGGGGATTCAACCGGGAAAGAATTAAATAGAAACCACATCCTGAAAGATTTTTTCTTTTACTTGCAAAGATAAGGTCTAGATGACTTAATAGATATGGTTTCTTGGATTTTCAAATCAAAGCGTTTTGAATAATACATATGGTTCGGCCTGATAAAAATAGCCGGGTTTGTGCTTCCAGGTTCTCGATTCTCAGCAAATTACACTCATTATTTCATTTGAAAATCCTAATTCATATTCAGTCTTTGTAAGCAAAAAAAAAAAAAAAAAAAAAAAAGAGAGAGAAAAGAATTTTTTTAGGACTTGATGTGGTTTTTTTTTATTTTTTCCCTGCTTAATTTTTTCTTGCTTTTTTGTGCACCCCCCGTCATATTTCCATCTCATATTATTTTCTTAAATCGTAATCATACCTCGATTTAACATGGTGCGCAACCGGTCAGCTGGCTCTTTCAATTTTTATTTAAAAAAAAATCATTATGGTACAAATTGGTCTTTGTTTAGCGATTATACGTAGATTATACGTATACCTATATGTGTGTATGTGTGTGTAAGTGTGTATGTATGTGTGTGTGTTTATGAAAGAATATGCTTATTTAATTATATTTCACCCTTTATTAAGACAAATTTATGATTTTTTGATATTTTTATTCATGAAGCTCGATGTATATTGAATATTACTACAGAGTAAATACAAATAAATGACAAAAAGTCTATATTTCAAATTCCAAGATTTTGTCCATCTTACATTTTATTTATTTCAGCATGTTAACATTTTCAATTATTGACAGCACGTGTTTCATGACGCAGAAACAATCCTATAATTACTATGTCAATTTTTGAATATTTTCCGCCCTGACTCATCAGAAGAATAAGAATTCATTAACGTTTCTGAATTTTTGAAATGAGGATTTGTTATTCGTATTATTTGGATTCACCAGATTACTGTTCTCATCTTGAGTTTCATTTTCACTCACACCCAAGATGAGAAAAATAATCGGATGAATTCAGATAATAAGAATTCATAAACTTTAAACGAAAATAAAAAGAATATGAGTATGATTACATAAATCCGAAAAGATCGGAAAAGTAGTTGCAATTACGTTTTATGATATTTATGACATTTTTGATTTTAATGCAGAATTCTGCATTAAAATAAAAAAAATGTCGTAAATATCATAAATACACACATACACAAAGACGCTTTATAAATAGTTATTATTTATAAACATTTTTGGCTTTACATAAGTTTCGTCACGTTCAGTGATTAAAACCCGTCGAAGCCCAAAACACACACACACACACACACACACACACACGCACGCACACGCGCGTGCGCGCTGCTCATCCATGTATCTAGAATATTTAATACGAAAAATCATGTAGATTTTTACGTTTAATTAGAGTTTATTATAATCGAATCAATACGGCATAAGCACCTTGACACACCGGTTCTCGTCAGATCACCGAAGTCAAGCCACGTTGAGCCTGGCTAAGGCCACATTGGTGACCATTTGGGAATTCAGAGCACTGTATGTGCTCCCCGCTTATCTCGGTAGTTGTCCTGAATCTCCACTGGTCACTAGTATTTAACAACGCCGACTCAGGTGAAATGTGGTTGTGGATGGCGCAACCCTTGCCGCAAAAATCTCACGTGTAGCCAGAGATTGTCAAGACTGAATGGAGCTTTTAAATAATCTAATTAACAAGTTTATCGACTGTAAGAGATTTCCCTCGGGAGTAATTAATTTAAAAACTATTTGTTTCTGACTAGTATTTTACGAAAACGTTCATGAATTGGTCGGAAAAGTTCCTTGGATTCTTCAGTTGTCCCGGGTAAATACGCGTTCTGTTATATATATATATATATATATATATATATATATACATGTGTGTGTGTGTGTGTGTTTATATATATATATATATATATATATATATATATATATATATATATATATATATATATATATTGAGAATGTAAGTTTAAGAAGCCAATTCGACGCAGTTATGTTTTTAAAACAATAAGTAAACATTTATTTGATTATAAATCCAAATTTTCGATGCCATAGTGTCCTCGTCAGGATTGAACATTTTTTCCTTTTCTTTTTCTTTCCTCGTGGCGGTGTACTACAGAGTAAAATAAGATCCATGCGATTTTCTTCAACGGTGATGTTTTAAATATCCAAGTCAGGAGATACGCGTGGTGGCGCGTGAAGTCAACTATGAAGATTATTTCTTCGTGTTAAAAGTGTTGTTTAAATTTTAATCCAAAATGTAAGTTGAAGAATCTGATTTAACGCACATATTTAAAAAAAATCTTTGTTTATAAATCAATCTAAATATTGTTTCTATCCTGGTGAGGACGCTATGAGATCGAAAAGTTCGATTTATAAACAAAAACATGTTTGTTTATTTTTATTTTTTTTTAAATATCTGCATTGCATTCTTCTTAATCTTACATTTTTTTGCATTAAACAACGCTTTTTTTTACAGGGAAAATATCTGTATACACACACATTTACATTAAAATAAAAAAGCCGTAAAAATGGTGGCAACTATGTAGTCGTTTGTTTTTATGATACCATTCCCATCTTCGAAGCTCTTAAATTTTTTTACACGCACACACACACATATATATATATACACACACACATATAGACACACACACACGCACATATATGTTAGAGAATGGATCGACAGAGAAAGAGGGAGGTGTGTAAATCATATTGAGACACGTTGACCGGAAATCAGGATCAGCTGATCGGATTGCATGTGAGTGACGTGATCAGGTTAGCTGAATCGTGGAGATTTGGTTTGGACGTAGAAGGCGACGGACGGCTTTAGACGTCTCCTCCCCTTCACTGTGTGTAGAAACGAGACCAAGAGTACCACGAAAGCCAGAGATTTACTTTCCATCGTCTGCGAGACATCTGGAAAGTGAAATAAAAACTATAAAACAAATTCATCGTGTTGGAGTGAATGAACCTTCGTCCAAAACAGGTACCGTTTCCCCTCCAAGACACGAGATGTTTCCATATGGACCAACATCCAAGACGCAGAAGGTATGTTGAAAAATACATGCATCACACACACACACAAAGGCATATGAACATATCATTTAATAGACTGGACCACTAGACGATCACACGGCATTAAGCCTAATTAGATATATCACACGCGATCTCCTTTATGATACAACGCAACATATATAGATACACGCACACACACACATATATAAACACACACGCACATATATATAGACACACACACACACACACACACACACACACACACATATATATATATATATAGATACACAAACATATATTGTATGTAAAAGAATATAGTCTAAAAATGCAAAATAGAATGACTCATCTATTATAAATATAAACTCTAAACACAGACATTTTAATACTCCAAATGCCACAAGTATTCAGATTAGCTCAATGATTGAACTGTTAGATCAAACAGAGCTATTGAAGAGTATGTAAAAACAAATACAATCACCACATTATTTATGTCAGAAAAATTGACTTCTTTGGGCTGATATGATATGTCTAAACCTCTCTCTCTCTCTCTCTCTCTCCCTCTGTCTCTCTCTCTCTCATATGCTCTCTCTCTATTTGTTTTTATACACAAGCACACAACTACACATATACAGTAGACCCCGGGATACGGTGGCTCTAGGATACATTATTTTCAGGTTACGATGTGAAATACGATGTTTTTCCGACCCCTGGTTACGGTTTTTGCCCCGCCTTACGGTATTATTTATAATGTAATTTGATTATATACATGTGTATCATATACTGTACTGCATTGTATTACTAATTTTTAATGCCGTATTTAGGGGTTCTACTGTATATGTTTATGGGAAATATGGTTATTTAATTATATTTCACTTTTATTTATACCAGTCGTTTAATTTATGAACCTCAATGTAACTACAGAGCATATATAAATAAATGACAAATGTGTATATTCCAAATTTCAAGATTTAGACCATCTTACCGTTTATTTCCTTAAGTACGTTCAAATGAACAATTGTTGACAGCTGCTGTTTCGTAGGGCAGAAACATTTGCAATAACTATATCAATTTTTTAATTTATTCCGCCGTTAACTCATCAGAAGAAAAAGAACTTGTCAACTTAAAAAAGGAATATGGGCATGATTACAAAATCTGACTTTAAGAAGAGAAGTTGCAATTTTATATATACATATTAGGTTGAAAAGAAAGTTTTTTTTTGGAATTTTTCCTTTTGATTTTAAATGATGTATTTTCAAATATGTTTTCTTCATATATTATTTTCAATAGTGTTTTTCGCTCTATTTAATCGTTTAAATTGCAATCGTTTTAAAACAATTGTCGTATTTTCAGAATGGTGAATACAAGATAGAAACAAACGGAAATTCGCATAATGGTCTTATTTTAATTCAAGTTAGGTCGAAAAGCTGGTGAAACAACTCGTGATACCAACGAAGTGTTTGGCCCAGGAACGACTATCGAACACACAGCAATATAATGGTTTAAGAAATTTCCTGGCGGCGACGAGAGTCTTGAAGATGATGGGCTTAGTGGTCTGCCATCGGATCTTGACTACGACAATTAAGAGCCGTACTCGAAGCCAATCGACGTACATGTGTTCGAGACATTGCTTCTGAATTTGACGTAACGCATACGACTGTTTCCAACCACTGGAAAGAGGTTGGAAAATAAAAGAAAAAACTTGATAAATGGGTGTCTCACGGCAACCAAAAGAAACGCCCTTATGAAGTGTTATTTTCCCTTCTTTTACGCAACAAGAACGACCTGTTTATCGACCGGACTATGACGTGACGAAAAGTGGGCTCTTTACGACAATCAGCAATACTCACCTCGGTGGTTAGATGCCAATGAAGTTCCACGACACTTCCCAGAGCCAGAGTTGCACAAGAGAAAGTCATGCTGACTGTTAGATGATCTGCGACCGGTCTCATCCATTACAGTTTTTGCAATGCAGGCGAAACCATGACGGAGATGTACTGTCAACAAATGGATGAAATGTATCAGAAACTTCGACAACAACACCCAGTATTAGTCAAGAGAAAATACCTAATTCTCATCCACGACAATGCCCGACCGCACGTTGCTAAACCAACCTTGCAGAAGCTGAACAAATTGGGCTATGAAACTCTGCCTCATCCGTCATACTCTCCAGATTTCTCACCTACCGACTATTACATTTTTAAGAATCTCGACCACTTTCTTCGTGAGAAATGCTTGGAAAATTTAAGCGATATCAATATCACCTTAAGCAACTTTATTGCCACCAGAACGCAAGATTTTTACGTTATTGCCATAAATACAATAGTTTTGCATGGCAAAAGTGTGTTGATTTTGGCAATTCTTGTTCACGTCAAGATATGTTCATCTAAATTTAAAAGTTAAAAACCGCAAGAACTTTCTTATCAAATAACACACACACACACACACACACACACACACACACACACACACACACACACACACACACACACATATATATATGACAGATTCCTCACGTTCATTTAATCTTTGTTTTTCAGTGATGGGTGCCCATAAACACACAATACGTAAGTGTTTTTTTAATTCTTAAGTTTTATCAAACTTTGAATATCATCATTTCCTTTCATCAACATTTTAACTTACGAAATAAGTTTTCATTCCAACTGTTTTTTTTTTAAAGAAATATACATTGATCTCTAATTAGTTGTTTGGGGTTTGAAACTAGTGTACCTATTTACTATTCCTCCCCACGGGACAGAGTTAGACACCAGGGTCGTTTTTTAATGTGGAGAAAAGGTACAAAAATAAAAATTGTCTTAGTCGTGAAGGATCTCTCCTCCACCGAAAGAGAACAAGAAATAGAAGTGCAGCATCTGAAGAACAGATGGTATTTATTTGCTCCCCCACCGAGCAAATTAGGCACAAGGCCGATTTTTAATGTGAGGAGTGAAGGGAGGGGGAAGGGAAAAAGGGGACCAGCTCCCGAGAGGTGGGAAATGGGAGCTGGTTAAAGGTCAGGCATGTGGGGTTGCCCCCACATCTGGTCTTTGCTAGTCATAGCTAGTCATAGCTTGCAGTATCTGCCGGAACAGATACTACACTTTGATCTTGTCCCGAAGGCCAAGAATGTTTGAAACTAGTGTAAGACGTATTTCATAAAAATATGAATAAAATATGACCAGCTTGAATAATTATACACCAGGTTTTGGAATAAGAACTAACGACACACACACACACACACACACACACACACACACACACACACACACACACACACACACACACACACATATATATATTATTATTATTATTATTATTAATTTTAATTATCAAATATTTAAATATTTCATCATTTAAATATTTAATAAATATTTTTCGTGCACAAAAGTTATCAACACATGTTTCTGGGTATCATTCGTCGTCAGCATGGCTAAAGTTTTAACAAGGATCGAACTCGTAACTGCCCAATCGGCAACCTGATTTTCTACCACCAAGCTTGGACATCCTGTCAAAAATATTTTGCACGATTTTATCGCTTTATATGTAATATCTATTGTTTTTTTTTATTCTATTTTTATTAGCAATTCTGTTGTATTTATTTGTTTAGTTTACCTAGGCGGCGAGAGTTACTTCTCCTTTGCTTATTTATGTCGCCCCTTTTTTTGGGGACGTATTTTTTTATTATTGATAAAATAATAATAATAATAATAATAATAATAATAATAATAATAATAATAATAATAATAATAAAATAATAATAATAATAATAATAATAATAAAATAATGATAATAATGATAATAATAATAATAATAATAATAATAAGAATTTTATTTATTAAATATTTTATTATTTAAATATTTATTCAATACTTGCACGCGCATAAAATCTTGCATAGAAATAATAATAATAATAATAATAATAATAATAATAATAATAATAATAATAATAATAATAATAATAACAACAACGAAAATACGTCCCAAAAAACGGGCCAAACGTAAATAAATAAAGAGCAGGTAACTCCCTCATCGTTTAGGCAAGGGAAACAATTAAATACAACAGAATCGCTAATAAAACAACAAAACAACAAAAAAAAGAATAATAGATTTTATATATATATATATATATATATATATATATATATATATATATATATATATATATATATATATATATCAGGGTCAGGGCGACTGGAAACAATGCAAACATAAACGGAGAGCACATACAGCCTTAATTAAAGTTTAAAATACAAAAGTCAAATATCAAGGTTCAATTGTTCTCTAAACAGAAACATTCATTTCCACAGAACTTCATATCAAAGAACCTACTGTTGATTTTATCTGCCTGGCCTTTCTATTTGCACTGTGATAATAGCTTTTATAAATTACTCTGAATAGTCAAATGAATAGAGAAAGAAAGAGTGGATATACAAGCAATAAAATTTTATATTCTTTATCTCTACTTTCCTAAAGACTTTTCACACTGGTTCAATAAAAGAATTTGTCAAACTAGCAGAAAGCATTTTTCATTTTCAGGATAAGCCCCTATTAAAAAAAGAAGAAAAAAAAAGAAACAAAAAGCCTGGTCCTCACCTCTATCAGTGTAAATGCCTATTAAAAATTAATTTTGTGTGAGGGGTGGGAAGCTTAGCCCTATTTTTAACGCACGCACGCACACACACACGCACGCACACACACACACACACACACACACACACACACACACACACACACACACACACACACACACACAAACACACACACACACACACACACACACACACACACACACACACACACACACACACGCACGCACGCACGCGCGCACACACACACACACACACACACACATATATATACGTCACTTTGTGTGTGTATGTGTGTGTGCGTGTGTGTGTTTGTGTGTGTATGTGTGTGTGTTACTTCCTTTCTTAAAGGTATCGAAATGGCTGAGCATATCTTTTACAAATAATAAATAAAAGTCAATCAATAAATATCTATCTAACTGGTCAGATTCCTCGTCCGAACCGATGTAACTCTGTCTGTCTGTCTGTCTGTCTGTCTGTCTGTCTCTCTCTCCAGATTTCCCTATCTTTCATCAGCTGCTTCGGATCTTCAGGATTACAATTGTCGTCACGTGCGATTTGCTGAATGTACGTGGATGTTGGTTATTCTTTGCTCGTGAACCCATTCTGTGGAGCCCACAGCAATATATTCGTCATCAACTCTTACTTGCTCTTCTGTCAGTGACCGGTGAATCGTAGAAGTCTCTGCCTGATTGTAGTAGATATGACAGGTATGTATCCATAAAGTTGCTGCTTCGTAGGATGATCTTCGAAGATATATTTAACACTGTTCGTAGCACACGAGTGTACGTACCGTCTGGCTTTCTTTCCAATCTTTTTGTCCGTGTCCAGGTTCTAGCACTGTAAACAAGGCGAGACCTATCACTGCTCTGAAAAACTGACTTTTCAGCTTGTCAGTTAGCCTTGAAGTCTGACTGCAGCTTATGCAATGCAACCATGCTTTAGAGATGCGAATACTGATATTTCTCTCCCTGAAACCTATGTTGCTGTCCAGGTACGTAAACTCGGTGACTTTTCTCAATGTTATCTCATCTAGAGCTTTGATCTCCTCCTCCACATTGAAAACCATAAATGCTGTCTTATCTGCATTAACGTAAAGACTAATGTCATTTGCAGTCTTTTCTAGATCACTTAACAGCGTTTACGCATCATTATTCGCCAACAGATTAATGTGAAGCAAATGAATATAAAATAAAAATGACAAATTGAATATTAAACGCTTAAAGCCAGACAAAATAAACTACTCATAACCACTCTTTTCTAACTAATCTTACATGTTAAAAAGTGGCAGTAACCATGAGCTGATTTTTTCTTTCTTACGCATAAAAATAGAAGCCGAGATCTAACATAAATTTTAAACTATTGCGTGGGTGTATGCGTAGACACTTAACAAATTTTCTTTTCTTTTTTCTCTTTTTCTCATTTTTTTTTATAGATAACAACGTGACATTTGTTTTATAGATAAAACGTGACATTTTTTTTATAGATAACAACTTGACATTTTTTTATAGATAAAACGTGACATTTTTTCGTAGATAACAACGTGACATTTTTTCATAGATAACAATGTGACATTTTTTCATAGATAACAACGTAACATTTATTTCATAGATAACAATGTGACATTTTTTCGTAGATAACAACGTGACATTTTTTCATAGATAACAATGTGACATTTTTTCGTAGATACAACGTGACATTTTTTCATAGATAACAATGTGACATTTTTTCATAGATAACAACGTGACATTTTTTTTTGTAGATTACAACGTAACATTTCTTCATAGATAACAACGTGACATTTTTTTCATAGATAACAATGTGATATTTTTCATAGATAGCAATGTGACATTTTTTTCGTGGATAACAATATGACATTTATTTCATAGATAAAAATGTGACATTTTTTCATAGATAACAATGTGACATTTTTTCATAGATAACAACGTGACATTTTTTCATAGATAACAACGTGACATTTTTTCGTAGATAACAACGTGACATTTTTTCATAGATAACAACGTGACATTTTTTTCATAGATAACAACGTGACATTTTCAAAGGCAATGTTTATATATACGTAGACGCTTAAACAATTGTAATGCAATTGGATGTAATTCGTCTATTTCCGTCTATTTCCGTCTATTTCTGTCTTCATTGCCATGACCCCCTCCCGATCCAAAATGAATGAGTTTCTCCTATAGGAAGCACCTTTCTTTAAAAAGCTTATATAATTAACTTCATCGCATGCCTAGAATGGATGCCATCCATGAAATATGTTGCCAAGCTTACTGGAATAATAACTAAATCATTCTACCACTCCAGAATGTACGTAATCTCTGAAGCAATGGCTTAATTGCATAAGAGACAGGTACGCTTTCAGAAAGTGCAAATTATCGAATGAAAATAAAAGTGCATTGTTTGCTTTTATTTGTATGTTTAATTACGTCTTCAAAATGGTATTAGGTTTGCTTTGTGCTTTTGACGAGTTGGTTACTTATAGTTTTTTCTACTGTTCTGACTCGAATCAGAAATGCATTTTAATAAACAATCTCTATGTCAATATAGATGCAGCAATTACATTAGATATTAATGCCTAAGTACATGTATTTCGGGATATCAATGTCGTGCACGGGAATTCGGATGGTTTTTCGAGCTACACAAATGCAGCTAGTAGCCGCAGCGCACATAACTTCACTGTATCATTTTAAAAGGGCGCATATGAACTGATTAAAATTAAAAATTAAAAATAAACTAAGATTAATGTATGACGATTTCTTTCAATGTTGACCCATTTTTGACCTCATTAAAAACTATTTTAACCGGCTCAAAACCCATGAAGGAACGGTCTATAAAAATCTAATCATTTGAGGCTTGTAGCTCTGCTCTGCGCCTTTTTTTTTAGCGGAGATAGAGTTTGAAAATATAGAAACAGACAGACAGACAGACAGATAGGCATATAGCCTTTTATATATTAGATTTAAAAATCATAGGAATCTTCTAAAATGTATTTAACAAATGCTCATAGTTTTTAGATAGCTTTAGCAGCCTATTTTAAACATTTGATTTTCGATTTGCAATTTTAGCTGCTGGTAAGTTGTTTATGGCAACTTTAAACGCCTTCTTGTTGTTAGATTGCATTGGAATAAATATCTTGAAAGCTAATCCATAAAAGAATCTTCAACAAATCTCTTTTGATTCAACCAGGATTTAGTGAACTTTGATGCATGACTTGATGCATTGTCTGATTATGATTACGCGCCGAACTGTAATACATAAAGTCCGGGGTTCGATTCCTAGAAACAGTCAAGCTACGCTGAAGAGAGGTAGGGCCTTGAAACATGTATGTCCGTAGAGTACAGTTTTAAAAAATAATATATAATTAAATAAAATTATTATTTGTTTACATCCAAATAAAATATGGGCGATTTCCTCAGAAAAAAGATCTTCAAGGCGAAGACGCTACGTTAACGGTATTATCGTTTAAAAAAGCAATAACAAATCTACGTAAGTTTATAAGCGATAAAAATAAACAGTGGAATTATCTATGGCATCATTGCGTAATAGATTACGCGCCGGACTGCAATACTTAAGGTCCGGGGTTCGATTCTTAGAAACAGTTAAGCTACGCTGACGAGGGGCAGGACCTCGAAACATGTATGTCCGTATATTACTGTTTTAAAAATAATAAATAAATAAAAATATTATTTGTTTAAAAAATCAGCAACAATTCTCTCTCTCTCTCTCTTTCTCTCTCTCTCTCTCTCTATATATATATATGTGTGTGTGTGTGTGTGTGTATACATTGTAGATCTACGCTTATCTAATGACTGATTATCAAATTATTCAAAGAAATATTGAGAGTAAGTTTTGAAGTTCATTGTAACTCTGTTTATCACTTTAAATAGACCCACGAGCTAATTACGAACAATCCCAGTCCATATCACAATCCTACCGCCGCCTTGTTGGCGTTCAAACAGTTGTCTTGAGTCACCTTACATGCAAACCAATCATCGGGCCAATCGAAGGTGATCCTTGATTCGTTTGTGAATAGCAATTTACTAATATTAGTTTTCATGTATATCTGCAATCTTCTTTCCCCGTGTGTTTTTCGTTAAAACGATTTTTTTATTCGATTTTATTTACATCAGAAAACTTTCTTAATCATCATCTCGTATGAAATCGAAAATTCTGTTGTTTGTATTGGTTTTCTAATATATTTCTAGTAAGAATTCTTTCTAGAAAAAAAAAGAAACAATAGGGACTACCCCAGGGACTACGTGAAGGATGACATCCTAAGTGAAAAAGATTTTTGTGGAACGTACTGGATTCGAGCTTGTGACACCCAGGTCGTCAGTCCGTTTCGTTTACTAATAAACCAACATCCCCTCCCACTTCGTACATCTAAACAATATGATATAAATGCGGGAGTGCCCCAGGGATCTATCCTTGGACATCTGCTGTTCCTGATATTCATAAATGACCTCCCCGACAAAATTGCCTCTGAGATGGGTATATATGCTGATGACACCACACTCTATAGCAGGCACGACAGGAAAACAAATGAACATATATCTAAAGTAATGGCAGAAACACTAGAGGATGACCTCCAATCAGTAGTGGAATGGGGACAAAAATGGATGGTAACGTTCAATGCCACCAAGACAAAACTGGTTTCATTCAATAATTACAAGAAACCTTCTCTACCACCTATAGCAATGGCCAACGACTCTTTATCTGAGAGTACGTCTCTCAAACTCCTTGGCCTAACATTCACAGGAAACATGAGTTGGAACAATTACATCGAAGGCATTGCCAGGGCCGCTGCAAGGAAGGAGGGCTCTCTCTACCGTGCTAGAAAACTTCTAACACCCGAAAGTATCCTGTACCTCTATAAGGCCACTATTCGCCCATGTATGGAGTATTGCTGTCATATTTGGGCCGGTGCATCGGCTTCTAGTCTCTCGCTCCTTGACAGGGTTCAAAAGAGAGTCGCAAATCTGATAGGCCCTAAACTTCAGCCTCTGTCCCATCGTCGAAACGTTGCATCCCTCTGCCTGCTCTACAAGTATTATACTGGTGAATGCTCTTAAGAACTGCAAGCACTTGTGCCCCCACGACGTGAACACCCTCGACAGACCCGACAAGCTGCAAAATCCCACCCCCACACTGTAGAGATCCCTAGATGTAAAAGATCTTTCTACTCCAGTAGTTTCTTCCCCAGAACTGCTAGACTTTGGAATTCCATTCCAGGTCACTGCTTCCCCAACTGTACTGACATGCATAAGTTCAAGTGCAACGTGAACCAACATCTCGCTGCCCTAATCCCTACATAGTACCCCAGTAGATGTTTCCCCTGATAGTAGCCCCCTACACCAAAGTGGCAATGTGCCTTGTTTGGGGTGAAAATGTAAAAAAAAAAAAAAAAAAAAAAACTTCTTTATAGGAACTCCTGCGGTCTCAAATATGAACACACTTGGCGCATTTGCGTTTCTTATTAATTCTCATTGAATATGTCATAGATGTAGTTTTATTAAATTCCTCAATACAGCCGGGGCCTTTTTTCCTTGGTTGAATTCCCGCTTAATATATTTTCTTGATTGTACGATGACAACTTTTCAAATTTGTAAGAAAACACTTTCCTTTGCTAATTTCTTAGATTATTATTTTTATTCTTCCTTTGTTAGTTCCGTTTTAGTAGCCATAAGATTCTTGTTCTTGCTAATAATCTCTTGACACTGCAAATTGTTATAACTAAAAAAAAACTAAATATTAATCTGAATTAAAAAGTGTGACTTGTTTCCATGCTTACTCTCTATGCATAATAGTACAACATATTTCATTCGCTAACTTGTATCTATGAATTTTACATAAAACATGAGACAGTACTTCATTTGCATATAATCTCTAGACGCAGTTCCTTTCTCTCTGCCTGTCTTTCTCCCTCTGTGTATATATATATATATATATATATATATATATATATATATATATATATATATATATATATATATATATAAGTGAACGTGTATGTGTGTGTGTGTGTGTGTGTGTACATTTCCCTACGCAATAACTCTGTCAATTTTTAGTCTCGAAATTTGATATACATGGTACTGAGATTTGGGAAAATCTATGTGATCGGTGTTCGGCCAGAGATTTGGCTGTTAAAGGGTCAAAGTTCAACGATTTGACCTTTGAGAACTCTACCAAACTCCTCCGACAATTTTGGGTCTAAACACTTGAAATTTCAGATATAGATTCCTTGGACATGGATCTAACTTTATAACTTGATTTGAGTCCAAAACAATAAATCTTAATGGATCATAATAGAGGTCAAAGTTTAAAAAAAACTGACCGTTTTTTGGGGTTTTTATTTTTTGCTCAGCATGCACCTCCAAGCACCCGAGCAACGCCGGGAACTCATGCTAGTATATATATATATATATATATATATATATATATATATATATATATATATATATATATATATATTAATTATTTTAAAAACCGTAATCTACGTACACGTGTGTTTCAAGGTAACTACCTCTCATCACCTTAGCTTGACTGTTTCTAGGAATCGAACTCCAGTCCGGCGCGTTAACCGTTCAGCTACTGTTTATTTTTATAGCTTATGAATTTAGATTTGTTGTTGTTGTTTTTTTGTTGTTTTTTTTAACGATAAATGCTGTTATATCATGATTTATGAAGTTAAATTTTATGATTTGAAAAAAATTATATTTCAACTATAGAATTTTTATTGTATGCAAAACAAAGAACACAGTTTAATAAGTATATTTCCTTAACCCATGAGTTTTAGATGTTTAGTGACCTCCTCAGAGGAAAAATATTAGCAAATATTATACCTGGTTTGCACCTAATTTGCTAAAGGTAATTAATACAGATAATTTAAAGTTATATAAGTTTTTAAATCAATTTAGCTACATAGAATAAGGGAAATTAGATATTGATGCAGAAAAATGGATATTGAATTTCAAATCCAAAATGTCTTTATATATATCTTCTTCTATAATATAAAGCTGAACGTCTGTGTGTGTGTGTCTGATCACAAATAGGCTCCTATATGGTTGACTATTTTTAAAAACTGATTACATATAATGATAGAAGATGTATCGAGGATCAGGAATGGGTATGTTTGATCTGGCAGAACGGTGGTTCATGAAAATTGTGGGATCTTCGTTCGCGCCTGGCGCCCAAAGTATGAAAAAGAAAAAAAAAACGTTTACAACGGTTTTTGATATAGATGTGCATAAGAATACTTTGACAAGTATGTTTCAACTTAAATAGGGATGGTATTATAAAATTGTGGGGTCTGCGTTCGCGCCTGTACTCCATGGAAATAGGACACAAACTTTAACGAAGACTTTTCATATCTATCTGCGTAAGTATACTTTGATAATTATGTTTCAGTTTGAAGAAATATGGTATAATAAAATTATGGGGTGTTCGTTGGCGCCTGACCTCCATAGAATGGAAATATGTCACAAAGTTTAACAAGGTTTTTTAAAAGGGCCGAGGGTCCACAATACCACCTTAACTTTAATCCTAATTCACGTTAGCTTTTATTTATTTTTTTGAGTTGAATCATATTGTATCGAATAAATTCACCTCATAAATTCACGTTCTTATTAAAGTGAAAGCCCCCCCCCCCAAGAAAAAGTCGGGACTTTAGACAATTCTCGACACAAATTTTGCATAACTCTGTTTTTTCCTTCTTCACTTGCACGTTGCACTCTTTTGAAAATAGATAAATAGATAAATAATAAAAAATAAGAACGTTACTTATTATTGTGTCAAAAGAAGGAAAAAATCCTGCTCACGTGATTACGTGTCTTTTTAAAAACATTTACATAAACTTTTTATTTTTATTTATATATCTGTTTAAACGTTTTCTTTGTCAGTGTACTAGAAGGAATTCAGTTGATTACAGCCCTTTCTGTTTGTTCTTTACATTACAATAGTACTGTTACGTTGTCGTATTATAAAATGAGCGTTTGTTGTATATTGGTTGAAATTGGAATGGAGATGATATATTAAAACGTGTCTATTTATAAAGGATTGAGTGTTTGATTATCTTATCAGAGTTAATGTCGTTGTGTGTGTGATCATCTAGTGGTTTTTCTATTACATATGTTCATATGCTGTTAAGTGTGAATATGTGTGTGACATGTCTTTGAACATACCTTCTGCCATTTTGTTGGTCCATCTGGAAATTCTCGTCTGGGAAGGAGACTTGATACCTGTTTTTGAGGACGAAGATTTATTTCACTCCAAGACAAGAAATTGGTTCTATAGTTATTTATTCACCCTCCAGATCGTTCGCAGAAGTTTGGAAAGTGAATTTGGCCTGTTGTTTTTTCTTCTAGGTCTTATTTCTACTACGTCAGCGTTCGCCCCCCCCCATTAAAGGGGAGGAGACAACGGCGAAGCCGTCTGCTTTCTTCCAAGTCCCAACCAAATCTCCTCGATTCAGCTAACCTGACCACATGATTCACACGCAATCCAATCAGCTGATCTTTACTTCCGGTCAACGTGTCTGCACTATAATTCACACTCCTCCCTCTCTCTCTATCCATTCTCTAAGAGTACAACCCTGAATCCGACAGCGCAATACTACCCCGTTCAATACTGTAAAACTGAAACGAAGCTGTTCTGCTTGAAAAGGGTGCCATTTTCTTCTTATTCATATTTATACCGAATCTTTGCTTTAAAAACTAAAGTAATTACGTGTTTACTTTTTTAATATCCCATTTTGCTGTTTCGGATTATTTTACGTATGTAAGTAAAGCTTCATTATTTTTCAAAACTGTTTTTGTTTTTTGATATTTCGTCGATATTATTTAGTAAGAGTGTTTAGCAGAAAAGTCAACAAACGACTACCCGAAAAATAAATATACAAGAAATAAATGTTACCATAGTCCATACAAGTTCAGTTCATGTTTTTTTTTGTTTTGAAATAGTTTTTAATGCTCTTTACTTGAAATAATTTCAGCGAACCGAAATTAAAACGAAATTTTAGGCGATAACTACTTAAATGAATTTTTATGTAAACTACACATGCCATAATCGAATATTCATCAAGCACAAAATAACGAAAAACATTGAAATATGTTTATAAATATTCCTTACGTTGACGGAACTCTCTTAAATTGTTAACACAGAATGCTCAGGTGCCCCTCTTTCAAATTGAAAACGGGTCTCTCCATTTCAAAATCGCTGCCATTTTGATTTTTTTAACCGGTTCGTGAATTAAAGAAAAAACTTTTTTACAAACTACTTAAAAATACAAACCAATGAACTTTTCTATCATAAAAGTAACTTTTATTGACTATGGGAACATTTATTTCTTGTATATTTATATTATCATATATATAACATTTTCTCTTTGTAAGGAAACATCATTTTGTTGGTCACCCTTGCCTACGAATGGAAACAAAGTTGATATAAAAATATATTTTCGCGAAAATTATCTTTACTTTCATCATATTTTGCTTAGGGTAAAATTTGTGAGTACCAAACCTATCTCTTTACAAACCCCTCCTTTTCGTAACCTATCATACTTTAATCAATCACAGTCCATTTTCTGTAGGCTGTTTTTGAACCCAGTCAACGACGGGTACTTCTGCTAGTATATATATATATATATATATATATATATATATATAAATATATATATGTATATATATATATATATATATATTTATGTATATATAATTTTATTAAACATTCAAACATTACAGAAGTATTCACTTAATTCACATCCATATTGTTTTATTACTGTGTCTTCTACGTGTTTCATTGAATAGCATAGATATACCAAACAAATCATCAGTTCCCCAGAAGACATATATAGTTTTTTTTCTCGAATTTAAAGGAATATATAATGTTAAAATGAATTCGAACTTTCAGAAACCATAAGAAAATCCATATAAACCAGAAATCATAAAAGAAATCATAAAAAAAAACATAAAAACATAAAAAAACGAATAAGAAGTTTTACTTATTACAGGAAATATTGAAATATATATCTGATATGATAAAAAAACACTTTAACTCAGACCCCACGATGTATTATTCAATTTAGCTAAACAAAATTTCCATTGGTCGCTGGCATAAACCTACTGTTTCCATGTAAAAACATTTCAAGTGGCAAGTCTTTTTAATTTTTTCTTACCTAAATTGAATAAAATAATACTTTGCTCTTTTTATGGGGTACTATCAACAAACTCGTTAAATTCAAGTTTATTTTTTTACCTTGAATATATATATATATATATATATATATATATATATATATATATATATATATATATATAATTAACTTTGTGTGTGTGTGTGCATGTATGTATATATATATAGTTTTAACTTCGTTTCTCTCTTATATATATATATATATATATATATATATATATATATATAACGTATAACGATTTGATCACTGTCGCTCTGACGTAATGAACATTTAAATTAAAATGTTTAAAATTCAACGCTATTTCACATGATTAACGGTAGCCGAATGGATACGGCCTCCGCTAATCGAGCCAGAGATGTCTCGTGTCGCGGGGTTCGAATCGTTCGACTGGTAGTAATCGTGACACCCTGCACTGAAGAATCCCGAAAGGATGAAACACTAGTGTCTGTAGGTATTTAATTATTATAGTAAAAAAAATAATTATATATATATATATATATATATATATATATATATATATATATATATATACTAGCATTTTAGCCCAGCGTTGCCCGGCTGTTTGGATGTGTAAATTGAGCAAAAAAAAAAAAAAAGTGGTAGTAGTAAGGCAGGCTCGAACCCGTACCGCGAAGGAGGAAAGAAACGGGGGGAAAAAACCTGACGTCTTTGCGGTTACGACCACTGCCCAACCCGACTCATGTTAAAATTAAGGCTAGACAATCGAAAGGAGATGATATCTTTAAAAAATATCGGCGAAAATAAAAAACGACCACCCCCTGTAGAGAAGGGTTTTAATTGAAGGTGAAGATATTAATGTTTTTAGCCAATTTTGTCGATATTTGTCGTCTGAAAGGTCGAACTTCAAAACGATACTAATCTTGGTAAAATCCGTCGCCTTTGTCGAAAGTTTTAGGCACACATGCAAACATACATACATACATTTATGTAATGGTAACTTAAAATTTCGCCCCAAACCGATGAAAAAGCTTGCCCTATTTCTGAATACTCTTTATGTAAAATTTCAAATGTTTAGACCAGGAATTATTTGAGTAATTTGGTAGAGACCGCAGTGGTCATTTTTTTTTAAAACTTTGACCCCTATTATGACCCCTTAACATTTGTTGTTTTGGGCTCAAATCGAGTTATTAAGTTAGGTCCATGTACAGGGAACCTATATCTAAAATTTCAAGTGTTTAGACCCAAAATTGTCGGAAGAGTTTGGTAGAGTTCTCAAAAGTAAAATTTTTGAACTTTAACCCTTTAATCGCCAAATTTCTGGCCGAAAACCGATCACAAAGATGTTCCTAAATCTCAGTAATCTGTATATAAAATCTCGCGTCTGTAAACTTAAAACTGACAGAGTTATTGCGTAGGGAAATGTACACAGACACACACACAGACACACAGATACACAGCCGCGTTCACTTTTGTAAATATACTAGCATGGGTGTCCGGCGTTGCCCGTGTATTTGGAGGTGTATGCTGAGCAAAAAAACGGTAATTTTTTTAAATTTTGACCTCTATTATAACCGCTTAAAATTTATAGTTTTGGGTTCAAATCGAGTTATTAAGTTAGATCCATGTCCAAAGAAGCTATATCTAAAATTTCAAGTGTGTAGACCCAAAATTGTCGGAGGAGTTTGGTAGAGTTCTCAAAGGTAAAATCGTTGAACTTTGACCCCTTAATCGCCAAATTTCTGTCCGAAAACCGATCACGTCGATTTTCCGAAATCTCAGTACCCTATATATCAAATTTCGAATCTGTAAACTTAAAATGGACAGAGTTATTTCGTAGGGAAATGTACACACACACACACACACACACACTTTCACTTATATATATATATATATATATATATATATATATATATATATATATATACGCAAGCATAGATACCCAGCGTTTCCAGGGTCGACATAAAGTTCGGTTTGGTCACACCTGCTATGCTAAGAATATTGACCAGTTTTTCATTATTATATGTCAACTCCATCGTTACCTCAACAAAATTTCAGAAATCAAAGAACGAATGAAAACACGAAAATGTATTATATAATTCTTATTAGAAGAGGACTGATGTTATTTATTGTTGTTCATATTTGCGAAAGTCTTAGAATGATAGAAACAGTCTTAGTAGTGTTCATGTGTTGAGTGTTCATATGTCTTAAGATGTTCATGTTGTAAGAGATACCACATTGGAGACATAAACAGGTATATATAAAGAGAGAGAGAGAGAGAGAGAGAGGGAGAGAGAGAGAGAGAGAGAGAGAGAAAGAGAGAGACAGTTTTGTATGAACGGGAGTGTTTCTATAAATATTGATACATATATTTCTTACCTAGTTTTGAGATGATGATTTTCACAAAGTTCTTATAATATAAATGAACAATACCTTTTCTGTTGAATCACAACACGAAGACGCAGATACACAAAGATGATGACGTCCTTTATTTCATGACCGGTCCATGATTTCGCTTGACGAATTCAAAGTTTCTTTACATGGCTTTTTTTTTCTCTAACCTCCGCTTCCAATGTTTGGTGTCAGCATGTCTCTCTAGGCTCTTCTCCATTCTTTCTCCCAGACTGCATCTAAAAACTCTACCTATATTGAGAACTAGTCACGTCATCGCATGATTAAACATTTGCTCATAAAGCACGCTGGATGACATGCGTCACATTGCCAAACTTGACATGACCCCGAGTTCAGTAACCTATTTTTCAAATAACCTCTTTACAAAATATGTTTACAATTTCAATTGACGATTAAATTCCTTATATTAATTTTCACAGAAACAAATTTCATTATTACATTCCTTTTCCAAAAACAGATATGAAAGCTAAACAATTGCAATTCCTTATTTCAATAACATTCTGTATTTATTTTAACTTATGATTGCAATTTTCAATTCCAAATCTAGCTTCGCAAGTTCGAATTCTTGACTATTCTATTTCATATTTACATTTAACCAATTCCCTATTTTTTTTACTTACATGAAAAGGGGACAGTCCTTTATCATGTAACAAATGTAATCCCCCCCGAAAAAAGGAAGTACGTGACAAACTCTCCACCAGATATTTCGGCAGAAGGGATACGAATAGAAGCTAGTCTCTGGATATTGAGCACCTTTTTATGACTATATTCCAGTTTAAACGAATTTCTTTTATGCTACCTCAGTCTAGAAAGATTTGCTTTACGGTCTGTTGCAACGAAAACAAACTGTAAATACTTCAGTTCAAAAAATACCAAAATAGAGTTTGTGTTAACCGAAATACACGGTTTTATGTCATAAAAATGATGAGTTATAATGTGTTATTAAAAAAAAAAAAATAGTTACGATGTCAAAAAATGTCAAGAAAAAAAGCTGGTAAAAAAATGTAAAGTAAAGTTGTTTTTGTTATTGTTTTAAATAATTCATCGTAGTTGAATTGGATTGTTTGTTTATTTTAAAATAAAAATCCACTGGACTACAACGTTAATTGCGAAATCACGGAAATTATTTAATTTAAACTAATTCCAAAAATAATGCTTGAAAGTTTTTAGTTTAAAATACCCGCCAAAAAAGAAAACAAAAACAATAAGAACAAAGTTAGTGTCCAGGGGGAAATAACTGAAAACGGTTTATAAAAATATCGATGTCAGTAAAAATAAATTAAATTGAATATGTTCTCAATATAAATCAAATTTGAATAATAAACTTTAATAGAACACTTAAAACAATTCTCTCACTATAAGCAATAACTAACATATCGCTATTAAATAAAATCGATTTTCCTTAATGTAATATGTAAATGAGGTTACCTCTTAATCGTATATTTTGCAAGAATCATACTATATATATAGGAATGAATGAAGCATTAAAGTAATGCCCCTTTTGTATATATTAATTGAATTGCGAACAAACAAACACATAAACAAACAAACAGGAATACGAATTTATATATATAGATATGAAAGGATAAAGTGATGAAGCTTTGGTCATTTGCGTTCTGTTCGATACTGCCCACCGCCTCTTCTTTTGTTAGCGTGCTAGCAACAAACTTGTAATATGACACAACCGCAAACGCCAACATTGACATGAACATTGTGGTCGTAATCGATTACTTTTCTCCGTCTCTGCTGAACAAATAAAGAGTCTAATCCCCTGTTTGTTTTTCTGCTGCTCGTACTCTGTAAGTTCAGTAAAAAGGCTAACGGAAAATAAATCGATCAATAAATAAATAACTTAACACATGAAGGTATTCTCTATTTTCGTCTTCTTCTATAGAAAGCAATTGCTCTTTGTCCTCTCGTTTCCTGTATACGTCCGATTAGAAAATAGTACTACTGTAACGTTACATACGTTTACACACGTAGACCCAACACGTTGTAGAAGTGTACGTCACAAGGAACAAAGTACAAAACTCTGGTTGTACCCCTCTCTAGGGATGCCTTTCGAGTTAAAATGGTTAAAATTGACACTTTTGAGCTAATTAAAAAAAAATGATGCTTTGGATTTTGATAGAACTTTCTGAAAAGTTGTAACTAACTGATTTCTATATAATTTTGTTTGTCTATGCTTCGCGATGACTCTTGGGTGTGCCCCATAAGGCTCTTTTAGGGCTAATAAAACACTCCATTTTTGGGACTATTTTACCATATTTTTCCAAAATTTTCTGTGTATGTCTATTTAACAGTTTTGCATGTTGCTGAATTTAAATTTAAATATGTTAAGGCTTTGGGGACTTTTGTGGCTAAATGGGAGGGGGGGACAAATTATGGCCTTAGTCATTTCTTTCTTTGCATGGTTCAGAACTCAAATTTACACATGTTAGGGCTTAAATTTCACAAGAATTTGACGTTCCCTGGGGACTTTATGGGCTAGGAGTACCGAGATCCACGTATCTCCAGCAAATTACAGATCTGGGGCAGCCGTTGGAAGACAAGGAAATCTGGATAGAGAAAGTCACATTGGTTTAGGCAAGGAGCCCGACCAGATAGTAGATAGTTCTGCATTGTTGTGTTGGCGTTTTTAAGAGAGAAAAGTAGAAATTATTTGTTGCTACTTTTTAGTTTACTTCTTGAAAAAGCCCATAAAACAGCTAGGTGAAACGTTGAGCACCAAGCCTTCCTTATTTTCAATTTCAGATCATGTTATATAAGTTGAACCGATTAGCAATAAATAAACCTCTTCTCCCTGTTTTTTTCCTGTCTACGGCCTTCGTCTTTTCAAGACTAAGATCAATAGTCATCTCCTGTCTTTGTGAGACTCATATTTCGTTCTTGTTAGATCCTTACATTAAGTGGCTTCATGCTTTGTCTCGATCGATTTCCACAACAATCTAAATGTATAAAGTTTTGTTTAGAATACATTTAAAATGTCAGCATTGCTCAGGACCAAATCAAGATTAAAGCCTGGGAGGGATGACCGCTTAGAGATAAACAGGATCATACCTTAGCCCGAAAGCACCGACGTTATTGTTGGACCGATTGTCGAGAACGTATCCCTCATTAGTATGAACAGAAACTACTCAAACTATGCCAGGAAATCTAACCTTAGTATATTAATAAATATAAGATGCATTCTTTTTTTTTTTTTTTTTTACACAGTGATCACCACTTATCAAGGCCCGGAAGCCACTCAGGGATAAGGGTTATTGCAAGTACATTACGTTAGTGAAATTCAATATATTCAATCATTTCGTTGTTTTTATTCGTTTTTAGAGTACTCAATATTTAAAAAGTAAAACAATTCTCTGTCCCATTCGAAGGTATATAAACGTATATGTAATTTGATTTGTCACACCGTTCTTACTGTACTGCAACCCTCTCTCTCTCTCTCTCTCTCTCTCTCTCACACACACACACACACACGTTTTATATATAAAAATATCATAGTACGTGTTCATCAAAATTGATCCCTAGTTCCTTTTTCCCAGCTCGTTTGACTCGTTGGTCTAGTGGTCTCCATTAATTCATTGTTGTAAGACCTGATTTTAATGCACCTTCTTGTTCCAGTTACTCTTTCCAAGAACTGCAGGCTTGTGGAACTCTCTTCCTGCTCACTGTTTTCCTTCTACCAACAGAATTGTCTAGACTAAAGTGAATAGGTATTTGCTCTCTTTGCAATAATCAGCATTTGTTCTTGTTAGCTCCTTACATCAAGTGGCTTAACACCTTGTCTCGAGCAATTTCCATAACAATCTAAATTAATAAGGTTTTGTTTAGATTACATTGATGATGTCACCATTGTTATATATTGGTCTGCTCAATATCAAATCACATAAAACGATGCGTTAAAACGTTGGCATTGTCGATTTAAAAGGGGGATAGCGTTCTAGAATACCTTTATGATGATAAGTTCATAAGCTTGGAGTCATTCACAGTTGATAACAATTGGACTAGAAGCAATCCAAAACGTTGAAATGCTGAAAACTGTATTAAACTACAATAAACTTTGCTCGGCGAAAGGTTATCAGAAGAAAAAAAAAAAAAGAATTAAGATCACATTATAATGTTTTTGAAAAGGTCACGAATTTCTCAATTTTTTTTGAACCAGCATAATTTCCTTATTTTTAAATCTCATTGAAATCAGTTTTTAAATACTTACAGAAGGTGTGTGTGTGTGTATATATACCATTTATATTTATTCAAAAGGAATCAACGTTCAAGAGGTTATCTCATTTGCATATATTAAAGAAAATTTGTTTTAATAATTAACGCTAGATTTTTAATGGAAATTTGTAATAGAATTGTTCTCAGTATTCTATTTAGAAATATTTTATAAAGTTGTTTTATTTAATTTATTTTTAATTCAATTCACATTTAATTTAATTTATTTTTTTTAATTATTAGTATAATAAACTGCGTTTAAAAACGGAAGTAAGTTTACATTTTACCTGCGAGTTATTTTCCTTTAAGCTATGTTGTGGTGTGTGGGTTGTACTGTGTGATACTATCAACATCCCCCTTAGCTAATAGAATGTGCAAAAAAGAGGAAAAAGATATAACAAAAAGGAAGAAATATGTTTATCAGCAAATCAACTGTGAAGAAGCTGTTTACCAAGATACACAAAGAAAGCTAAAATGGGATTGTTAATCAAAGTGCAGCAAAAAAAAAAAACGGACATTGAATGTAAATACATTTAAAGTTTGTTTACGGGTACTTTTAGGAGTGGCAATGAGTTTTGCGGCAGTTTACGACAGTTGGAAAAGGTTTGCGGACAATCTTGGATTTACTACAGCTGAAGATAGTGCCCAGCTTGGGACAATGAGCGGCTCAAAGGTCTCACGAGAGAGATCGGAGAAATTGCAGTCGAACGCAAATTGTGGCTTGGAGCAGGCCGAAATGGACTTATGACAACAGACGAACACGACCTCAGCAATGAACGTAATAGTAGACTTTAGTATTCAGAGAGACGATGCTGTCGCACACGCGTGAAACTGATATTTGAAGACATTATCAGAGTTTATTTTTTATGTTCTGTTTTAATTTTGATACTAGCTGTACATACCCGGCGTTGCCAGGTAAAAAATATATTGTCGGGCGTAGGGTTTAGTCACATTTTATTTAAGGTAAACAAAATATCCTAAGTTGTTACAATTTTCGTGAAATTGGACCATAGTTTGGATTTATGGAAGTATAAAACATAGACATCTTCATTTATGAAATTCGAACTGGAAAATAAAATCTTATGGCTTAAAGGGAAATAACTCATAGGTCAAATGAAACTTACTTCCATTTTTTAAACGCAGCTGATGTTGGTTATAATAATAATTAAAATTAAATTAAATTAAATGTAAATTAAATGTATAATATAAATCTCACCAATCTGTTTAAATGTATGTATGTATGTATGTATGTATGTATGTATGTATGCCTAAAACTTTTGACAGACGCGTCGGAATGTGACAAAACCGATACCGGTTTGAACTTTCGGACAACAAATATCGAAGAATTGGCCATAAACATTAATTCTTTCACCCCCCCACTGCAGTTTTCTACAAGGAGGGACCGCCTTTTTCGCAGAATTTTTCGAAAGCCATCCCCTCTTTTAAATTGACTAGCATATTTTTGACGTTCGTCACTTCTAGTTTTGTGATGGACACAACAGCAAGGACGTCACATTTTTTTCACGTTCTTTTCATCCTTCGCGATACGAGTTCGAGCCTTCCTACCTACTACCATTTTGTTTTTTTTCTCGACACATACCCCCAAACAGTCGGGCAACGCCGGGAACCCAGGCTAGTAAAATGTAAATAAATGGACTTTATATAATATTTCTAAATAGAATACTTGAAAGAATTCTTTTGCTGGTTTCTATTAAAAATTCAGAGATTATTATAAGAGATTTTCTTTAATGTAATATTCAAATGAGATAATCTCTTAAATGTTGGTTCCTTTTGAATAAGTAGTATATATAGAAATCATGCAAGAATAAACGTATATAAAAGTATGTTTTCAATGTTAAAATCTATTTGTGAAATGTACATAATGTATATAATGTATGGGTTTGTATTACTGTACACATAGATTCGAAAAAGTGGTCAAAAAACAAATATATAACAAATAAATATTATCAAAGGCAAGATAAGTTACTTTTCTACCAAACTGGATACATTTTTTGTGTTTTTATTCAATGTAACATGTTTATTCAGCTCGAAAAACATGCAGTGTTTACCGATGTATTGGAAAATTCAAAATGGCGCCCGACATTCTCTTTAACATGGTAAGTTTGGGAAAAGGTGTTATAAATAATAAACGAGACAAAATACTATTTAAAAAACACCGAATATATGTCAACTTATGTCACGGTAACATATATTGAGCGAATTTCTAATAGTATTTTGTCTCGTTTATTATTTATAACATCTTTTCCCGAACTTACCGTGTTAAAGAGAGACTCAGGCGCCATTTTGAATTTTCCAATACATCGGTAAACACTGCATGTTTTTCGAGCTGAATAAACATGTTACATTGAATAAAAACACAAAAAATGTATTCAGTTTGGTAGAAAAGTAACTTATCTTGCCTTTGATAACATTTATTTGTTATATATTTGTTTATTGACCACTTTTTCGAATCTATGTGTACAGTAAAACAAACCCTAATGTATATATTAACCAAATAGTGAACAAACAAACAAATAAATAGACTAGAATAGGACGTTATTATAGATATATGAACTAGTGTGCAGCCTCCTTGGCTACCGTCAATGTGAAAGACGACAACATGAAAGAGAAGACATCCACTTCACACATCTTTCGGGTCGGCAAGCGTGGTCTTATCACAACTGCATGATGGGCTTCTTTTACAGCTAAAAAAAAAAAAATACCCACATCAAATAGCTTTCAACAAATTGATAGGAAGAGAAAACAACTAGCGTGGTATTAGCCTTAGTCGAGGTTTACTACAGCTGAGGATAGTGTCCAGCTTGGGACAATGAGCGGCTCAAAGATCCCGCAGGAGAGATCGGAGAGAGATCGCAGTCGAACGCAAATTGTGGCTTGGAGCAGGCCGAGATGGGCTTATGACAAGAGAAGCATTCACAAATGGTCACCCATTTGGCACTGGTCAAGCTTCACGTCGCTTAACTTGGTTAGTTTAATAAGAATTGTTGTTTCAACGGGATAATGCCGTACATTATCCTGGGAAGAAACGCACACATCTATACATATATAAAAGTCAAAACGGCCACGCGCGTTTTTTGTATGTTCTGCAAAGACTTTTTTTTCGTCGGGGTTCTCCGGGGGGGGGGGTACTATGTTTTAGAACTTTTTATATACTCTACGAATTGCGAACACCTGTCGTATCTACATTTATTTACATTGACTTTTATAAAATTCACGCTATTCCTTCCTCTCACGTGTTTGTTCGGCTTTTTCGTATAAAAGCGAAACTAAATCGAATGCTAAAGCATCTTCCTGGTCTTTCGTGCCGGGACGTCCACAGAACAATCAGCTATGGTCAATATGGGGAAAACTCCTCATATCAGACAATTGCTATTCATTTGGACTCTCCTCTTTTGTGGAGAGCTGGTTTTCCCAAACATCGTGGGGAAACAAATAAATGAAACGGCTGAAAGTTGAACTGGCCTCCATCCAACGTTCGTTTCTGCAAGTCAACTTTATGATTGACATCGCTAAATTTGAACGCTTTTCACTTTCTTTGGCTTCGTAGCGTAGCGGTAAGGTCTCACGTTTTCTTTCACTTTCTTTTCCGCCTTCGGGTTCGTCACGGGTTCTTTTACACTTCCAAACACCCGGGAAACGCCGGGTACTCCCACTAGTATTATATAAATCTGTCATAGTCCAGACAATTAGAAACCTCTTCATATTAGTATGTATGTCTTTAATCGAAGAGCCAGACGAACACATGCCCTATTCCATAGATGTGTTCCACGAGATAGGCAGACATTTATTATATAAGAATAAGTACCTTCCAATATCCAGACGAATAGACCCGCTTCCTTCATATTATTATAGACGCCTTTCAACAGATAGATATGTAATGTTACCTAGCACGTTGTAGCCTCAGTCGCAGAGTAGATAAAGAACAGAAAAAGAACATCAACTCGCTTTTTTTTGTTGCACAACGACATTTACTTCCTCCTTCTCTCGCTACGCGTGACATCTCATTACGGCTGTGACATCTCTCACGTGATCCAAAACGTCATCCACATCTCTAACGTGATCGTTGTCTCTAATGTGCTTTTTCTCCTTTTATAGTTTTTTTTTTTTTACCGGTAACAGACATTCATTATATTAAACACAGGTACCGTCCAACGTCTAGACAGACAAACATATTCCCCTCATATTAGATGAGATACTTACACAGACCGACAAACAGACCGACAAACTTCGTCGTATCTGAATAGATCACTTGCAAGGTCTAGACTAACAGACGCATTCCCCTCATATCAGTATAGACACCTTCCAACAGACTGATAGTCATTCGTCGTATTAGTATAGGTACCTTCCAAAGTCTAGACGGATAAACATACATACATTATATAATCTTAGACATCTTCCTATACAGTCAGGAATCATATTACAATAGATATCTTCCAAAGTCTAGCGGGACAACACATGCTCCTCATATCTGTACACACGCCATCCATATTAGTAAAGATGTCTTCAACGGACAGATATTTATTATATGTGAATGGATACTTTCCAACAAACCGACGGACAGACAGTGTCCTCCTATTAGTGTAGATGTCATCCAACATCCAGACAGACAAACACATGCCACATATATTAGTGTAGCTGTCTTCTTACAGACAGACAGACGCACAGACAGTCAGACAGACATTAATCATATTAGCATAGAGTTTTGTAACGGTCAGCCGGACACCACCCTTATGAGTAGAGATGTCTTTCAATAGACACGCATACACGTGCATACACTCAACTAGTGTTAGTATACACGCCAGAAACCTAAACAATCTAATTTTGAAAATGTTATCGTCTTGTTGTCGTGGGCATAAATTTAGATCATATTAATACGAGCGAGCGGAATAGAAAAATAATCTATATAAATCGCAACGACTGAAGAAAACTTAAACGGTGAACTTCAACAGACACACGCACATACACACGCACACACATACACACACACACACGCGCGCATATACTCTAAAAAAAGTGTAGTCTACGATGGTGGCAGCTGGCATCTCAAATGATAAGTTGATTCTACAATATGTGTTCAGCAATATTTTAGTTCATAACGAGTTGTTACTTTGTATTTGTATACTTTGTAAAAAAAATTATCATTTTAAAAGCCATCTGCTACCATAATTGAATATATATATATATATATATATATATATATATATATATATATATATATGTGTGTGTGTGTGTGTGTGTGTGTGTGTGTGTGTCGTTGTATAAAACAGACACGTCAATGGCTACTCATTCTGGTTTGATCCTTTCCAACCTTTTATTTGGAATATTTATACGATTAGTTCACACACACACACACACACACACACACACACACACACACACACACACACACACACACACACACACATACAGACTTTTTGGGCCACCCTGTATATATTATATACATATATCTAAATATATACATATATTTATATATATACACATATGTAAATATATCTATCTATATATATATTTATAACTACTTCATTTACTTACATAAATTAATATACGAAAGTATAAATTTATGCGTAAACTTTAAGTAGTTACTTCAAAAGTGCTCAATGCGTAGGTAGAGCTAGTTAGCGATTTATAAAATATATATGGCGTATATGTATATATATTAATATATATATATATTTATATATTAATATATATACATATATGTAAATCTATCTATCTATCTATCTATCTCTATTTATATATATACATATGTAAATCTCTCTCTCTCTCTCTCTCTCTATATATATATATATATATATATATATATATATATATATATATATATATATATATATATATATATTACTGTCATTAAAATTTATTTTATTAATATTAGTTTTTAGTTTTAATGAATAATGCTCATAATATTTCAAAAGGCGTTCGAGAATAGACATGTTGTCTTCTAAAACTTTTCTAAATTGAAGCCGTTGACAGGCATGTCGATCTATAAGGTGTTTAGCAATGGCGCTGTTTTCAGAACGATGCATGGTTTATTTTCTCGACAAGGTCGTTGTTGTCAAGCCTATGCCAATGTTTTTCCTTTACCATCGGGACATACTTTCCTAAAGAGTTAACTTAACTGATATCCAAGTGTTGTCTAATCCCCAACTCTAGTCGATAGAGAAGAGGGCTATCAATAATAAGGCTTGATCTTATTCAACAAAATATGCTTAAAAGAAAGAATGCGTTTTAAGTCCATACGCACACATGTATACTAGGGTAGGTCGATATTCAACATTTTTTTGAAAATATAAAATGTCGGAGCAGAGAAAGTTGCCCACACATATAGAGAGTACAAATCTAAAAAACTAGGTTTCTAACATCAGTCATCGTTAGATGAGCATTTGATTTTAAAATCGTCTTCTTTGAGACACGGAAAAGTCCTTATCATTTGAAGATTTATATGAAATTATTTAGTATTTTACAATTTTAATCATAATAAGTAGTGTGTTTATTTATATAAATAAACTATATAATGACTGATATACTAAAAATTAAAAAAAATTATAATTACCCCACCCAGAAATATTTTTCAAATGCCGCATTTTACTTTATTTCATTATAACTGTAACCGATCACAAAAATAATTAATTTTTTTACTATCAGTGAAAAAAAAAAAAGAAAGAAATTTTAAAATTCTGTTTGGAGAAAAAGTTTTAATATAAACTAAAACAAATTGTTTACCTACCCCTTGGAAGTAGTCTACGCTTGAATAAAAGACAAAATTGCCAAGTACGAAATAAAGCTATTTTTCTAACATAATGTCGAAATTCTCCCTGTAATACCCCTTTCGAAGCAAAAAATGGCCTCATTTCATGGCATAAAATCTTAGCAATAATATGTCTATGTCTTGCTTCAAGTCCATAGACTGATTGGCAGGCTTCGGATGTTAATTTTACGACCCTTTCGACAATATGTGAATGTGCAGGCAAATCAGGTAACTCTGACTTTCTGCCGCTCATCATTAATTCCTGAAGTTAATGATCTGATAATTCTTTAGTCGATGCTGGCCCTGACACTCCACTTTGAGAAAGGTCTATCAAATATGACCAATGTAAAGCGTCCAAATTTATTGTTGAATTTTTTAAAACGCTTTTTCATTGGTTCCTCACTCCTGAGAAAGAAAAGAAAAATCAAATTATTTTATTGACTTGAACAAATGAACACAACTTTTATTTATTTTTTTAATTAAAATATTAATTTAAAATGGACGTATAACTCGACGTAAATTGATTTTAAAGTTTGTTTTCTTTGAGACACAGATTAGTCATTATCTTGTTGTCAAGCCTATGCCAATGTTTTTCCTTTACCATCGGAGACATAGTTTCCTAAAGAGTTAACTTAACTGATATCCAAGTGTTGTCTAATCCACAACTCTAGTCGATAGTTTAATATAAATAAATGTTTGCTTGCATAATTGATGAGACATCCCTGATGAGTTCAGTGGCATACGAGGAATTTTCATCGACCTGTAAATACTCTTATAATCTTGCTCCGGTTAAAAACTTTCATCGGTTTCATCACTATTTTCTGGTGTAAGAATGATATTTTGATCATGGGATTTTAAAGCGACAGGGGTGGGGGAGTGATGAATCAACTTGCTTTTCTTCTGACACAGTTAACTTTTTAGATTTTGCTACTGCAACTTTATCAACATGTCCGGGTTTAAAATTGCGTTGGGTCCTATTTTTTTGGTCTTTCAAATATTCTCGCTCTTCCAGAGGAACCTGAAGTTTAAAATTTGACAAGTTTTTATTCTAATCTACTCTCATCTTAGAAATATTTTACATACAAAAAAAATGTAAGAATTTCTTTTCTCGTTGGTTCACATAAAATACAAGTATAGAAATTCATTTAATTTAAAATGTGTACGATATTGTCATTAAAATATATATATATATATATATATATATATATATATATATACAGAGAGAGAGAGAGAGAGAGAGAGAGAGAGAGAGAGAGAAAGAAAGAGAGCGAGAAAGGAAAGGACAGAGAGAGAGAGAGAGAGAGACAAAGAGAGAGAGAAAAACAGAGAGAGAAAAACAGAGCGAAAGGAGGAACCTTTGGAGATAAATTGATAAAAACTATGAGGAGGATAAAAAAAAATGCCGTTAGAGAAGCTGAGAGTAATAAACACACATATATACAGAGTACACACTTGTGGTAATATTTCATATAGTGTATAATCATGGCCACCGAGATATAGAAGGCCTGTTAACTGAAAAATGCCTGCAGGCAATGTAGGTAAGATTTGTCGAACTGTTACTGTCGATACTATATGACGGCATTAAAAAAAACTATCCAGAGTGCCTCCTATTGGGGAGCTGGATTTTCTTCACAAGATTATATGTTGAAATATTCAAATAATTATTACTTTTGATACAGAAATTATATTTAAAGTTTAGGTTTTCTGTTCTTCTATGTCCATTCCCCCCCCCATGTTTTCATCAAAATGTGTAGCGTATTTTCATCAGTTACATGGTTAGGAATCTTATACTCCGCTATAGTCTTCATTTTCATATCGGTGCAGAATACATGAATACGAAAATGAAGTTCACATAACTACTAAAAGACAATCATACCATAATGTGAACATTGGTTAAAAACTAAGAAAATATAGTAAACATGTACGATATTAAATCAGGATGGTGGTGAATTTGGGAGGGGCATTATTATTATTATTATTATTATTATTATTATTATTATTTCACTCACTAGGGGTTGTCTCACAGGCCATCATCAGTGATCAATCACTAGCAGTAACCTGTGGTATTCGTCGGAGACCGCGTGACAACAAGTATCCTCAGATTTTCAATGTTCTCCACCCCTTGACCAGTTGTGCAGATGATTGCACGTTATCACAACATCCGTTTGCCATTGATTTCTCTTTTGCATCAGACATTAGTGTTTCCTGGGGTTTTGGTGACAAAGTGTCCCCCCCAAGGTACCAGATTTGAACTTCGCACCTCCAGTGGAGATCTGCTTAGTATTCTCCCACCTAGGTCTTTCCATCCTCCCTGACCCTTCACAACTAGTTGATGTGGCGCCAGTTGATGTCATCTACACCAGTTTTTTTTATTGTTATTGTTGTTGTTATAATAATAATAATAATAATAATAATAATAATAATGTACGCACCGTGCTATATTTTAGATAGTATTTCCAAGTTAAATTACATTTTATGGTATCTTTTTTTTTTCATTAAATTGTTAGGTGAAAGTGCGGACGTATTAGAAAGCCCCTACTCGTGTTAAGAATGGCTTTCTAAATAATAATGTTATTTCAGCAGGGCGCGTACAACATTTACTCGTACTTCATGGGGTACGTGGACCCTGCGTAAACGGTGATTTTAATAATTGCTCACTGTACGTGCATGCGCTAAAGGTTTTCTTTGGTTTATTTAATCACAAAACTTTTTTGCAGGTACTATTTGACACCAAAAAAGGGAGGGGTCATTATTTGAATATGTATGAAAAAATAATTTAACAAAAAAATAAAACTCTTTAGTGGAGAAAATAATAAAAAAATTAAAATGAAATAAAATAAAAACAAGCACAAAATAAAAGTATGAATCAAATTTACCCCCAAAAAACGGAACAAAAATCAAAAAAATAAATGCACCACGATTAAAAAAAAGTCTGAGATATATACGAAGTGAAAGAAAACGCTTTCAGGAAGCAATCATTGAATAAAAACACTGTTTACGCAGTGTCCATATTCCCTGTTAAGTACCCATTTATTTTAAGATAAAACACAAAAAATATGTTAACTAAAATTTAATGTACTCTTTATTTTCAGTTCATATCAAAACTTTAATTAAAACTGATTAGTTAATGAATTTCTAAGATGAATTTGTGTTCGTTATGTATCGATAAACAGAATTTCCTATTTCATTTCCCATTTCAGTCATAAACATTATTTACAGTTGAAATGTTATAAAACAAACAACTTTAAGTTTTAAATAATATTTCACAGAAATAAATTACGCTCGGTGAATTCATCGATCGTTTTGATTAACTAAAAAAAAATAAAAATAAAAACTGTCGTAAAAATGCTTCTAACTTTAAAATATTTGAAAATACTCAATGAAAAGTTTTATTTATTATTAAAAGAACAGACTGAAAATATTCTTATATAAAACTTGTTTGTTTTGCAGTTAAAAAAATATTCGATTGTTTTCGATAGTCATGTACGAAAATTTCAAAAACAGGTTTACTTACTTTTATAATTTGTTAGATTAAAATTATCCAAATGTGCAGTTATATAATTATCAAATGAAGTATTGGTCTTTCTCTTTAGAAAAAATACGTTTAAATTACCACAAGGGGCAAAGAAAAATATTTTTTTATAGCTATTCGCGTGGTCACGTGGTTGAACACAAGAAACTTTAGGCACCGTATACCGACATGATGTCACGCTGCCATGTTCATTGTAATGACGTCACGCTGCCATGTTCAATGTAATGACGTCACGCTGCCATGTTCATTGGCCTGTACTTACTCTCGATGGTCTCCGTATAATGGACTATTCCAAATTTCTGTTTTATAGTTAGTTTTATTACGTGTGACTCTCTCTCTCTCTCTCTCTCTCTCTCTCTCTCTGTCATACACACACACACACACACACACATATATATATATATATATATATATATATATATATATATATATATATAGAGAGAGAGAGAGAGAGAGAGAGAGAGATAGGATAGCAGTGAAAATAGATGGAGATGAAAGCGGCCGAGAGTAAATAGACACTATATAAATAAAAGTAATAGGTTATACATATACACTGTGAGAGGGCGATGACAATAGATCGAATCCCAATAGGAGATATATGAATTAGTGAATAAGTTTTAAAATAGAATAATTGAAATTGATTTTTTTTTAATTACATTTTCACCCCAAACAAGGCACACTGCCACTTTGGTGTAGGGGGCTACTATCAGGGGAAACATCTACTGGGGTACTATGTAGGGATTAGGGCAGCGAGATATTGGTTCACGTTGCACTTGAACTTATGCATGTCAGTACAGTTGGGGAAGCAGTGACCTGGAATGGAATTCCAAAGTCTAGCTGTTCTGGGGAAGAAACTACTGGAGTAGAAAGATCTTTTACATCTAGGGATCTCTACAGTGTGGAGGTGGGATTTTGTAGCTTGTCGGGTCTGTCGAGGGTGTTCACGTCGTGGGGGCACAAGTGCTTGCAGTTCTTCAGAGCATTCGCCATTATAATACTTGTAGAACAGGCAGAGGGATGCAACGTTTCGACGATGGGACAGAGGTTGAAGTTTAGATGCCAGTTTAGGGCCTATCAGATTTGCGACTCTCTTTTGAACCCTGTCAAGGAGCGAGAGACTAGTAGCCGATGCACCGGCCCAAATATGACAGCAATACTCCATACATGGGCGAATAGTGGCCTTATAGAGGTACAGGATACTTTCGGGTGTTAGAAGTTTTCTAGCACGGTAGAGAGAGCCCACCTTCCTTGCAGCGGCCCTGGCAATGCCCTCGATGTAATTGTTCCAACTCATGTTTCCTGTGAACGTTAGGCCAAGGAGCTTGAGAGACGTACTCTCAGATAAAGAGTCGTTGGCCATTGCTATAGGTGGTAGAGAAGGTTTCTTGTAATTATTGAATGAAACCAGTTTTGTCTTGGTGGCATTGAACGTTACCATCCATTTTTGTCCCCATTCCACTACTGATTGGAGGTCATCCTCTAGTGTTTCTGCCATTACTTTAGATATATGTTCATTTGTTTTCATGTCGTGCCTGCTATAGAGTGTGGTGTCATCAGCATATATACCCATCTCAGAGGCAATTTTGTCGGGGAGGTCATTTATGAATATCAGGAACAGCAGAGGTCCAAGGATAGATCCCTGGGGCACTCCCGCATTTATTTATCTTAACAATCCCAAAGAATGTCAGAAAAAATCGTAAAGTAACCAAGCGAATTTCGAAAAACTTTGAGAAGAGATTGGGAGAAATAGGGATCAGAGAAATAGGGATCAGAGAAATGGCTGGAAAGATACAACGAACAACAATAATGAAAACAGCTGAAATATTAAGGAAAATCCTGGAATGCGTACGGTGACATGAGCCACATGCGCGGGCCAGACGAGCTACTGCAGAGACAAAACACGAAACGTTACATGGAACCAAGAACATCGAAGCTGCATATTTATCCATTCTCATTCCCATTATCAAATTGCTACCCCCAAAGAATGATGCCAAATAGTCGAGAAGGCTCAAGGAGGATGGAAAGACCGTGGAGAGAGTGCTGACCAGACATACGCTGAACAAATGCCAAGGGAACTGGTACCTTGGGAAGGCTTATTGCCACTCAAACTCCAGTCAATACCAATAGCCACTGCGAGCGAGAAATCAATGGATAGCGGCTGTTGCGATAATTTTAATTTATTTGCTACTTGTGAACCAATAATAATAATAATAATAATAATAATAATAATAATAATAATAATAATAATAAGTCACATACATAGATATTATATGATAATGAAATTGAAAAATATTACCTCTTTTAAGCATCTTTAAAATTAAGATTTAAAAACTTTCAATAAACAGGCAAACTGTTTTAGAAACACGTTAAGATGCAAATATATTATTTATTTTTTATTTTTAAATCGAAAAATATCTTATTAATTTCGGAATACTATCATATCCTTCATCCAAGAATTAAAGAATTGTTTTGTTTTAAAATTTAAAATTATCTGAAATTAATAAGAAATATTCCAATTAAAAAAATACAATATTTACATCTTAACGTGTTTTCAAAACAGTTTGTTTAGTCAACTTTTTAATATTAAATGATAATATATGAATATAAAGATGTATACATATTAATATTCATATGCGTACACATTTTCATGGTCAATGCTTATATCTGTTCCTTTCCCCCCTCTCTCTATCTCTCTCTCTCTCTCTCTCTCTCTCTCTCTCTCTCATATACATAAACACGCACATATATAGGGTGTCCGTAAAGTTACTATACAGTCTTATTGTTTTATTGTATTATATTTGTATTAATAGTTAATATTTATTTTTTACAGGTTTATTTAATCAAGCATGACTGTATAGTAACTTTACGGACACCCTGTATATTTCCATATTTTTTGCGGGGTACAAAATTTTATTATGGCTATGTAAAGACTAAATTTAAACTTGTTCGAAAACATTATTTAAGATTGTGAAATTAAAAAATAAAATTGATGTGTCAGCTGACCGGTTTCGAAGCTCGCTCAACAGAGCTAAAATCGAGCATAATTACGTTTTAAAAAGAAAAGGGGGGGGGAACAATGAATCGGAGATGAAAGAGTAGGGAGGAATAAATGTATATAAAAAAGGGGGTGGATTAATTATTAAATAGAAACTAGATTAAGCCCTTAGAGATTCTCTTTTTATTTGCAAAGAGAAGGTCTCAACTTATTAAATAATAAGAGAGCACCTTATAAATAATCGTATTTGCGCTTTGAATTTTAGTGCGGACTTTTTTTCCATCCTTAGTAAGTCGCAATCTCTTTACCATCTTAACATTCTAGAAACTATATATATTAAGACTCTGAGACGTTCTCTTTGCAAACAAAAAGAGAATCTCTTAGGGCTTAATCTAGTTTCTATTTAATGATTAACCCCCTTTTTTTATATACATTTATTACCCCCTACTTTTTCATCTCCGATTAATTGTCCCCCCCTTTCTTTTTAAAACGTAATTAAGCTTGATTTTAGCTCTGTTAAGCGAGCTTCGAAACAGGTCAAGCTGACACATCAATTTTATTTTTTAATTTCACAATCTAAAATAATGTTTTCGAACAAGTTTAAATTTAGTCTTTACATAGCCATAATATATATATCCGTATACACATATACACATACAGACATGTGTGTGTGTGTGAAAGTTCGTGCTAGACAATTTCTATGTCAATACTTCAATGCAGAAGGCTTCCCAGACAGTATCGCACATATAATTAGGTTCTGGGAATAATAAAATAATACATCGGCTAAACTTCATTTTTTTAGACTAAAAAAAAAAAGCATCAATAAGACACCACCTATTAGAGAAAGAAATGGAGTTTTTGTTTTTCCAAAAGATATTAGAAATTTCATAGTGCATTTCAAATGTACATATGTAGGAATTTTCTAATAATAAATATTATATGTGGCAAAAGTTGATCATACTTACTGGTAATTTGAACATTTTTTCGTCGTTGAATTAACGATTCTATTTTAATAAAAAATGTTGACTGGGCACACCAGCACAAATTAAAAAGATATAAAGATCTATGATACACCTGTTTCAGAAATAGCTGGAAAACCATTGTATTTCCTATCGAAGTTAGATACCGACGTTTTATTGACAACTCAACCTGTTTCTTTAACAATCTTAGTATTTCTCCGCCAGACAAGAATATTACATAAAAACATACAAGACAGACTCTACCTGCATCAGAGTAGATATAACAAGTGACGATATTCAAGAAAAGTCTGGTGGTATCGTAAAAGATTGCTGAGATGTTCTGGGTTAGTGTTAATGATGCTTCAACTTCGAGAGCATGCGTGAACCTAGAGACACTAGATGATGAAGGCTTTGTTGAAAGCAATGCTGCTGCACAAACAACAGTTACTGTAGAAACATTTTTATGTACGTGGTTGTACATGACAAAAGTTGAATGTTGGCATTATGATGAAATGTGTTATCTCTCCATTACTGTTTGTGTTAGTAATGGAGATGATATTGTGTAGTGCCGAAAACAACACCAATAAAAAAAACAATCACTTCTATGAAGGCGTTTATGAATGATGTAACCATGGTTGCAGAATTCATGTCACACATGAAAGAAATGTTTATCCGCCTATAAGAGCTCTTCAAATGTGCTGCGATAAAAAGAAGCCATCAAAATATCGCAGTTTATCTATAACTAGCCTGGGTGCCCGGCGTTGTCCGGGTGTTTGAAGGTGTGTGTTGAGCAAAAAAAAGAAAAAAAAGTGGTAGTAGGCAGACAGGCTCCAACCCGTACCGCGAAGGAGGAAAAGAACGTGAAAAAAGTGACGTCTTTACTGTTGCGTCCATCGCCAAACCGGAAGTGACAATCTAAAAGAGGGGATGACTCTCGAAAATATCGGCGAAAAAAGCGACCCCTCCCTGTAGAAAAGTGCCCAGAAAGAAATAAATGTTTTTAGTCAGTTTTTCGATATTTGTCGTCCGAAGGGTAGAGCTTCAAAACGATACCGATCCCGTGAAAATCCGTCGCTTCTGTCGAAGGTTTTAGGCATACATACATACATACATACATATATTTAAACAGACAGGTGAGATTTATATTATAGATTAAAGGGTTCTACAGAGAAATGGTGTTGTTTATCGATGGAAACAAAATACACACACTCCGCGAAAAAAGCCTCACGAGAATTGATTACTGTTATTCTCTACCTCTGACTGATGGATACGGTTGGCAGCACGTATACAAAATGCTAAGAGAGGGATTACGCTCAATTGATAAGTGTGACGTCATAAACAAATACAAAATATGGTGCCTTTATTTTGTATTAATTCCTCAGTTATCATAACCAATGCAGATGTTTGAGATCTCACTTACAAAAGTTGAGGCAATTGAACGCCTGATCAGCAAGTTTATGAAAAAGTGGTTTGGGGTGCCAATTTCCTTAACAAACGTAGCACTATACACTTCATCGTCAAGTTAAAACTTCCAACGTTGTCACACGTCGAGGAATATAAATTGGGTAAATCACGGTATTCGCGATACACTAGTGAATAATGCCCAACCACCAGTAATAACTAATCGAAAATGGAAAGCAAAACCAATTGTAAAAGATGCAGAATCGGCTTTTAGTGCAGCGTTGTCTTAGTGTAATGTTGTCTTTGTGTAAAGTTGTCTTAGTGCAACGTTGTCTTAGTGCAACGTTGCCTTAGTGCAACGTTGTCTTAGTGCAACGTTGTTTTAGTGTAACGTTGTCTTAGTGTAACGTTGTTTTAGTGTAACGTTGTTTTAGTGCAACGTTGTCTTAGTGCAACGTTGTTTTAATGCAACGTTGTTTTAGTGCAACGTTGTCTTAGAGCAACGTTGTTTTAGTGTAACGTTGTCTTAGTGCAACGTTGTTGTTTTTGTGTAACGTTGTCCGTGAATCAGTCACAAAGTGAATAAAGAACAGAAAAGAACTTCAACTCGTTCTTTTTTTGTATGACGGCATTTATTTTCTCATTGTTACAGTCGTGACGTCACCCACGTAATCTCAAATGTTATCTCGTTCCGTGTACCACGTCTCTCTCTCTCTCGTGATTGCCCTCTTTCTCTTCTTTGTAGTCCTTTTTTTCTTTTTCCAGTGACGTCATTTCGCATACATTTGCAAATAGCAGTCCGCGCTATATTACATTAGAGTAAAAGAAATAATCGGTACTATGGCATGTGGGAGAGCAGGTGTAGGTCTATACCCACAGTATTGGTAGTTCAAAGAACCCCCCCCCTCCTATAAAGTACTAGGAAATGCTTTTGGAAGAAATTCATCATATTGAGGAATCCAAGTGCATTGTTACAACTGCAGGTTAAAGTAAACAAGATGCTTAAACAAAGTGGAAAAGTGGAAAACACACACACACACACACACACACACACACACACACACACACACACACACACACACACACACAAACAGAAATCATATGGCGCAACTTCAAGTACATGGAGCCCAAAAAATTATGTTCCCATGTCATGACAACCTAAGATATCTTACTAACACCAGGTAACCTTCATGCCTGGGGTAAACTACATCCAATCGATGCAGAGTATGTGGAAAAACTGCCGACCTCAAAAATATATTCTCACTGGATGCGAGCGTCCCTGGAGACACAATTAAGTATTGAAGATTGTTGCGGAGGCTGGGAAGATATGTTGTGTGACAACCAATAAAGCTCAACATTTCACCAGTAGAGCAATTCATTTCGTTAAAGAAGGAGATAATTCGAAATGTTTATGTAAAAAATAGGCAGATATCGTAATTGTTTGATGTCTTCACGGACAGGCACGTTGCATTCGACTTAGAACGCCGGCTCGTTTTTCGAACTGAAATAACGTTAACTGATAAGCGTCCGTTAATTTGAAAATTCTTTTCGTCGTTGAATTAACGGTTCCATTTTAAGAAAAATTTGACTGGGCGCACCATCACAAATGAGAAAAATATAAAGATATATGATAAAAATGTGTCAGAAATAGCTGGAAAACCATTGCATTCCCTATCGAAGTCGGATACGGAAGTTTTATTGCAAATTCAACCTGTTTTTTTTTTTAATAATCTTAGTAGATCTCCTCCAGACAAAAAAACAAAAAAAAAAAGAAGAAAAATACAAGACAATACTCAACTTGCACCAGAGAAGATATAACAAGTGACAACAATCTCACAAAGTCTGGTGGTATCGTAAAATATTGATGGGACGTTCTGGGTTAGTGTTCGGGTTAGTGTTAATGATGCTTCAACTTCGATAGCATGCCTGAATCCAGAGTCATAAGATGATGAAGGCTTTTTTAAAAGCAATGCTGATGTGCAAATAACAGTTACTGCAGAAATATTTTTATGTGCATGTTTATGTATACATTTATCGCCCTCATTAGATGCGTCATTATATATATGTGTGTGTGTGTGTATTATTATATTCAATGTCTACCTAGTTATTTATTCTATCTACAGAGAGAGAGAGAGAGAGAGAGAGAGAGAGAGGGGGCGGGAGAAAGAGAGAGAGAGAGAGAGAGAGAGAGAGAGAGGGGGGGGGAATATAGAGTGAGTGTGTGCGTGTGGGAAAATTATTTTTCAAGTAATATATATATATATATATATATATATATATATATATATATATATATATATATATATATAATGTCCTGCAGGTCAGCTTCAGTTTTACTGCTTCGGTTGTTACCTCTGTGGCCTTGCCAGGCAACTAATATATTGGTTTGAAAATATAAGTTCTTTTCTACCAATTGTCATAAAATTTTAACCATATGAACATTTCAATATTCAATTTGAATGCCAGTATAGATAGTGATCAGAATTTCACAAATAGGGCTCGTTGGAAAGGTACTGACCTGAATAGTGAGTTATGTGATATTTGCCTTTAAGTTGGTACATTAAGGAGATCATTCATCATCCAGAGCATATGTTAGGCACTTTTTACAGCCATAAAATCTTTGAATCATAGTTATTTGTTTTCTTAATTTTGCAAATGAATTACAAAATATCTGATGCTAGCAGACCGTCCGGCATTGCCCGGTCGTAAAATACGTTTTAATATGATATTTTGATTAATGCAGATTTCGTATTTATTATTATATTAGATTGGACCCCATGTATAGTAATGATTTAAAAGTTAAAAAATGACTCATCGCCACCACCGAGAATCGAAACCCAAACGTTTAGCTTACGATTTATTTTTTCCTTTGCTTTAATGCCTGATCTATGAATACATGTTTGCTGCAAGGCTAAAAATTAAAACATGAACCAATAGCGATTACGTTACGCATGTATATTGGTGATGCCGTCGTTCAACCATCACCCAGCAAATTCCGTTTTTTCTTTAATTTTCACACTTTTGCACCGATTTTCATGGGCTAAAACCAAAATATAAAGTTTCGCATTGGTTCGAATACTCTATATATTAAGTTTCATGTATGTAGACCAAATTCTGACGGAGGAGTTTGGTAGGCACAATTTTTTAAACAAATATATATATACGCATACATAAATATATATAGAAAGAAGTTTGTGTTTACTATAACCTTTTTACGCAAATATTACATAAGTATAAATCATGTAGAATATCTGCATGAATATAATTACACGTAATACTTAACTAAAGTTGATCATGCTATGAGAAAACCGAAAAAACAAATAGGACATTAATTAAAATTAATGTTTAAAAGAATATGCAAATTAGCTAGATCTTTTGCAGATGAATGCAATTTCACGATCCATATATAAGAAAGTTGTATTTTCTTTTGAAATAAATAAAAAGGTTTCTAATATTAATATCAACACACGCGCACACACACAATAAATAGGAGTATAGCTTTCCCCAAAACCTCTGCCAATGATGGAGGGGAGACTAAAACTTGCTGCTATGGTTTTAAATGATCTGAAATAACAGCAATCGGATACTTGATTCCAAATATTTCTCATATGTTATATCTCCCCTCTTTGGTTTTCATACCTAAAGTAAATTTTACAATGTATAAGGATTATTTGATACTGGATATATTTACAATCACACCCTACTTCCAAATGAGGGAGAGATATAACATATGAGAAATATTTGGAATCAAGTCTCCCCTGGCTGTTATTTCAGATCATTTGAAATCATAGCAGCAAGTTTTAGTCTCCCCTCCATCAAGGCCAGAGGTTTGGGGGAACTATATCCATGTACAAGTCTGCAGATTTCTATCTATGTATACGTATGTATTGACATAAAAGTAGTTACAAAACAATCTGTGCACGTCGCCTGACGATTACCTGCGGGGATAAAAACGCGGATATCTCTGCATAGCTTAATTAATATAAATTTTGCTACATACATATATATTAAGTTAAAATATCTAGATAAGAAGATTTTTTTTCAGTACTCGACACTAGGTAGAGCCTTATAAATAACTATATAAACATTACAGAATTTGCGTACTCTGCGCTATGATGTATATATATATATATATATATATATATATATATATATATATATATATATATATATATATTTAAAGGAAATTAGAACAATAGTCTAAAAAGCAAAGTGTATTTTAATGTAATACTAAAATTACTAGTTTAATTAAAATACAGGGAAAGAAAAAGTGCTCGTTGTAATTTAGATATATAATAAGCTCGATAGGTAAATATTAAATTATCAATCACATTACTAAATATATATATATATATATATATATATATATATATATATATATATATATATATATATATAGCGCAGAGTACGCATATATATATATGTATATATATATATATATATATATATATATATATATATATAGTCTTTGAAGTTTTTAACCTTTAAAACTATACAAAAAATATTTTTTATCATTCGTTAGAAAACCATCTAGTCAGTAAGTCATTTAATCACCTACAATCACCGCACACACACACACACACACACACACACACACACACACATATATATATGCGCGTAGCGTACGCAAACAATCTAATGCTTATATATATATGTATATATATATATATATATATATATATATATAATGTATCCACATAAAATGTTATAAGGAAATATTATAATATTTTATATATAGAGCGGGAAGGGCGCAGACAGACATACTAAAAGGATGCAATGCATGACGTATGACTTTCATAAACAAAACGATTACTGTTGACCAATTCGTCCTGTCGACACGTCTAAGAAACCAGTCGCCATCTTTTTTTTTTTTTTTTTATAATTTTGCAAATAGTGAGCTTTCTAGCGTTGCTAAACGCAAAAAGCACAGCTTACTATTTGTTGCTAGTTTGAACACGACTGTGTCATCCATCATGGTCGAATATTTTCGATGAACGTTTCCAGTTATACATTATTAATAACCGCCTCACACACATATTCGCCTTCGCACGCTCAGCTGCTGCTGCTGCTAAAATTATTTCACTTGCACATTTGCGGCTTTCTTCTTTATGTAGATTGTATAATGCGTAAAATGCAAATTTATATTTGCAATTGCAAGACTTAAGCTTCAATTGAAAACAGCCATTGTGACGGAGTTAGTTTCGGTGACAGTCTTTTTTGCGCTTTAGTTTAACATATTTGTTATTTGGTTGGTTGGTTGTTTTTGTTTTAGGGCATATCAATCCTTTTCGGGTTATTTAATGCCGAATCCAGTGATTTGGAAGAAAAAAATTTTCATAGAATATATATATATATATTTTTTTTTCAAGTCGGTTTCTATTTAACCCATGATTGGAACCCTAACAGGTACTACCACTCCGGGTCAGAGTGGGCCTGGGAGTAATGGCACTTAAGGGGTGGCTTCACACTTCACAAGCTGGGGCCTCACCATCTGATATAGTTTAAGGTCATATCCAGGACCATTTTTTATTTGACCGTTACAGTTCAGTGTAAAATATGATCTCCATTTATCTGTTACGTCCATCTATACAATATCGTTTCTGTTTGTCGGTCACGTTTCATTTTGAAGTATAATTTCCATTTGTTAGACATGCTAAACTTTAATATATCGTTTTTCATTTGTCCGCCACTGTTCATTTTGAAATATCATTTTTATTTGTCCGTCACGCCCATCTATAAAATATTGCTTCCGTTTGTCAGTCATATTTCAATGTGGGATATACTTTTTATCTGTTAGTTGTGCTAAATTTTAAAATATTATTTTTCATTAATATATCACTGTCCATTCTAAAATATCATTTAAATTTGTTCGTCACGCTCATCTACGAAATATAATTTCCGTTTGTCGGTCACGTTTTATTTTAGGATATTCATTTTTATCTGCTATACTAAATTTTAAAATATTATTGTTCATTTGTCCGTCACTGTTCATTGTAAAGTATCATTTTAATTTGTCCGTTACGCCTATGTATGAAATGTAATTTCCGTTTGTCGGTCACGTTTTATTTTGGGATATCACGTTTATCTGTTATACCTAACTTTAAAATATCATTTTTCATTTATATGTCACTGTTCATTAGAAAATATCATTTGTATTTGTCCGTCACACCCATCTACGAAATATCGTTTCCGTTTGTTGGTCACGTTTCATTTTTGGATATCTTTTTCCATTGCTCGTCAGGCTAAAGTTTATAATATTATTCTTCATTTGTACGTCACTATTCATTGTGAAATATCGTTTTCATTTGTCCGTCACGCTTATCTTTGAAATGTATTTTCCGTTTGTTCGTCACGTTTGATTTTGGGATATAATTTTTAATTTTTGATTTATCTCTTACAATTCACTGTGTGATATTTTTATTTGTCCGCTGTGTATAGCTAGAATATCATTTTTGATTTATCCATGCATCTATCTTACATACCACTTTCATTTGCCAGTCATAGTAAAATTTCAAATATCATTTTTACTATCAGGGAAACCCAACATTGCCCAGGATTGAAATGAGGATCAACGTATGATCCAGACCATACTTTATTATTACCAAAATACTTTATTGTTATCAGAATCAGTGAAATTGCCATTATTCAATCAAATCGATTGATGGCCTGCTCTAGATAAAGACCCACTGCGGTAGGTGTATCAGAATTTTTGTAGGAATTTTTGACACCCCTAACACGAAACTGCGAATAAAATATAAAAAAACTCGTAATTTCTCTTTTAAAAATGGGTTGTTTATTTTCTTTATGGATTATACTTCTAAAATGAACTATCAAAGTTGTTTTAAAAGTAATAGAAATATTTTTTTATTAAAAAAAAAAAACAGTAATGAAATTGATTGAATTTTACGAGCTCAGTATTCTTCAATTTTTAAACTTTAAAAATCTATCAAAATTTTTCTATTGATTCTATTTTTATGATATTTTCAGGGTCAATGCAAAATTTTATGCTCTTTCCAATAAACCGAATATAATATTTTAGACACGTATTTTTTTAAATTCATACCTCCCCATTTTCAAGTATCTATTAATAAGTAAATAATTAATTTACTCACCAAAGTTTTATATATCACAAATTGAAGATAAAAGATCAATAAATAATATATTCAAATTTGAAACCAAAAAATAGTGTTTTTTAAAAAATTACCTGTAAAGTCCGAAGTTTAAAACCTTTTTTTTTAAACCACGTTGTTTGTTTTTCTTTTTCCTTTTTTTTTTTAAAATGAAACCTTGGTCCTTGCTCCTTTAATTGAAAAAAAAATTAAGGCTTGAATTACACTTTTCGAGGAGTTATAAGCTTGGAAAGATAGGGTGGAATTATTCAATATTTTTCACGAAATTTCTGACATACCTACCACTGCGGTGAACAGGGAGAATACTTCACATGCCTCCCAGCAATGTCTTATTCCACAATACATTATTTTTATATAATAGCTTGTATTAAAGTTTAAGATGCAAAACGCAAGTATTGTGGTTCAATTGTCCCCTATACGCAAGCACTCATTTCAAACACGCCCCTGTCATATCAGAGAATCTACTGTTGATTTTATATACTGAACCTTTCTGATTGTGCGGTCATAAAACTTCTAAAATGCACTTATGATGTTAGGCTGTACAAGGCGTTAACTTTAGTCAAAATCGTCTGTTCCTTATTTCAGCGAATTCTTTTTCTATTATCGATGTTTGTTGCTTAATAAGGGCATTCAAATACAAAAACTATTTAAGAACACTCCCAGATGCATGAAATACATTCATGTGAAATTAAAAAAAAATCGCTCTGCCGTTTAGGAGTCTATAGAGAACTCTCTTTCTCTCGCTCATCTCTCTCTCTCTCTCTTCCTCACACACGCACGCACGCACACACACACACACACATATAAACACACACGGAGACCTATACACAAAGTCTCTTTTAGATAATAGTGGAAGATATATAATTTATTATCAGAATTTTATAATGTAAGTTCATTGGATTTTAATTTTTTTTTTTTTAACTCCAGAGCATTTATAAATAGACAATTAAAAGTCAGATGTCAATAATCATGTTTCATTTAATTTTTAAAAATTAAAATCTTTATGAACCGTTTTCATAGTAATTTAAAAGACCAAAATACAGATGATGTTCTATAAGTTAAATGGAATGCCCCCCACCCAGAAAAAACCGTAGGCAAAAACATAAACAAAATAAATTTCGATTTCGATGACAATAAAAGTATTGGAATATTTGTTGATCCTCATACAATTCCGAGCAGCGTCGGGTCTCCCTGCTAGTTCATAGTTGATGGTTTATCGATGCTTTAAAAAGATGTTACTTTATATTACTCAAAGTTTGATATAAATCAATCCCTTCCTCTATTAATCCGTTTGTATCTATATATGTGTTTATTTTAAAACATTCAGGGGTAGAAGCGAGTTTTGATAGGCGTATCCTCTTTCATATAGGAAGGGCCTTAGTGTCAATTATATATATATATATATATATATATATATATATATATATATATATATATACATGTGTGCGTATAAGATACACACAATACACTACTCATTAAACTCTTCTGACTCTCACACACCCAGAAAGTATGCAGCATACACAAATCACTAACAAGCTAGCTCAACCGAAATTCACGCACCCCCCCCTGCATACACACTCCTGTCGGCTCGATATGGATAGAAAACAACCACCTACACATTTCACCACGTATTTAGTTACATACACAGATGGTTGCAATTTGCAATACTACACACGCACATTTACTTATTACGTATCATGAATTAATGAAATCATACCTACTTTTGTTATATTGTTTGTTTCTCGAAAAACGGCGGGCACCTAATCATAGGCGATTGCGAATAATTTTGAATAAAAAAAGAAACGAATTAAATATTTTATCTCTCTAAAAAAAAAACAATGTTGAAATTTTATATAAAAACTTTGAAATTTTTAACATAAACAAAAACTTTGGATAATAGATAAAAACAAACAAAGATGACACAGTGGTGACGGCAGAGAGGAAAGATGGTAATATAGGTACGTAGCTAGTTAGAGAGGTTGGGTTGAATAAACAAGAAGAAGTAAGCAAGCTCGGGTTTGATAGCGGACGATAATAATGATCTCTGTACTCTGTTGAAGCTATTGGGCATAAGAAATAACAAGAATCAAGAAATAAGGAAGTGCGTGCAACTCCAAAGACGGGAAAAATCAGGAAATAAAAGTTGCATAAAAATATAACCCACGTGTCGATTGTCGTTCGTTGGAATAAATCTTCATTGCAAATGTTGCAGACGCGTCAATCAAAACCAATCGATGGATGAAGGTAGGTTCCCCTTTTGGCCTGATATAACCCCCACATGAACTGTTATCCGTCATTTTGTGAAAAACTGCCACGTATGCTATTGCCCTATCAATCTACGGTAGTTGACTTTGTTATACACGCACTCGTATCCATGAACAATTATGTACACCCATAGGTCACAGACGACACAACGTTGCTCGACAACCAAACATTTTTATGTACAACACAGTTAGACACACACATATAAATATATACCCGTCATATGGATAACTGTGTATTGTGGATACAAACAAATATATATCCCGTTTAAGGAAAAATCTATCTCAAATTATACAGTTATCCTTGGTTATTGATGCTGGGGGTCGTTCTGAACTCTGATCACCTTCAACTCAGAATCTGTTGTGCTTAAGTATATAGAGAGGCAGTTAGATCTTGGTATTTGATGAAACTGCGAGTAAGTCAAACATCTTACTTGATAACAAAAAGTGAAGCAGAGGGAATATGGTGAAGAAAAAGGTGATTTCACGTGAATGGATAGTCAGGTGAAAGGTAAAGTATCCAATGACGGTAAAATCCAAAATGTAAGTCAAAGAAAGTGCATTTAATTTTCCGTTCGCACAAGTAAAATCCAAGAAAAACGCGTAATTGGAAGATGGTCCAAAATATCCAAAAGGCCGAAATCCGTGGAATAATTCACAAATATGTACAAGGAAAAAGGGGACAAATTCCAATAATATTAATAGAAAAATAAGATATGCTTTTAACATGGCTGCCGAGAAAAAAGTGTAATTTAAAAAAAAAATCAGTAAAGAAGAAGAAGAAAAAGAAGCAGAAGAAGAAGAAGAAGAAAAAGAAGAAGGAGAGAGAGTATTAAATGGTGATAAAATTAAATATAAATTAGAAAAGCAAATGTCAAAATTACCCAGACAGGATAACGTTAAAAGGCGCGAATAATATAGGGCAAAAAAAAAAGAGGTCAACTGAAATGTACAGGTTATTACTTAAGAAAATGTCAGCAAGAGATATTAAACGACAATAAATGGAAAAAAATAAATAAATAAGTATATATATGTATGTATATATATATACATATATATATATATATATATATATATATATATATGTATATTTAAAAAATCAATAACAAAAACTACGTAAATGGATAAACGATAAAAACAAAACAGTAAATTGTCTATGACATCATAGCGTGGTGGATTAAGGCGCTGGACTGAAATACATAAGGTCCGAGGGTCGAGTCCTAACAACAGTAAAGCTACGCTGAAGAGGGGTAGGACTTCGAAACACGCGTGTACGTAGATTACTGTTTTTAAAAATAATATATATATATATATATATATATATATATATATATTTAAATATTTTTTGGGGGTACAAAATTTTATTATGGCTATGTAAAGACCAAATTTAAACTTGTTCGAAAACATTATTTATTTTAGATTGTGAAATTAAAACATAAAAATGAATGTGTCAGCTGACCAGTTTCGAAGCTCGTTCAACAGAGCTAAAATCGAGCTTAATTACGTTTTAAAAAGAAAAGGGGGGAACAATGAATCGGAGATGAAAAAGTAGGGGGGTGAATATATGTATAAAAAAGGGGGATGGATTAATTATTAAATAGAAACTAGATTAAGCCCAAAGAGATTCTCTTTTTGGTTGCAAAGAGAAGATCTCAGAGTCTTAATATATATATATATATATATATATATATATATATATATATATATATATATATATATATATATATATATATAGTTTCTAGAATTTTAAGATGGTAAAGAGAGTGCGACTTACTAAGGATGGAGAAAAAGTCCGCACTAAAATTCGAAGCGCAAATACGATTATTTATAAGGTCCTCTCCTATAGATGAGCCATGGGTATTGTTCAAAACGTCCGAAGGTAGGTAGTTTCCATTTCGAATTTTGGATGGATATATATATATAGAGAGAAAAAATAAAAAGGAACACACCGTATTATGTGTTCATCAACGTTTCGTCTTTATTTCGAGACTTCCTCGAAATAAAGACGAAACGTTGATGAACACATAATACGGTTTGTTCCTTTTTATTTTTTCTCTATTTTGTCGGAATACTATTTCCATGATTTTCATCATATATATATATATATATATATATATATATATATATATATATATATATATATATACTAGCATGGGTACCCGGCGTTGCCTGGGTTGACATGAAGTTCCGTTTGAAACACGCCTGCTATACTAATAATTTTCATCATGGGTAATGTAGATACCCTCACAACAATTTCAACAATAAAAGAACGAATAAAAATATGTAAATGTAATCGCCCCCAAAAAGAAGTATCTGATACCCTCTCCACCAGATATTTTGGCAGAAGGGATCACTGTCCTAAGAAATCACGATTTTGTGAACCTAAAAAATTAATGCGTGCGTTTATTTTATTATTTTGGTAAATTTGTAGCTTAGCGGCGTAAATTATAAAAACTATTTATTTTTATATAAAACAAATTGTTAGACCCAAAGGATGAAATAAAACCAGAAAAAAATTTCATTTTTATTATTTTTTATCATTTATATTTATTATTCGAGGCCGCTAAATTGCTTTTAAAATTTGTTCTTTCTAAGGTTTTGCAGATTGGCCTTTTTAAGCTCTTTCATGAACTATGTTTTTGGCCGCCATATTTTTTTTGTAATGAAAGAGCGTAAAAAAGACCAAGTTTGGTCTTAAAAAGCCAACCTGCCAAACCTAAAAAAAGGCCAAATTTAAAACGTGTTAGGCGTGCACGTTTTAGTCTAATAAAAAATGATAAAAAACATAAAAATGAATTTTTTGGTTTTATTTCAGCCTTTGCCTCTAATAATGTTTTATATAAAAATAAATAGTTTTTTATAATTTTTTGTCTGGCAAATGATTTACGCCGCTAAAATACATATTTACCTTTATTTTTCTGGAAGGGCAAATTTTTACTGGCTTTTTTTTGTAAATAAAAAATAAAGGAAATTTTAGATTTTATTTTTTAGAGGAGGGGGCTTTTCAATTTGCTTTTTATTTGTCATTTTATGTTTCTAATGTAACCCCCCCAAAAAAAAATTGAATTTGTCATATTTTGGGCTTTGTTTTGTTTATTAAAATGTTAGGTGAAAGTACAGAATGGTCGCATAAAAATAATTAAATTTATCGTTATTTTATGTTTCCTATGTTATCTCCCCCCCCCAGTTTTTCCCTCCTCAATCGCCAGACTTTAAAAAAAAATGCTAGAGGTGACATGTCTCGTTGAACGCTTGGTGGCCAAAAAGTGGGTGCTCATTTTACGTTAAATTTATATAGAAAAGTGATCCCCCATTAACGTGTTATTATTTTTTTTTTCAAAATGTCTTCTCTCATAATATTTATAAAGACTATTTAAATGTATTAGGCTGATAGAAAAAAAAATAGATTTCCATTTTTTAGGTGTTAAACGCCGCTGGGTCATGTCGTATAAAGTAACCTTTTTAATTAGAAAATTAAGTTTGTAATCGATGAAATTAACGGGAAAATTTTTTTAAAAAAGTGGTAACTGTGGAATTTAGAGTGGGCAGTAGATTTCCATTTTCTTTAGGTATTAATCGACGCGGTATATTTTTTAAACTTTGACCCCTATTATGACTCCTTAAAATTTATTGTTTTGGGCTCAAATCAAATTATTAAGTTAGATCCATGTCTAAGGAACCTATATCTAAAATTTGAATTGCGTAGACCCAAAATTGTCGGAGGAGTTTGGTAGAGTTCTCAAAGGTCAAATCATTGAAGTTTTATCCCTTAATCATCAAATTTCTGGCCCAAAACCGATCACATCGATTTTCCCAAATCTCAGTAACCTATATATCAAATTTCGAGTCAGTAGACTAAAAATTGACAGAGTTATTGCGTAGGGAAATGTACACAGATACACAGACACTTTCACTTTTATATATATATATATATATATATATATATATATATATATATATATAGATTTAATGTTACCAGAGATATGCATTTACCTGTATATGTATATTATCCGCGCTTTATTGTGTGTGCGTGTATGTGTGTTTGTATGTGCGTGTATGATAGAGAGAGAGAGAGAGAGAGAGAGAGAGAGAGAGAGAGAGAGAGAAAGATAGACTAGGTTTAATATGCTTTTGGCAGAGACACATGGATTCTTAAAAATCGATGAGAGTCGAATTTCATGCCAGAAAAAAAGAGGAAATCGCCGTTGCAACAAGGTTAATTACTTTCTCACTTTTAGGAGCGAAATAATTTTCCTATCGAATTGAGGTGTCGCTTTAATTGCCAGTATGAAATTACATGCATTCTTATATGCAGTAGATGACTACATAAGTTCACACACACACACACACACACACACACACACACACACACACACACACACACACACACACACACACACACATATATATGTATAATGTCATACACAATGAAAAGGGATATAAAAAAGGTTTCATATATATAAATATATATTGAAGTTTGTAGTTTTGAGTTGGTTTCCACTAAAACAATATTATCTGAACCAAATTAGCTGTAATTTTATAACAATTTGGTTCAATTAATAATTTAATGACCAAAATATTCCGTAATAATTTTATTATATATTGTTCCAATGGCAACTCTCTTGAATGTACGCTCATCATTATAAGCATAAGCATATATTGTAAGATATGTGGTTTACCTTTCTTTACTTTGTCATTGCTCAGTATATAAGCAAAGTAATAGTATAGTAATATACTTATTTTATGAACCCATCAAGAATATTAGACACAAGGTCAAGTGTTAAAGTGTAAAGAAAGTTCACTCGAATTAGATCACCGTAGCCAACAAAAATACCTGAGCAACCCCATTGACATTTTCTGGTAGTGTAATCTTAGACGATTAGTGATAAGGTAACCACTCCCCAAAGAGAAGTCAAAAGCTAGGAAGAAGGATATTTTGAGACCGACTGACTGTCGAAGACGTATCCCTAACTGGTAGAAAAAGAAATGAATTATTCAATAATAACATAATATAGCAATATAGTTATAGCAAACACACACAGGTTTTCCTTTTCCTTGCTCGTTTCTCTTTTTTAAATCTGGTTCTTTCTTTAAAGTACTTGGTAAAATTCTATTACATCGAACGAACATTGTGAAAATAACACTCAACATGTGAACAGTAGTCCGAAGAATAACTTCCTTTTCTCATTTTCTAACAAAGTATTAATATTAAAATATCAACCGTGAATTTGCGTCTTAGTGGGGTAGTTTTTCTCAATATTCCACAAGAATCTTTCACTTAGGGATACAAGCACCAAAATTTTCACAAATGACGTTCAGAACATACATTTTAAGAAAATAACGTTAGTTATCAGAAAATTCAAAATGGCTGCCAGTTTTCAAGATGGCTGCAGAAGCAAACCTGACAAATTTCAATTTTTGGTGAAAGATTATTTCAGTAATCTGCCCCACTATCTATCATCATGGGAAATCCGCTTTTTCCATTTTAGTTATTTATTTTTTTAGTTATTTTTATTTAAATTATTTTCTATTTTATTAGTCCTCTTTTCAATACTAGAACATATAATATAATGCATAATAATATAACTAATTTAATATAAAATATATAACATACATTCTATAAACTTATGCATTTCCTATAGCGTTAAAATTAACTGACTACATATTCTAAAACAAATACGTAATAGTATAGATACATCCGTATTAGTAGATCTCCCACGAAACATCGAGTAAAACTACTTAGTTAAAGCCCGAAATTAGTTATGCGTTTGGCTTCATAATGCAACGCTGTTTTACGATAATCATTCTCGTACATATATATATATATATCAACATTCAATATTTCATTTTTAAACATATTAATCGCATATATTATTTTAGCTGGTTTACTTACATATTTCCCATTAATAGTATATTGGCTTTTATTAGTATTAATCGGTGTAGTTTAGAATGGTGTTATAGGATAGCTAGATTTGCTAATAAAAATATTCATGTAAGATGTGGAAACTGGGGAGTTAATAATTGTCATATTACTTCAATAATTGTTTGTTTGTATAGCTTATTTAATGTATATCCCCTGCAGTGTTTGCAACTTATAGCCAATTCTACTTGAACATTTAATAATTTTTCGCGATCTTTAAATCTAATAATTTCAAGTTTCTCTGTTAAACATAAATGACAGGGTGAATTTAATGAATAGAAAAATAGTAATTTATAATATCAAATTGAATAAAAGAACATTTATTTATATTTTTTATACTAGAGAACCAATTAATTGCGCCAGATGTATTGACTCATTGGTTTACATTATATGTGTTCTTGATCTGAGAATTAATCCTTTCCGCGACTTTCCACGACTCTCTTACTAATTTTTCCAATTTCAGGTCTCGAAGGATTAATTATTCTTGTAGTTGGTTTATTGTTGAAATTATTTTGTGGTCTTTTAAGAGAATATAGGTCTCCTTATTTATTAATTTCCAGTTAATCGGTTATATGAATTTTTTCTACTAAATCAAAAATTGATTTTTTATTATTACTTGCAATATTCTGTTCTAATAATTTAATCTATTCTGGCTTGTTTACCCTAGAAAAGTTCTGGGTTTTATCTGTTTTAACAAGGATTTCTTTTATATTTGGAATTTTTTTTTTACATGGAGTTCACCACTTATCAAGGCCCAATGGCCATTCGGGGATAAGGGTTATTGTGTGTACAGTAATCAATGGGATAGTGTAGCAATAGTATTGGAGAATTGATAAATTGTCATTACTTAAAGCGGCGGTTCATCAGGAATTTGCTTTTGTTGGACTTGAAGACATTCAGGTTGAAGCCGGGAGGGAAACAGGCAAGCGGAACAGCGTTCCACAGGCGTGCAGTTCTAAGAAAGAAGCTTTGTTCATGGAATCTACGTTTTGATTTAGGCACAGATAAGGAGTGGGGAAAATTATTGACGGTGGTTTCAGCTAGTCGGGTGTTTTTTTAAAAAGATTGGCGGGGGGGACCAGAGAATGGAGCTCAGACGAGCACTTGCCATGAAAATAACGATAGAACAACGACAGGCTCGCAACGTCTCTTCTGTGGGAAAGAGGTTGCAAGGTAGAGAAAAGGGCATCCCCACCAAGCCACGAAGTCTATTTTGTACTCTGTCAAGACAGGATAGGCTGTTTTTAGCAGCTCCCGCCCAGATGTGGCAGAAGTACTCCATCTTTGGACGTACTTGGCTCTTATATAGATAAAGAATTGTATCATTAGTGAGATATCTTCTGGAGCGGTAGAAGGATCCCACCATTTTCCCAGCGACCTTGGCCACAGACTTGATGTATGTGTTCCATTTAAGATCAGGAGTAAAGGTCAAACCCAGAAGCTTATCAAAACATGGGGCCTCCCCTAAACGAGAGCCATCCATTTCAATTGATGCCAGATGGGGATCAGTGTTTATGATGTAGAGATAGGAGCTTGGCCATAGATGCATTAAAGGTAACCAGCCACCTCTTTCCCCACTGTACCACGCGCTCAAGATCAGAGGAGACAATTTTGTCTAATCCTTTTTTATAAATTATTCTTTCCGTCATGAAAAGTGATATCCCTGACCATCCTTACCAAATCCGCCCCGAAGTAATCAAATTGTTCAATATGAGGTGCTGACTTTTGTTTTTTAAAACCTTACGACCTTCATTTATAGTGTTGTGTGGGACAAAATGTGCCTTCCATTTCATTCTCCTGAATAGATCTATTTACATTGATATTGATAATAAGTTGATATCGATTATTAGTTTATATTGATTATTAGTTGATATTGATTATAAGTTAATATTGATTATTAGTTGACATTGATTATAAGTTGATATTGACTATTAGTTGATATTGAATATTAGTTGATATTGATTATTAGTTGATAATTCCATTTGCTTGTGATTGAAATGTTTTTAGCGAGGTGTTAAAGTAGATTTTTCTATTGCATATGAGTAGAAAAATCCTGCGTGATAATAGAATAGTAATAGTAAAGTACGAGATAGAATAATAAATAGGAAATGATTTATAACAAGGTTAATACAAGATTGCTCAATACCAAATGAACACATTAATTTTTTTAACAAGGTTAATACAAGATTGCTCAATACCAAATGAATTCTTAACAAGGTTAATACAAGAGTGCTCAATACCAAATGAATTCTTAATAAGGTTAATGCAAGAGTGCTCAATACCACATTAACACATTAATTTTTTTACAAGATTAATACAAGATTGCTCAATACCGAATGAATTTTTAACAAGGTTAATACAAGATTGCTCAATACCAAATGAATTCTTAATAAGGTTAATGCAAGAGTGCTCAATACCACATTAATTTTTTTAACAAGATTAATACAAGATTGCTCAATACCGAATGAATTTTTAACAAGGTTAATACAAGATTGCTCAATACCAAATGAATTCTTAATAAGGTTAATGCAAGAGTGCTCAATACCACATTAATTTTTTTAACAAGATTAATACAAGATTGCTCAATACCGAATGAATTTTTAACAAGGTTAATACAAGATTGCTCAATACCAAATGAATTCTTAATAAGGTTAATGCAAGAGTGCTCAATACCACATTAATTTTTTTAACAAGATTAATACAAGATTGCTCAATACCGAATGAATTTTTAACAAGGTTAATACAAGATTGCTCAATACCAAATGAATTCTTAATAAGGTTAATGCAAGAGTGCTCAATACCACATTAATTTTTTTAACAAGATTAATACAAGATTGCCCAATACCGAATTAATTTTTAACAAGGTTAATACAAGATTGCTCAATACCGAATTAATTTTTAACAAGATCAATACAAGAGTGCTCAATACCAAATGAATTTTTAACAAGGTTAATACAAGATTGCTCAATACCAAATGAATTCTTAATAAGGTTAATATAAGAGTGCTCAATACCAAATGAATTCTTAACAAGGTTAATACAATATTGCTCAATACCGAATTAATTTTTTATAAGGTTAATACAAGAGTGCTCAATACCGAATTAATTTTTAACAAGGTTAATACAAGAGTGCTCAATACCAAATGAATTCTTAATAAGGTTAATGCAAGAGTGCTCAATACCGAATGAATTTTTAACAAGGTTAATACAAGAGTGCTCAATACCAAATGAATTCTTAATAAGGTTAATGCAAGAGTGCTCAATACCGAATGAATTTTTAACAAGGTTAATACAAGAGTGCTCAATACCAAATGAATTCTTAATAAGGTTAATGCAAGAGTGCTCAATACCGAATGAATTTTTAACAAGGTTAATACAAGAGTGCTCAATACCAAATGAATTTTTAACAAGGTTAATACAATATTGCTCAATACCGAATTAATTTTTAACAAGGTCAATACAAGAGTGCTCAATACCAAATTAATTTTTAACAAGGTTAATACAAGATTGCTCAATACCAAATGAATTTTTAATAAGGTTAATGCAAGAGTGCTTAATACCACATTAATTTTTTACAATATTAATACAAGATTGCTCAATACCGAATTAATTTTAACAATTTTAATAGAAGGTTGCTCAATACCAAATTAATTTTTAACAAGGTTAATACAATATTGCTCAATACCGAATGCATTTTCAACAAGGTTAATACAAGAGTGCTCAATACCGAAGTAAGAACGGATACATTTTCCATTTGTTTTTACATAAGTAATAATATGTCACTACACATTCATGAGTATGTTTCGGTCCTCAAGTTCCTAGTAACCAGAGCTGTTCAGGCGATTCAACTAATGCAAAAGGCTGGGTTTGTAATGGAAATATCTTAGGTCCTCAGTGTCATAGAAAATTATTATCAAGAGCTTCTGTCACATGTTGTTAAAAATACTGATAAAAAATAAAATTAAGTAAACAGTAAATATAACATAAACTTTAATATATACTAACTCTACTCTGTAGTAGTTTATTGAATTTACTGCAGATAACATAAAATTTAATAAACACACACACACACACACACACACACACACACACACACACACATATATATATATATATATATATATATATATATGCGCGTGCGTCGGTGTGTGTGTGTACAAACATACCTTAAAATCAATTATCGTTAGTATCATAGTAGCATTTTAATTAATTTAATTTGATCTATTTTTAAACATTTTTCTTATTTTTTTTACCAATTCTAATTTTTTTAGTCATTTTTATCTCATTATTATCATTATAAACTAAATCGTTCTTATTGCTATTTCTCCGCTTGTAATCGATATAATTATTATTATCAATTATTATCAATATCGCAGTTACTAACATTTTTAATTAATTTTTTTTATTCCTCATTATCTTCTAGTATTCATTTTTTAATCACTGTTATAATTACTAATTAGATCTATAAGTTGATGGTTTCATTTGGTTAAATACATTTTAAGGTCATTATTATTATGCAACTTTTAATTTTATTTCACGTATAAATGAGTAAAGAAAGATGTGGAGTAGATGAGAGGCGGGAAAATGGCAAGAAAAATGTTTTAAAATCGTCATTAATATAATTATTTATAGTGCATTTTTTTCCTTTTTTGTTGTTTTTTTGCCTTTATTTCCCTTCTTTTAATCTTTTTACAAATGTATGCAGTGATCGTATTGTGGTAGTAGAGGTATGTAGAAAGGCAACATAAGTTGTTCGTTTTCTCGCCAATACAAGTGGTCCCGCTTTCTAACCTACTCGTTGCACGTTCGTGCCCAATCAAAGGAATGACTTTTCTTTTTGATTAATGTTATCGAATCCATACAGTTATATTGTTTTTTAAAATTTTTATTTGTTCTTTTTATTATCGAAATAAAACGAAAAACCTTCGTTTGTTGTTTTTATATTAAGGTTATATTTATTTTTACACTGATATATGACATATTTGAGAAAAAGTATCGCAGTTAACACAAAAAATAATAATAAATGATAAATACGAATTAAAAAAATAAATGATAAATGCAAATAAAAAATAAATGATAATATAAATTAAAAAAAAATAATAAATACAAATTAAAAAATAATAAATGATAAATAAAAATTAAAAGAATAAATGATAAATACAAATTTAAAAAATACATTATAAATACAAATTAAAAAATACATTATAAATACAAATTAAAAATTAAATGATAAATACAAATTAAAAAAATAATAAATGATAAATACAAATTAAAGAAATAAATGATAAATACAAATTAAAAAAATAAATGATGAATACAAATTTAAAAAATAACAAATGATAAATAAAAAAAATAAATGATAAATACAAATTAAAAAATAAATTATAAATACAAATTAAAAAAAACAAAAAAATTAGAAGTACACATTTAAAAAATAATAAATGATGAATAAAAAAAATAAATGATAAATACAAATTAAAAAAATAAATTATAAATACAAATTAAAAAAATAAATTATAAATACAAATTAAAAAAAATAAAAAATGATAAGTACAAATTAAAAAAAATAATAAATGATAAATAAAAAAAATAATAAATGATAAATACAAATTAAAAAAAATAATAAATGATAAATACAAATTAAAAAATAATAAATGATAAATAAAAATTAAAAAAATAATAAATGATAAATACAATTTAAAAAATAATAAATGATAAATACAAATTAAAAAAAAATAAATGGTAAATACAAATTAAAAAATAAAAAATAAATGACAAATACAAATTCAATTTTATTCAAATACATTTTTATAACAAAGTAATTGAGATTAATTTTATAGCCTTTTTTTTACATGGATATACCAAAATGTATTAACCGGACATATCTCTGCTACTTGACACAATACGTAGTAGAATGTTAATGTTCAGGGCGTTTACGATGTTGGCGACTATCACACACACATACATATATCTTCCTTGACAATATTTTATTATTTTTATCTCTGGTTTCTTAACCCCCACCATGTTTCTCTCTTTATTCCTATATTTTTATACGGGTCATAATCCACCCCTATTTTATCTTCTTTTCATATAATTACATTAAATTCCTTATTCCTATTTTTAACATGTGACAGAACCTCCTGATAATAATTTCTTATGACGCTGAGGACCTAAGATATTTTCATTACAAACATAGTCTTTTGCATAATCTGTATCGCCTGACGATGTCTCTAGTTACTAGGAACTAGAAGACCGAAAAATGCTCATGACTGTGTAGCAACATATTATTGCTTATGTAAAAACAAATAGAAAGTATATCTTGTCCTACTTCTGTATTGAGCACTCTTGTATTAACCTCGCTAAACTTCATTGGTTACTTTACTTCTGGAAATCATTGACCTTCTATCTATCTATCTATCTATCTATCTATCTATCTATGCTAGGAGTTCAGCCCGACTTTGCTCGGACCCTATCTACTGCTCATACTTGCTCCATGTATGAATACCCTTTATGTAAAGTTTTGTGTACCTGGATGTGCTGAAGAGTGAGGTGATCCCCTGGTGCAATTAGGTGTCTGCTGGCAGACCCTGAGTGTGGCAGCAGAACTCAGCAGCGCCGGCCCACAAGTCCAGATATCCAGGCTTGGCTTCTAAAAGAGTGCTAGGACTTTGTACCCTTCTTTCACAGCCCCCACTCCCCTTTCTCCGACATGAACTCGTTGGACTACTTCGTTTGGTCATACGTTTAGAACATCACTATAACACCAAAGCCATCCTGATCGCCACCATTTGCCAACCCCCCGCATGCTCCAAGTTCCGTACCCGTATCGGCGTGGTGATTGAGGCTGAAGGCGGCTACATTGAATAGCTATCAGCTCTACTTTTATAATCAAGCTACCTGGATTTATTTTTTCATTAAAAGATTTAAAATATAACTGTGTTGTTTACTTTAGGTCGACACTTTTATCGTTCCACCCTCTGTTTAACCTTCATCGTCTCGCGCTTACTCTTTTTGCATCTTCCATTACCTCTTTCTTTCTCTCACACACACTACTCCCCCCCCTCTCTCTCTCATTCTCTTTATCTTAATCTATTTTTTATTCTCTCCACCCCTACCTCTCTCGCTTTTAACCCCACCTCTCTCTTTCTATCTCATATTGCCTTTCTCCTCTCTCGTTGTTCATGTTTCTCTATTTTCGCTCGTCCCTCTTACCGCCTCCACCTTCCTCTTTATTATAACATTGAGTCGTAAATCGACACATTTTATATCGCTAGCCGAAACCGTTGTAAATAAATCCGCCATGTTTCGTTTCTATTAATTGCCAAGGAAAGGTTATAAATCACCCGGACGTGAATTTGTCAGACTTTGTCTAAACAACTCAATTTGAGGTTCATTTTGTTTACCGCCGTTTTATGTATACGCAGATAAAAGCAAACATAGAACAGCCGTGGCTACATATATTTATATTGACTAGTAGGCACATTAGTGCTGCCCGGGAATAAATAAAAACGCTCCCTGATTACTGGCGATCCCTGCTTTTATGTTTAATTTGGAATGGATAATGGCTAAGAGCTTAAGAACACTGTCTGACAACCTGGTTTGGCAAAATTCAAATCCAGTTCGTTCCGCAGAAACATTTCACTTATGATGTTCCTATTTACAATGCCTCCACACGGGATAGAGTTAGACACCAGGGTCGTTTTTTAATGTGGAGAAAAGGAACAAAAATAAAAATTGTCTCAGTCGTGAAGGATTTCTCCTCCACTGTCAGAGAACAAGAAATTTAAGTGCAGCATCTGAAGAACAGATGGTATTTATTTGCTCCCCCACCGAGCAAATTAGGCACAAGGCCGATTTTTAAAGTGAGGAGTGAAGGGCCAGGGGTAATGGGGACCAACTCCCCGGGGAGTAGGGGATCTGGATAGTGACAATTGGTATGAAGGGTTGCCCCTACATTGACCAAGGTCTTATATGTGGAGTTGCCCCCACATATGGTCTTTGCTTGCAGTATCTGACGGAACAGATACTACACTTTGATCTTATCCCGAAGGCCAAGGTAGTCCTTCTTATAAGTACCCGATGTCTTTCTTGAAAATAATTCTAACTAGAATGATATCGAGTAAACCAATGCCAATTATCTGATTCATTCGAAATGAGTAAAGGAATGGATGCTGATGCAGCAAAAAAACAAAAAAAAAAAAAAAAACAAAAACAACAACAACAACAACAGCTGTAGTGTAAATTAACCATTTAATCAAGCTCGTGAAGATGCTTCTGCGGTTTACGGGCCGTCTTGAAATAAGGTTATTACTTAGAATGCCATTCTTAATATGGGGGAGCGGAAGGTTTGTTCTGTTTAGCCATGATTACAAGAGCAGCCGCAGGGAAGTGACTGTGGTTAAATGGTTAATGCTACGGATTGACAACCTGGATGTGCTAGGTTCGAATCCAATTTATTCTACAGAAAAACTTAGAATGTTAACAGCATTCACGTTATCCTCCTGTCAGTACCCAATGTCTTTCTAGAAAGAATTCTAACCAGAAAGATATCAGGAAAACGAATAACAATAATCATTTGGTTCAGACAAAATGAATAAATGTTTTATTTCTATGATTTTAAATCTTCCTCGTTGTTCACGGATAACTAGCGCGAACGGAAGCTCACGATATTATTTCCATAAAAATAAAATTAATACAAAGTTGATATCACCATCGAATTTCTCCAAACATTTAACCCGATTAACATTATGATTGGTCTTGATATTGAGCCTTTTTTTCATTTGCATCCGCGGACTGAGAGACAGATAAACAGACGGACATACAGAATATCATAATTATAGCAAACATTTATTATTGTTACATAAAAAGGGCTGTTCCCTTCTCATGTAAGTAAGGAGGCAGACTAGATAAGTAAAAATAATATTAGGAAAAGGCTAGAATCGAACCCTGTAGGCAAGTGTTAAAAGATAATGGAAATTAAAATCCTAGGAATGCAGTCCATTTTTAATTCTTTTTAGAAATAACTAAATATTATTTACGTCGGAAAAAAATCGATTGTCCATTCTTTTAGAATAACTGGATATTAAATATGTCAGTTAAAAGAATGGACAACGCGAGTTAAAAAAAATATTGTTTAAAAATAGGTTAGATATTAAACAATTAGAATTGAGAATTCTTTGTTTGCTAAAAGTGTGTTTGGACAGACATATGTAAATCCACGTGAAAGGTAGTCACGTTGGGAACTACACTTCTGACGTCATAAACAAAAGAGATTTCTCAATATACGAATTGGGGTTCGAAATTAGAGAGTTAGAATAGAGAGTCAGTTAGAATTAGTTAGGAGGAGAGAGCTTAGAGAGAGAGAGAGAGAGAGAGAGAGAGAGAGAGAGAGAGAGAGAGAGAGAGAGAGAGAGCTGATCTCCTTAGAAGCGAAGGAGGGAGAGGACACCATGTAGTCGAAAAGGCTTGGATTCCTGACATAATCAATCGGCTGGTTCAGGAATAAAGAAATCATCAATAATTTTGTAACTGTTGTCTTCGTGTCGTCTTTTCAACTGAAAAGGTAAATGTGTTTTGTATATTCATCTATAAACGAACTCTTGTATAACTCCCTTACAAGTAATAATACAAGCTCCCTTCATAATAATGAATCTCCTCCCCTCTATATGTGTTTAGAACTGGTGCATCATATCTCCCAGCCCGTAATGATATGAAGTTCCCAAGAATTGTCACCGTCGTCGTTATGATGTAATATATATAAATGTTATTATCATTCTATCTGTGTTATAAATGTCTCTCTCATTGTCATCATCATCTGTTCTGCCTCTCCCCTATCATGTCTCCGATATGAACCCGTCATCTCTTTTAATATGTTCCCCCTCCCGCAACACAATCTTATGACTTCTTTATTTTAAATAAAAATGGTGGGAAGAACTCTTAAATATTCTGATTGATCAGAATGGATCAAGAGTTAAAAGAGAGGACGTATTTGCAATACTTTGCAATAATTAAGTATCGATTTGTTGTTTAATCTTGTTTTATACATAATTGTATTCGGGGTATCAGCTCCAGTGGTACTTTCTCTTACACAATGGGTATATACCGGTTCATATACATATCATCATGAACTCAGATTCTTTTTATCCGTTTTTCAACTCATTCGAATGTTTATACAAAAAGTTTATTTAAAAAAGATAATCACAGAAAAGCGCCAGTGAAACAACTTGTGTACGTGTGTTAGTGTGAATTTTTCCGAGTCCGATACAATTGCTGATTCTAATATTCCGATTCTGTTCGAAATTCCTTATTTCGATACAATTACCGGTTCTGATGCTTTTAAAATCTCTAAATTTTTATCTATAAAGTTATGTTTTTTAAGTTTTCGGAATACCTTAAAATCACACGTAAAAATGTTCATATATTTTCACAAACGTAAGACCACAGTTGAGAGGAAAATATCTACAAATGTTGGCTTCGTAGGTAAAATGTAAAATAAAGAAATATTTATCTTTTTATATTTATTACTCACGATTAAATATTGAGTTATTAATATTGATAATTTTAATATAAACAACTAAACGATTAAATATTGAGTTATTAATATTAATAATTTTAATATAAACAACTAAACGATTAAAAGAATACTTTTTGTCATTGAAAAATAAGCACAAGATTTTTTTCCGATTCCGATCGGCTCAAAAGTTCCGATTTTTCGATTTCCAATTCCAATTAATCGTCCCTATACTACTCTTTATACAAGTAATTTTCCACATCCTCCCTCATTTCCAAATTCTTAAGTTTTCATTCACTTTATGTATTTAATTAGATTTTAGATTATGATTCCGTTGTCACTTGTCCAATTCTATATCTATAAATCTAGCAAAAAATAACCAAAAACACAAAAAAAACATAAACAAACAAAAAACCCATTAACTATATATGTTTTAAATTTTCTGTAAGATATGTTTATTACATACTGTCATATATACCGAACGCTTCGACACTCTTTCGCTTTTCAAGATGGTCTCCAGAAACGACTCTTCTGACTAATTGAATAAATATCACACTCTTTCATGGGGTTTCAAGACAAAAGAACATCTGTGAACCATCTGAAAAGGGTGTTCTTCACAGAATTTATTAAAATAAAAAAAATAAAAATAAAAATAAAACCGGCTCAGTCGAATAATGACGGTTAAAAGTTTTAAGTTGTCATAACAACCTATTTGTTGTTTAGAAAAATATTATTAGTTTCGACGTACGCGTATTTTTTTTAGTTGAATAAAATCAAATGCAGCAATTATAAATTCAGAGAACAAATGAAAAAAATTTTTTTAAATATTTTTATGAAGATAAAATTATCATCCATCTTGAATATTAGTCTAAACGAGTTTTGCATATATATATATATATATATATATATATATATATATATATATATATATATATATATACATATGGTGCCGGGAAAACTCGTCCCGGGAAAACTCGTCCCGGGAAAACTCGTCTCGGAAAAACTCGTCTCGAGAAAACTCGTCTCCGGAAAACTCGTCTCCGGAAAACTCGTCCCCTTTCGCTAGGTAGGAAAACTGGTCCTTTATTGAATAAATATCGATTGAAAACACATTTTATGATCGTTCTTGAAGGAGATATTGTTTTTTAAAATAAACTATAGCCCCCCCATAATATTTAAAAAAAAAATATTTTTACTTGTTTAATGTTTTTTTTGTGTGTTTTTAATAAAAGCGTTTATTATGTTCATAAACGAGACCGCATATTTTTTTTTTATATTAATATAAAAAGAATTTACTTATATACTGTTGTTTAAAAAAGGGTAAAATCGATTTTTCTACCTCGCCGACTATGTTGTTTATTTAATTTATTTGGAATCGTTTATTTGGTAAAGAAAAAAAAAACAGAAAACAAACAAAAAACATGTCGGTCGAGTGCGAGTGTTACGGGAGAACGAGAAATAATGCCCGGTATATCACATCTTAGGGGGTCTTGATAATCGCTAAAAAATAGAAAATTAAAGAAATTACTGAGGGAGATTTGGTTTTAAAAAGAAAATAATAAATTTTAATATTTTTTAAAATATAATTTAGAGAGAGAGGGGGAGATAAAACTTATATCTCCCTTCGAAAAGCAACCAACAAAAAATGAAATTAAAAAGATTCTTGATAAACGATAGCGGAGTTTTCAATAAAATTGATTAATAAATTTATTTAGTGATTACTTTCTCTCTTAATGATTGATTTTAGAATTTTAAAGTAAAAATTAAAAAAATTAAAAATGAGTTAACGAGAGATTGTTAGCACATCCACATGGCATCTCTCGCGCCAAAAAAATATTTCGTTTTTAATTTATTAGTTAATTTTTGCAAAATTTGACAGGACGACAATAAATGTTGATAATTGATAAAATTATAATTTTAAATAACGCATGAGTGCATTTGGTATGAGAGAAAACAAAAACATAACAACAACAAAAAAACTATCATAATTAAAAAACCAAAACAAAAAAAGTAACGAAGAATCGAATCGCTCCCTGTTTTTTTAATTTTTTTTTTTTTTTTTATTATTGTTTTTATGACTCCAAAAAACATCGTTAAAATAAGAACAAAAAAATTTGGTATTAACTTTGTATGAACATAATAAACGCTTTCAGTTAGGTAGAAAATGGACACTTCGAAAATCAATTTTATTTAAAAAAAACCCAAAAAACATTAAACAAGTAAAAATATTTTTTAAAAATATTATGGGGGGCTATAGTCTATTTTAAAAAACAATATCTCCTTCAAGAACGATAATAAAATGTGTTTTCAATCAATATTTATTCAATACGGGACGAGTTTTCCTACCTAGCGAAAGGGGACGAGTTTTCCGGAGACGAGTTTTCCGGAGACGAGTTTTCCCGAGACGAGTTTTCCCGAGACGAGTTTTCCCGGGACGAGTTTTCCTAAATTCTATATATATATATATATATATATATATATATATATATATATATATATATATATATATATTATTTTAATTGGAATTCATTATTGAGATGAGTATTATTTATATTAATTTATTTATTGCGGACTATTATTCTCATCTTTATTAGCTGTTGTTCTTATTTACAATGCCTCCCCACGGGACGGAGTTAGACACCAGGGTCGTTTTTTAACGTGGAGAAAAGGAACAAAAATAAAAATTGTCTCAGTCGTAAAGGATTTCTCCTCCACTGACAGAGAACAAGAAATTGAAGTGCAGCACCTGAAGAACAGATACTACACTGTGATCTTGTCCCGAAGGCCAACACGACGTTTCGGCCAACTATTCCTCTGGCCTTCGTCAAGTGGTAACCGCGACGGATAGGAACTTTGAATCTCCTAACTGCCATCCGTAGTTGTTGTCGTCTCACCACGTTTTTTACCAAGTAAACCTCTGGCCTGCTTTCGTGGTGAGACGACAACTATGGATGGCAGTGATTGCTGAGAATGCTGTTAGGAGATTCGAAGTTCTTATCCGTCGCGGTTACAACCTGACGAAGGCCAGAGGAATAGTTGGCCGAAACGTCGTGAAACAACAACTAATAAAGATAATAGTCCCCAATAAATAAATTAATATAGAGTTTTGCATAGTTTTACTTTCAAACCAGGATAAAAATTACACGTTGAAAACGACACGAATAAAACTATTACGATCCTTTTTCTCTTTTTTCAATACCAAACAATTACTAGACCAGTGAAATAATTACAGAAAGAAATTGTCACCATCATATGTGCAGTAAGCTGCCAAAATGCAGCGGGCACCAGCATCTTTGGTGCTAATCTAACCCAACTACTGTGACGTCAGCAGATAAACACGAATCGATGCGCATAACTTCTGTTTACGAAATCTACGTACGTTCACTTTGGTTATATAGATAATACTATTTTGAAGTGGGATGTGTCTCGCATTAAATTTGAAATAGCATTTTCAACGCATGAACGAAGATTGAGAATGTTTTTGTGCATTTCATTTGCCTGTTGGGCCATCGTCTATTTTGATGAATAAATGAAAAACCTGTGGAAGATACTTTTTTTGTGAAAATCTATAACTTCAGCATTATGCAAGGCTAGTCTCAAAAGTAATCGCACTCGATATGTGTTCTATGTGAGCTAAAAACGAGAGTGATAAACAGACTGTGTTATCATCACAGGAGTATATAACTCTCACTTTAGTGTTGTGGCCTTAAAGAGCAAAAAAAAAAAAAATGAGACAACAAGAAGGCAGAGCATGTGTTGCGTAGGTGAGAGATCCGGGCAAAACCAGTTGTACATCGGATTGCTGGCGAGTACGTCAACCTTACATTTCGATCGAAGAATCGATATCATGAAACAATAAGAGCAATATTTAACTTTGGATTGAAATTGATAAAAGTATTTCAAATTGAAGGTAAAAATAAGACAATAATTAAATTCCGACCAAGGACTGTGGGACGATGGAAATATAAAAATCAAGTCAAAACAAAGCAGACCAAACAGTAAGAAGAGGGAAAAGCCAGCGATACACTTCAGCCGTCAGATGACTGACTAGTCACACATCACCCCCATACCGACCCGAACTTTTCGCTTGTCATATGATCATCTGTAAAATAAATAAAACTTTGTTGATTTAACAAGTTGTTGATTACAAAACCACAATCGTCAGAGTGTATACATTTTGTATAAGTGTGTCTATAAAATATATAGACGATAATATAACGCATGTATTTACGGAAAGTACAGCCGTAATGGGTTGGCAGATACTGCTTCTAGCAAGGTCGTACCGATTCTGTCTGTTACCATCGCGATTCAAAATCCCAACTAGCATGTATCAGCGATTGGACTGCGTGTCCAAATGAAGGTGCAAATCTAATTATATTTGCAGTTTCTGGCAAGCCCATTACCTTGACTAAGGTAAATCAGTTTACCCGATAATAGAATGCGAAACATGTTAATTTAGAACGTTGATAAATTATTATGTTCGAGTTTTCACGACGTTTGTCGAGTTTGAAAACAAACAAACAAAGGCCGGTTGTAAAACGGCCGAAGCGTCTTTATAAGAACAAATAATAAGAGATAACAAGTCCGAACATTAAAGACCCGAAAAAAAAAAAAAAGACAACAGTATGTATTTACCAAAAATACAGAAGTAAAGGGTTGTCAGAGAGCGCTTCTTGATTAGTCATAGCGAGTATTTGTTACTATACAGTGACACAATAGGGTAGACCAACATAAAACAGCTGATTTTTATCGAAAACGTTTTGTTCTAATCACATGTTACTTTTAATAGGTAAGTTAGAAAACATTACATCTTTTATTTAACTTAAAATGTTTTGTTTTTATTAATTTATTTTATTTTTGGCAATTCTGCAGTATAAAGACGGCGGCAATGGTGGTGGTGGGGAGATAACTCCAATTTCTTCTTGGTTAAATACCGCAGCAAATAAGTAACAAACAAGATTTTTTCCGAACACAAAAATATTTGAAAACCAAAACATTTATTGAACATATGTGTGTGTGTTTATATATATATATATATATATATATATATATATATATATATATATATATATATATATATATATATATATATATATATATATATATTAGTGTTGTAATTTATCTTTCTAATTATATAGAAACATATTTCCGGATTAATGGCATCCGGACGTTTTTTTTTTTACGCAGTAGAAATTGGACAATATAGTAATCGTTAGTGATGGAAATTCGGTAACTTTGTTAACTTATATGGAACGGCTCATCAAAAACTTGTTTACGTTAGACTTGAAGACAGCTATATTATAGACCGCTGGAAAGCAGGAAAACTGAAGACAATTCCACAGGTGTGCAGTTCTAAGAAAGAAGCTTTGTTCATGGAATCTACGTTTAGGTTTAGGCAAAGATAAAGAGTGAAGGGAATTATTGATAGTGTTTTCAGCTAGACGAGTGTTTCTTGTGAAAGTTTGGCGAGGGGGGAACCATAGACTGAAAAATAATATTTCCTAATCGTGTAAAATTACCTATTTTTCCGAATAATCGCTCAAAAATCGAAAATAAAATATAATTTTCCTACGAATCGAAAATTTTTTACAGCTTTGTTTAACAACTTATGAAGAATTTAACATATTAAATGTGTTTAAAAAAATGGATTTAATATGTGTAAAAAATATGACCGAATAGATTAAAGTATTTGCTGTTTAAAAAACAACAAAAGAAAACACTATTTAATGTAATAGGAACGTGTGCATTTACCGACCCGGATTTCCGTTTGGTCTGTGCAGATAAAATACAGGAGTATACAAGCTATGGTAAGGTTAATCAGCCACTGGAAAATCGGGAATAAGAATGTAAGCAGACGACTTTTAAAAAAGTGGAAGAAGAAAAAAAAAAGATTTTAATCACGCCCTCTAGTTATAAAGGGCCACATTAGTTCCATGGTTATTAATAGTGTAAGGGAGATAACTCTGTCCAATTTTCTAAACGTTAATGTTTATGCGCACATGCGTAACC
>NC_136519.1:71956896-71959396 GCF_053919585.1 Euprymna scolopes
AATTTGACTACGAGCAAAGTGTGATATTATAATCGATTGTTACTAGGAAAAAGCATGATAATTTTTCTGATTGATTTTAACGAAAATAAGAGTGTAATATTTTTCTATCGATTTCTACTAGGAGAAAATTGTGATATTTTTCATATTGATTTTTAATAAAGTGTAAAGTTTTGTCTTATCGATTTCAACAAGGAACAAGGTTTGTTCTGATATTTACTTGTAGAAACGTGTCATATTTTTCCGTTGAATAATATTCCGCCTGATCGATTTTAGTTATTGATTTTGACATAGCGGAAAGCGTGATATTTTCTCTTATCAACTTTTACTAAGAGCGAAGTGTAATATTTTTCAGGGACCAAATTCTAGTATTTTTTCTGACCGTTTTTGACGACGAACAATGTGCATTATTCTTATTGATCTATTGTGTCTAGGAGCAAAATGTAGTATTTTTTGCTCAATTTTCACTTTTTTTTCTGATCGGTATTGACTACGAACAAAGTGTAATATTTTTCTAGTCAATTTTGACTAGGAGAAAATGTCGTTTTTCTTTGTAGATTTCTACTATGAGCAATGCATAGTATTTTGTATCGATTTTACCTATGAACAATGTGTAATATTTTCACATCAATTCTGACTAGGAGCCATGGGTAATATTTCTTTTATGGATTTTAACTTGGAGCAGAGTGTAACCTACATTTTCATTGATTTTGACTAGGAACAAGGAGTATTTTTCTCCTCAATTTTTAGTAGGAGAATGTGCAATATTTTTCTGATTATTATTGACAGATTGTATTACATTATTCACCGATTGTGATTAGAGACAAGTGTAATTTTTTTTTATTTGGATATGAAAAATGTGTAGTATTTTTTCTGAACAATTTTGATGCAGTGCAAAATGTAATATTTTTTCTAAACGATTTTGACTAGGTGCAAAGTGTAATATTATTTCTCATCCATTTTGACTAGGTGCAAAGTGTAATATTTTTTCTAAACGATTTTGACTAGGTGCAAAGTGTAATATTATTTCTAAACGATTTTGACTAGGTGCAAAGTGTAATATTATTTCTCATCCATTTTGACTAGGTGCAAAGTGTAATATTTTTTCTAAACGATTTTGACTAGGTGCAAAGTGTAATATTATTTCTAAACGATTTTGACTAGGTGCAAAGTGTAATATTATTTCTCATCCATTTTGACTAGGTGCAAAGTGTAATATTTTTTCTAAACGATTTTGACTAGGTGCAAAGTGTAATATTATTTCTCATCCATTTTGACGAGGAGTAAGTGTAGTATTTTCTCTGGTCGATTTCTACAATGAGCAAAGTGTAATATTCTGTTTGATCGGTTTGGGCTAAGAACAAACAGTAGTCCGAATAATCGGAATAGTACACATATTTTAAAAGTCATAAATTCATCTCTATGTATTTTATGTATTTTATCTAAAATAAAAAGAAAATTAATTTTTATATGCCGTTAAATATTTACATATTGTCACTTCTATTCCTACAATGTTTCATTTATTTTGATTTATATACATGTTCGTACACACACACACACACACACACACACACACACACACACAGAGATCTCTCTCTCTCTCTCTCTCTCTCTATATATATATATATATAATTATTTTTTATCTCTCTATATATAATTATTTTTTATCTATATATATAGAGATATATATATAATTATTTTTTATCTATATATATATAATTATTTTTTATCTCTCTCTATATATATCTATATATATAATTATTTTTTTCTCTCTCTCTCTCTCTCTCTCTCTCTATATATATATATATATATATAATTATTTTTTATCTATATATATATATATAGATATATATAATTATTTTTTATCTATATATATATCTATATATATATATAATTATTTTTTATCTCTCTCTCTCTCTCTCTCTATATATATATATATAGATATATATATAATTATTTTTTATCTCTCTCTCTCTCTCTCTCTCTCTATATATATATATATATATATATATATATATATATTTTTACTATCGACAAACGGTACTGTTTCGCAGCTCATCAGTGCGGTTAAACAAGCAACTATCTCAAGCCAGGATCGAAACCCGACCGCCTAAACGAGAATCTGAGCTTCTAACCATTGCACTATTTGGCTGCTGCTATGCGGGCAGTGAAGTAACAGTGTTTTTACATTGTTCAAATACCTAAGCTCAATTTTACACAATGAGCATCGCTTAATATGTTAATGGTAATTTGTATATCACTTCCCAATATGCTCAATCTAAACAGGGAAATGTGTGTGTGTGTGTGTGTGTGTGTGTGTGTGTGTGTGTGTGTGTGTGTGATCATTTTATTCCTTCGTCGTAACAAAATATTTATACCAGATTTTAATTAATTGTTTGCGTGGTTCTAGGAAATACAGAAGGACTATCGCCATCCCTAATAGCATCTACCAAGCCCAGGGACCGGGCCACAAAAGGAGGGCAAAACATAGATAGAGAATAAT
>NC_136519.1:71964396-71974396 GCF_053919585.1 Euprymna scolopes
GCACGTAGAGAACAAGAAAAAAGAAGAAAAAGAAAGTGGAGGAGGAAGAGAAAGAAAAGGAGAAAAATAATAATTATAAAGAGGAATAAATTATGAATTATATGAAAAAGAGAAAAGTAATATTATTTTACTCTATCTTACATTATTAACTAGCGGGACCCGTGTCCCGGCAGTATTCAGGAAAATTGAATACGCAAAAAAAAACAACAAAAAACAAAAAAGAAAAAGAAAAAAACAAAAAAAACAAAACGCACCCGTAGACCCATATTATTTAATTGTGAAAAGGGGAGGATTTTATGGGCCTTTATAATTAATATTTTCTATACAAAGTGCTATTCAATACCGTTATTTATTTAATAAAACAGTGTTTGTGATTAGTATATGAAAAGGATAAACGCCACGTAGAAGGTAATTATTTAAATAATAATAATAATAATAATAATAATAATAATAATAATGAAAATAATAATAATAATAATGAAAATAAAAATAATGCTATTACTATTAATAACAGTAATAACAGTAATTATTATCATAATAATGAAAATATTAATGCCTATAACAACAACAATAATTAATAATAACATAATGATAAAAACAACAACAACAATAATAATAATAATAATAATAATAATAATAATAATAATAATAATGGTAATACTATTAATAACAATAGCAATAATAATAGGAATAATAATAATTATAAAGATATTAATTTTAATAACAACAGAATCACGTTCGGCTAATACCGCATAAAATAATCGAGAAGTCTCAAAGACTTCGAAAAGATTAAGGCGAAAAAGCACTAAGCGAACCTTCATTGGGAGAGTGCGTAGTGTATTGCAACGCTGAGGAGACGTATTGCCACTCAAATTTTTGGAGAATATCAACTGTCGTTGCCAGCAAAAAAATCTAACGATAAACGGCCGTGAACTCGTTAATCGATTGAATGTAGGGCACATTTTGCTATGTATATTATGTGAATGTCTTTGACAGGAAAAATTTCATTTTTTTTTTATTTGGATATGTTTTTATCAGAAAACACAATCGGGTTATTTGTTGTTTTCTTACCCAGTCAATTTCCAGTTTCCTTAGTAAGTTAATATAACGTACGTTATAAGACGAAGGATGATCCTAATTGGATCTATACTGTATTTATCTTATGGTGTTCTGGGGTTGAGTAAGATGACATGCTATTAAGAAATAGTCACTCCTACTCTCACGTTGAAATTAATGTAGTAAAAAGATAAACGCAAAATTAATTGTTTATATTATAGCAAAATAGTTTTTCTTAAATCTGTATCAGTGAACAGAGGTTAATTGCGTGTAATAGATTTTTGACGGGTGGCGTTAATCTATAGGATCTTGTTGTTGTTGCGAGCCTGTCTCTATTTTATCGTTATTTTCCCGGCAAGTGCTCGTCTGAGCTCCAATCTATGATCCCCCCTCGTCAAACATTCACGAGAAACACTCGTCTGGCTTAAAACACTATCAATAATTTTCCCCACTCTTTATCTGTGCCTAAACCTAAACGCAGATTCAATGAACAAAGCTTTTTTCTTAGAACTGCACGCCTGTGGAACTCTATTCCGTTTACCTTCTTTCCAGCTGATTAAAATATGGCCGTCTTCAAGTCCAACGTAAACAAGTTCTTGATGAGCCGTTCCTCCTAAGTAATCTAATTTATCAAATTTACACTTCTAACGATTACTATGATATTGTCCTTTTGACCATTGTATGCTCTTTAACCCTTACCCTTGAGTGGCCTCTAAGCCTTGATAAGTGGTGATTCACTTGTAAAAAAGCAAAAACCAAAACAAAAACCCTCGGGTTTTATCTTGAAAAGTGAACAAATATTGTTTTAGAAAGCGACGTATGTTTATTAGTTGTAGCAGTAATATAAACGTTTGCCACAAGATGGTGTAAAGCTGAAAGCTATGGGGAGATAACTGTAGAAATCTTATGTTTACAAAAACGAAAAATATGAAAAAAAAGGATTTAAAATATACTTTAGTTTTTATGGGGTTACTCTTTATATCTATTTGCTATTAACAAATGGCCATTTGCCAAGAGGTATGCCCGTAAACAACATAAAACATGGCCAGTAGAAGAAGAATCATGAAAGTGTTTTATTTTTCGAAGTAATCGCAGAAAGTTGAAAGGAAGTGGGTGTGGGGTCTTTGGTTTATGGACGCATGATAGAAGATAAATTAACAAATTTGTAACAAAAGTCGAGATATAATATTATTATTTACATGCCAACGTGTTTTAGGATAAGTTTCCGAATTTTCTGGCAAGAGACTGTGAAAAAAGAAACACACACACACACACACACACACACACACACACACACACACACACACACACACACACACACACACACACACACACAATAACAGCAACAACAAACTAACCATTTTCATTTCACGTTTTGCTTATACAAGTCTTGTAAAACTAAGCTTCGAAAAACGAGCAAAGTAGCTTCATATGAACTTATTTTTGAAAGTTGATTTGAATGTTATTTTGATCCAGATTCATATAAATCAGACTATCCATTCACGTGTAATCACCTTTTTCTTCAGCCTATTCCTTCTGCTACACTTTTTGTTTCCAAGTAAGGTCTATGACTTACTTGCAGTTTCATCAAATACTTTTGCAAGCAAAATCCGATCCCGCATTTTGCTAATTCCTACCCTCTGATGAGAAGGAAATTATTCCTTCTAAACTCCGCGGATTAAGGACTATCCACTTCTTTAGTGTTTCCTTTTCAAATTAAATATGTTTTCACTCTTTTTCAAGTGTTTTTTAACATGTTTTATTAACTATTTGCTCTTATATATATATATATATATATATATATATATATATATATATATATATGTGTATATATATATATATATATATATATATATATATATATATATATATATATATATTTAAAAGGAACAAACCGAGTTATGTGTTCATAAAAAAACTGAAGTGCTGGAGGAAGTCTCGAAATAAAGACGGAACGTTGATGAACACATAACTCAGTTTGTTCCTTTTTATTTCTCTATTTCGTCGGAATAATATTTCCATTATTTTCATCATGTGCATATATAGAAATTATTGTTTCCAGTCATCTCATTGTATTGCTAGGCATCTATTTCATTATCCATTTAACTCTATCCTTATAACGTACACACACACACACACACACACACACACACACACACACACACACACACACACACACACACACACACACACACACACACACATACGCGTGTGTGTGTGTGTTTGCGTGTGTATGCGTGTTTATTGGAACGATTTTATTAGGAATCGGACAAATCGAAACTTTTGGGAATCTCAGTATCGGAATCAGGAGAATATAAGTCTCATGTCCGATTCCAAAACGATTTTCTGATTTTTATCCCCCTAACAATTATCAAGAAACACAGATGTTTTTATTTATTTAATAATCAGAAGATCCTTTTTTATAACATAAAATTAAGGGATGGGGGAGAAGTAATTCTATTTTCAGACTTAATGTTGATTTTCTCGGTCCAATTTAATTATTTTATTAGTAAATTATGGCAAACAAAGTAAATAATACGGAGTTCTCTTCTTCATAACCGATTGGGAACCATTTTGAACGGTGAAGATGTTTGTTTTGACTTCTTAGTTTTAATCTGAACATGAATACGAAATTTTGGAAAGATATCTATAAATTTTTTCAATAATTAAAGATGGTGACATAAGACCGATTCCACCGGCGGGGGGCATAATCCGATGGTTTTCATTTGCAGTAGATGCCCACAAACACTGCGGTAACGAAGTGCATTTTATTCTTATGTTTCTGTGAAATTTAAATATCCCCATTTCTTTTTAACAACATTTTTTCTTTCCCATTCCGGGGGAAAAAATCCTTCCAACCATTTTCCGAGTAATATATTTTTGCCTTTGGTGTGTTGTTTAATGGGTACCCGCTATTCAACGAAACGCGCGTGAGACGTACTTCATAAATATATGAATACCATATTTTGAGTGATAATTAAGTACATCTGATTTTGGAATGTTCACTGACTATATATATATATATATATATATATATATATATATATATATATATATATATGTATGTGTGTGTGTGTGTGTGTGTATGAGTGAGTGAGTGTGTGTGTGTGTGTGTACGTGTGTGTGTAACTAGTTGACCGAAACATACCTATGATTGTGTAGCAACATATCACTGTTTATGTAAAAACAAATAAGGAATATATATATATATATATATATATATATATATATATATATATATATATATATATATATATATATATTGAAATATAATATTTTAATTTTGTATTCAAATAATATAATTATTTCCAACGCAAAGCAAGTTAAGCATTCATCCTCTCACCTTTTCTTCTTCTCTTTCTCTCTCTCACCCTCTCTCTCTCTCCCTCTCTCTCTCCCTGCGTAACTGTTCGCATCGAATTTGTACTAATATCTAAAATTAAAAGTATATATATATATATATATATATATATATATATATATATATATATATATATATATATATGATGAAAATAGTGGAAATAGTATTCCGACAAAATAGAGAAATAAAAAGGAACAAAACGTATTATGTGTTCATCAACGTTTCATCTTTATTTATTTTACATCCAGAGGAAGTCTCGAAATAAAGACGAGACGTTGATGAACACATAATACGTTGTGTTCCTTTTTATTTCTCTCTCTCTCTCTCTCTCTCTCTCTCTCTCTCTCTCTACATATATATATATATATATATATATATATATATATATATATATATATATATATATATATGGGTCGCGAAACATTTGTAACGGACAATGAAAATACAGTACTTTTTGCTATCTATCCAACCTTTGTTGTCTTGATTTTGTGAAAGTAATATATATATATATATATATATATATATATATATATATATATATATATATGTATATATATATATATATATATAGTGTGTGTGTGTGTGTGTGTGTGTGTGTGTGTTGGGACGATTAATCGGAATTTTTTTAAAAGTAAAATCTTCCATTGCTGGTAATAATGATAAAATAAAAAAAATATGTATTGATTTTTAAATCACCAGTGAAGCTAAAATCGATGGATCATCCTCCACAAATGTTCATTGACGTTTAGGAAAATATCTGCATATTTAAATTGCTTTGTATCGGAATCGGGAATTTAGCACGGAATCGGTAATTGTATCGGAATCGGGAAAAATATTGGAATCATCCCATCACTAATATATATATATATATATATATATATATATATATATATATATATATATATATATATATATATATATATATATATATTGCGGAATGGTAATCATCACTTCATGTATTCGCCTTTTCTTGGTTTGGTTGTATAGACTTGCTCTTTAACCAACCCGAGAGAAAAAAATCGCAGGGCGTTAAGTCAGAACTTCTGGCAGGCCATTTGTGCGTTGTGCGATCCATTCATTTTCCAGGGAACTGAGCATCCTTCCATTGACGAACAACAATAAAAACAAAGTATCTCAGTAAGTTGAGAGATGAAATTTGGCCATTTATTAGTGCCTGGGAAAATACTGAAGATTTGATTTTTATACAAGATGAAGCTCCTCCACAAAGGTCAGACTTGTAGTCGCTCTCCTCACCCAATTGCAACATCTTTGAGAATTTCTTTTACGGCGTGATCTACGCCAACATTACCCGGCAGCCTAGAAAACAATCGAACGCTGTCATCGTGGAGGCGAGTGACATTTCACGCTCACGTCGTCTGATCGTAAAATATGATATTTTAATTCATGCAGATTTCGTATTTATTATTTTAGAGCCAAAACTCTATTCATTATGATATTGTACCTAATATATAGTAGTGATTTCAAAAGTTAAAATATATATATGACTTGGGTGGGATCGGTTAAAACCGAAACAGAAAAATTAAACTCTTTAGCGATATTCGCTACTATCTTACGTAAGGACACATAGGTATCAAAACTACGAGAATCAACGCAATTAAACGCATAAATGTATATTTGCCCATGCTTAACGGATATAAATTAAGTCGGCAAACACCTGCCAAGTTTTAATTTTTTAATTTTAATCTCTTTGCAATTATTTTCCGGCTCACAACATATTCGGATTAGTCTAAGAACTCCATAGATTTGAGCCTGTAGACCAAAAATTGGCAGTGTAGTTTGGTAGAAACCTTCCGCACGCGCGCGCGCACACACACACACACACACACACACACACACACACACACACACACACACACGCACATAAACGCACACACACAGATAATGTCACTTTTATGCATATATATAGCTTTCCACAATCAAACAACGCTGTAGCTCACACGCACCATGAATTAAAACCAGGAATCTTAAAAGTTTCGGTCTGCGGTTTTCATGGTTTGTGTGAGTTGCGGTGTTATTTGATTGCAGAAATATATATATATATATATATATATATATATATATATATATATATATATATATATAGAGAGAGAGAGAGAGAGAGAGAGAGAGAGAGAGAGAGAGAGAGAGTAAGTGCGCGCACATGCGTGTATGTGCGAGAGATCAGAATAGGGAAATATTAGGTCGGGTTAGGGCAACACGATCGAGTTTTCTAGATAAAACGATAAATAACGCTAAACGTTGCGATATAAATCTACGCCGAATCAGTGATGAAGCGGCTGCTCGCCGTCGAAAACAAACCCATTTACGCATATTGTGTGACGCTCGTGCGTTTGATGTCCAAATGACCCGAAGCGCAAAGCAGATGACAATAATAAAGAATGGATGCAGTCGCTAAGGAGCAGCAGACCCCCCAACCTCACCATTTTCTTTCCGTCGCTAACGCTTGGGTGTTTCAATGCACACCAAAGCCGCCCTCTCCCTCCGGCAATGTCCATTAATCCTGTTCTTCCGAAGATCTACCACCACCGATATATCCTCTGAAGAGCTTGTTAGGGGAGGAGTCCGTCGGGGATTGATTGATAGTGGAAACAGAAGAGTTAGGAACAGAAAGAGAGAATAAAAACGTAAAGAAGTGAAGAGAGTGAGGATGAAGAGGTTATTATGGGAATAAGGAAACAGAATAATCGATACTTTACATAAAAGAAATCACGAAGAGAGAGAAAGAGAGAGAGAGAGAGGGAGAGAGAGAAAGAGTGGGAGAGAAATAGAGGAAGAAAAGAAGGCGAGAGAGGAGAGATGTTTTAGAAAAGAGAGTGAGAGGATAGAATGAAGTAAAATAGTGATAGATACGAAGAAATTAAAGAAAACAAGAACATAACAGAAGAAAAAAAAGAATATGAGAAAATAGAATATATATATATATATATATATATATATATATATATATATATATATATATATATATATATAATATAAAGCTGAATGTGTACGTGTGTGTGTGTGAGGTCACGAATAGGCTCTTATATGGTTGACTATTTTAAAAAACTGATTACATATAATGATAGAAGATGTATAGAGACACAGGAATGGGTATGTTTGACCTGTCAGAACGGTGGTTCATTAAAATTGTGGGGTGTGCGTTCGCGCCTGGTCCACAAAGTATGGAAATAACAAATTAAAAAAAAACGTTTACAAGTGTTTTTTATATAGATGTACATAATAATACTTTGATAAGTATGTTTTAACTTAAATTGGGATGGTATAATAAAATTGTGGGGTCTGCGTTCGCGCCTGGCCTCCATAGAATGGAAATAGGCACAAACTTTAATAAAGACTTTTCATATCTATCTGCGTAAGTCTACTTTGATAATTATGTTTCAGTTTGAAGATATATGGTATAATAGCATTATGGGGTGTTCGTTCGCGCCTGACCTCTATAGAATGGAAATATGTCTTAAAGTTTAACAAGTTTTTTTTTTTTGTATAGATCCACAGAATATTGTGATAAGTGTTTCAGTGTGAACAGGTATGGTATAATAAATTATGGGGTTTATCTATTTTATTTTTACTTTCATCATATTTTGCTTTGGTTTTGATACCCCGAAATTCGAAGCTATCTCTTTATAACCCTTCCTTTTCATAACCTATCATACTTTCATAAATCAGAGTCCATTTTCTGTAGGCTGCTTTTGAACCCAGTCAACGACGGGTACTTTGCTAGTATATATATATATATATATATATATATATATATATATATATATATATATATATATAAAGTTTATTGTTCGACTGTATACTTCAAACTGTTTTTTGGAATATTCAGTCGAACAATAAATTTCGATTGTAAAGTTCAACTTACAGTTTTAATTTTCTTTCTCTTATAATAAGCTCTACTCTCTATTGCGTATTGAGCTTTTTTAATTCGGTTGGAATTAAATATTCTATACATAAATACTCTTATTTATATTAGTTTGAAGTTTACCATAGCGTATATCACGTAAACACTACATCCCTTTGTTTTCATTAATATATATATATATATATATATATATATATATACTAGGGGGTGGGGGCGCCCAGCTTTGCCCGGGACGTAAAATACGCTTAAATATGATTTTAATTAGTCCAGATTTCGTACATATTATAGAGTCGTGATTTCAAAAGTAAAAAAAGTATATGGGTGCTATCAGTTAAAATCGAAATCGAAACTGTAGCATTCAAAGCTGGTGACGTTACGTAACACGAATACGAGCTGATAAAAAAATTAAACATTAAACATAACCTAAGATGAATGTACAAAATGTATAAAGATTGACCCCTTAAAAACTAAATTAACCGGCGAAAGAGCCATATATGTTCGTAAAACAATCCAATCGTTTGAGGCCTCTAGCGCGGCTCTGCGACTTTTAGTTTCGGAGGAGAGTTTGAAAATATGGAGAAAGACTTTTATATCTTAATTACACACACACACACACACACACACACACACACACACACACACACACACACACACATATATATATATATATATATATATATATATATATATATATATATATATGAACAAATGGTTAATAAAACATGTTAAAAGACATCTTGAAAAAGAGTTAAAAACATATTTAATTTTAAAAAGGAAACACAAGATAAGTGGATAGTCCTTAATCCGCGGAGTTTCGAAGAAATACTCTCCTTCTCATCAGAGGGCAGGAATTAGCAAAGTGCGGGATCGGATTTTGCATGTAAAAGTATTTAATGAAATACCATTCTTGGATTTTTCACCCTTCACCGGACTATCCATTCATGTGAAATCTTTTTATCATTTTTCTTTTACCTCCTATTCCCTTTACCTCACCCTTTTTTTAACCAAGTAAGATCTGTGACTTACTTGTAGTTTCATTAAATACTTTTACATGCAAAATCCGATCCCGCATTTTGCTAATTCCTGCCCTCTGATGAGAAGGAGAGTATTTCTTCGAAACTCCGCGGATTAAGGACTATCCACTTATCTTGTGCTTCCTTTTTAAAATTAAATATGTTTTTAACTCTTTTTCAAGGTGTCTTTTAACATGTTTTATTAATCATTTGTTCGTATTATAAGCTCTATTTCCTTTTCGGTTTTATTGAGCTTTTACATCTGGTTGAGATTACTTTACTTGTAAATATTAACTCTTTAATATTTATAATATATTTTAAGTTTACCATTTTGATTACCTTGGTAAACTTATTGTAATTTATATATATATATATATATATATATATATATATATATATATATACAAGGAGCGTTCACAAATAGGGTTCACCTATATTCATCTAGTTAACTACATGTACTGACGACCTGGATATGCTAAATTCAAATCCAGTTCTTTCCAGGAAACTACTTTCTCCTATAAGTACCTGATTTCTTCCTGGAAAGAATTTCAACTGGAAAAATGTCAGAAAAATGATAACCATAGATTCATCTGTATTATCCACTAGCAGTTGTTTTGTCGTATCAAGATTGTTCAGTGTGGATTCAAAACCAATATGCAATATTCAACAGTCAAGCATCGTAACGAC
>NC_136519.1:71984396-71986896 GCF_053919585.1 Euprymna scolopes
TTTATTCAAAGACGCCAAGCAAACACAAAATAAAATAAAAAGATAAAACAAATCAAAAGTAAGAATGATAAAAAAAATCGTTTATTGTAAACAACGCAGTATCCAAAGCAGCGTGTTGAGCGCCATTTCAAGGGAGACAGGTACAAACAGCGGCTGGAGAGAGTTCAGCATAAACAACAAGTTACTGATCCAATTTGTTTTGAATTTGAAACCGACAGTACCGATGTTTTTTTCTGATCTTTCGCAACACACACACACACACATATAAATTGGCTTACTTTCTTTATATCTACATAAAACTGTATAAATACACATATAAATTAATATGATAATTTCTATCTATAGCCCCCACTATCTCTCCATACATAACCCGAGATTGTACATTTGTTTATATTAATAAAATTATATATTGCTCTTCTTTTATTGAGCACTCTTAATAACCTCTTGAATTCATTAGTTATCACTTTTGAATACAATTAACCTGACACAATGCCTACTAGACACTGTCCTCGAGTGTCTAAGGTCTCTCTGTACAGGGTTTGTCAAAACAATATGGCATGAGGATACTTTTTCCATAGAAGTAAACCCTGACCAAATATTCGAAATCACATAGTATTCGCAGCCCAAATAAGATCTCCTCACTACGGCTACCCCACAGCTTTTCTGAGGAATGGTGCACCTTCTCCAAGTGATATTACCTCAAGTAATAGCACGAAGCTGAATACTCCACCAGACTAGATAAATTCTTGTCCTGGAATCCAGTAAGACCAAGAGACCAACATGAAAGATATACTACAACGTATAAAAATGGTTAATTGGGGAAAGGAAAATTATGTCCTCAATTTCTTTACTAACTCAATGTTTGAGAGATAAAGAACTTAAATGGAACATTCGATTACCTATGTATCTCAGATAGAGTTCAAGTGTTAGCCCCAGGTTGTGGGCCCCTTGATTTCTGAGAACTTCGACTGAAGTACTATAAATTTGTGTTTTTTTATGCATTGATATTTATATTAAAAACCCTTTTTTCTATTTATTTAAAAAGAAAATACAACTTTGTTATATATAGTTCGTGGAACTGCATTCATTTTAAAAAGATCTAGCTAATTAGCATATTCTTTTAAACATATATTTAAATCAATTCCCTCTTATTTATTTAGTTTTTGCTTGTTTTCTTATGGGATGATCATCTTTAGTTAACTATTACGTGTAATTATATTCATGCACGTATTCTACACGATTTATACTTGCGTAATATTTGCGTAAAAAGGTTATACTAAACACAAACCTCTTTCTATATATGTATATGCGTATATATATTTGTTTAAAATATTTTGCCTATCAAACTCTTCTGTTAGGTTTTGGTTTAAAGACATGAAATGAAGCTAAAAGTTATTAGTTTATGTTTTAATTTTTAGCCTTACAGTAAACATGTTTTCATAGCTCAGTCATTAACATCAAAGGAAAAAGTAAATCGTAAGCTAAACGTTCTGGTTTCGATTCTCGGTGGTGGTACACGGTAAACGTTTTACATCATTACTGTATCTACTTTCTACTGCAAGCATATATATATATATATATATATATATATATATATATATATATATATTAGTATTTATGATACAGACATGTGCAAGTTTCACTACAATGGCATGACAATGTTTCGACCTGTAGTTATTAAAAACTAAGGTCTCTTCAGGTGAAAAGTCTGTCTTTTCATTAAGGTCTACTTTTACAATATGAACACCTGAGTAAAAAAGACTCTTTTCGCCTGTGGAGAAATTAGTTATACCTATTTACTTGTCTCCCCACGGAGGTAGATTTAGACACAAAGTCGGTTTTTAATCTGGGTAAAATTCTCTTCTCCCAAAAGGTGCACTCTGGATAGGAACAAAAATAAAAATTGCCTCAGTTAGGAAGGATTTCTCCTCTACTGACGGAGTTAAGTGTAGTGTCAAAACATATACTACACTGTGATTAGTTATTAATACAGGGCGACATATTGTCATGACAGTGTAGCGAAGTTTGTACAGGTCAGTAAATCCGGTGGAACTACTCTAGATTTTTATCCTTGGAATACATACTTATTATTACTTATGTTTTAATATATATATATATATATATATATATATATATATATATATATATATATATATATATATGTATATAATTGAACTCTCCCGTCGATTTTGACGTATGAGCTTACGTCACAACGACTAAATTGCTTGCAAATCCACACAGATGATTTGTTTATAGTGGTGAAGGCTTTGTGAAGAACCATCCACACATTTTGGCATTACTGCTAACCTTTTCGGTGCAAATGACTACCACAGGACAGAGTATACAGTAGAACGCAGCTTTTAACATCAGAGTTTCCTTCTAGACACATGTCATAACGAAAACTGCGGATGCATCTGTCCCAGTGAATTAATGCGCCTCCAGGTACCAACCCGGAAATTTCTACGACTCGACTATATATATATATATATATATATATATA
>NC_136519.1:71991896-72096896 GCF_053919585.1 Euprymna scolopes
TATATATATATATATATATATATATATATATATATATATATATATATGGCAAAAATGGTAATTAGTGAAAACCTGAAGAAAGTGCTCAATGATATTACGGAGCAAATATATATATTTTTTATTTATTTTGTCGATACCGTTTGGACTATCACCAGATAAATGAAAAAAAAAGACCAATGGCTTCAAGACAAAAACGAATGAACGTTTGAAAACTAGTTGATCTATCTTTGGCAAGGTCAATTGTGTATTTTTTTTCAATTTTTACCTCTTAGCAACTATTTGCACAGACTAATATATATATATATATATATATATATATATATATATATATATATACTAGCAAGAGTGCCCGCCGTTGACTGTGTTTAAAAACAGCTAACAGAAAATGGACTCTGGTTTATGAAAGTATGATAAGTTATGAAAAGGAAGGGTTGTAAAGAGATAGCTTCGAATTTGGAGGTATAAAAACCAAAGCAAAATATGATGAAACGTCGAGTCTCTCTGCTAGTATTTATATAGTTGTACAGACGCACAAGAACACTAGCCCCCATATATATATATATATATATATATATATATATATATATATAAATATATATATATATATATATATATATATATATATATATATATATATATATATATATATATATATATATATATATATATTCTTAACACCCGACACAGAGACACACGCACATATATGTAGTATATAAAAAGCTGTGATACAGCGAAATGTTCGTTTCTGGATTACTATAAATTTAAATTAAATTTAAATAAATTTAAATTAAATAATATATATATATATATATATATATATATATATATATATATATATATATATATATTAGAATTTCTAAAGATAATCTGAATTGAAGGTATACATAGTCATCAATATTTGTAAATACATGGTGCATCTGTGACGCGAAACGAACGTGTTTATACTTTTTTGTTTTCGAACGAAACATAAACGTTTAAATTAAAAACATGTGGTGCGTTCACGTTGAGAAACCCTAAAAATAATACAAACATCTAATGAATATGTGGATAATTATCGGTTTTTCTTTACATTGAAATATTATCATTAAACTTATATATATTTTGCTTTAGAAATCAATTAACTTGCTTAATATATATATATATATATATATATATATATATATATATATATATATATATATATATATATATATATATTCATGATTAGGGTTTTTGGAAAAAAACTCCAGCAGAGTGCTCAATTAAAAGGAAAATCCGAAATATAAGAGCGTATTTATATTTTGTGTACAGAAAGTTGTTAGATGAGACAAGTCATTGGTACTGTCAGTTTCAAGCCCGATAGTTAGGACCGTTTAACATATCCATATCAAACTCTCTTCAGCCAATACTCGACTCGTCTCGAACGAGTATTGGCTGAAGAGAGTTATATATGGATATCTTAACAGTCCTAATTATCGGGATTGAAACCGACGGTACCAATGACTTGTCTCATCTAACAACTTTCTGTACACAATATATATATATATATAACACGTATTTATATACTTAAATGTTATTTGCCAAAAATTCGTTCAATTTGTGGATAAAGTTTTAGTTTGAAGTAAAAATAAGGATTTAATTTTAAAATTCTACTAAAATCTATTATGAGAAGCCAAATATTTTAAGTTTTTTTAATTTAATAGGTTAATCCAATATTTTGTACTAGTCCTCAGTGTAAAAATGGTAAAACTTTAAACAAACATAATTATAAATAACCTACAACTACAACCTTATATATATATATATATATATATATATATATATATATATATATATTACTACCTAGCTCTACGAATGTATTGAGCTCTGTTGAAGTAAATACTGAAAATTTACGCATAAAATTATATTTTCTTTCTTCCTTTATTATATTTACTTAAGGTGGATATTGAAAATCATATCTATTCATATATTGAAAAGAAAACCAAGTGACAAGGTGCTTGCTGGCTATAATTATGTTTTAATATTATATTTTAGACGATATTTCGGAGCAATATCTCTTCATCAAGTTATTGAGGACGAAGTTCGTTTTGATATTTTATATTCTCTATTTACTTGTATCTATTATTTCTGTATATTCTGTGCGTTCAGTGTTGATTTTAACGGTGTTTTTTTTCGACTTTTAATCATATCAAACGGATATTTTAAAAGTAGAAATAAAACAATAAAAAAGGAAATTATTTTATTTCAAACGAAATATGAAGTAAAATTTCATTTATGCCTTTTAACTAATTATGTTTTAAAACTTTTGAAATTTTAGATTGAAGACGATGTTGTCATTTTTATTTATTCTTGTGCTATTGCAAACTTTAAATATTTCCATTTTCTTTCAGCAAATTCTTTTCTTCGCCAAATCCTATTTCATTCCAATAAATGCAAACGAAACAAAAGTATTTGTTTTCCGAGGGACGTACATTTCTCTGATGAGTTTTGGTGGTATTCCGCTATTCAACGAAACACGTGTAAGACATAATTCTTAAAAATATGAATAAAATATTATAAGTAAGAAATAAGTACATATTCGGGTTTTGAAATGATAACTAACAACACAGACAGACAGACAGACAGACAGACACCCCCCCACACACACACACATATATATATATATATATATATATATATAAATATATGTATATATCCTACACTAATAATTCCCGAAAGGATGAAACACTAGTGTCTGTAGTATTTAATAATTATTATAGTAAATAATTATGTCAGCCCCTGTAAAAAAACCTGTTTCTTTTTGTTTAGCACTTTCTGTAGAAATTAAGTCAGGCAATTTAACTCATATGTGCAGATCTTCATATAATGATTGGATCACTTTGACAGACATTTAAAAAACATTTAAAAATAAATGTTTAGATTTCAACAGTATTTCTCGCGGTTAACGGTAGCCGAATGGATTAGGTCCTTGCTAATGAAGCCTGAGATGGCTTCTGTTGCCGCGTTCGAATCTATCGACCGGTTTTAATCGTGACATCATGCACTGATGATTCCAGAAAAGATGAAACACTAGTGTCTGTAGGTATTTAATCATTATATATATATATATATATATATATATATATATATATATATATATATATATATATATATAAATATATATATATATTAAGTTATGAAAATATATATGGCAATTAAGCTACACAGAATATTCCGCGTTTCATCCACGCTAAGATTCGTCAGGCGAAGAGTTGTGGTTGTTTCACGTTTTTATATATGCGCATTCTATTGAGTTTTTAGTTAGTCAATCAGATTCCTAGTTTACACTGCTCCATTCCTAATCAGTTAATAGGCAGGCACATACAGGACAAAGGCCCAGTTGACCTTGAGTTAACCCTTCCTTTGTGTTTTGTTTTTTTAGCGGGGACCGTAGATATCTAGTGATTTGACCTGTTTTAAACCTAGATGTAGTTAAATGTGTTTATTATTATTATTATTATTATTATTATTATTATTATTATTATTATTATTATGTTATATATATATATATATGCACAGATCATCGTATAACGATTAGATCACTGTCTGACAGACGTAAAGAACATTTAAAACTAAAATGTTTAAATTCAACTTTATTTCACGCGATTAATGGTAGCTGAATGGATACGGTCTTTGCTAATCGAGCTAGCTATGGCTCATATTGCCGAGTCCGGATCTGTAAACTGGTGTTAATCGTGACACCCTGCACTGAGGATTCCCGAAAGGATGAAACAATAGTCTGTATTTAATTATTATAGTAAAAAAATAATTATATATATATAAACGAAATCAGAATTATTATTATTATTATTATTATTATTATTATTATTATTATTATTATTATTATTATTATTATTATTATTATTATTTCTACTAGTTACATATGTGTCCTTTGTGTTAGTTTTATTTTTTGTCATGGTGTCCACTTTTTATTGTTTATTTTATTGTTGTTTTCATTGCTTTTATTTAATATTTTGTTATTATGTGCTTTAATTATAATCTCTAAATTTTCGCAGCAGCTGTATGATAACTTTAGGTTATTTTTATTGAAAATTTTGTGTAAGGACTTGGTTGCGGGGAAGTGCTTTTCGATTAGATCTAGAAATTTCTTGCCAAGTTTTGGTTTTAACATTTGATTTTATGGCGCCGTATACCAGATTATATTACTTTTTCTTCTATTTTTATTTTATTTTCATTGATGTTTTGTTACTTATATTTGATATCAATATTTTGTATCCACTATTTTGAGAGCTGTTTCGTAGATATTGATTGACCTGTCAAATACATTTTCATCGCTTGAGTTATTGGTGAGTCTACTTACGATCGAGTTAGGAATCGGTTTTATAATTGATGGTGAGTGATTGGACTTAGGGTTTACGTATATTGGATTAGCGTTATCTTTTAAGTAGGGTTAATATGTGTTTTTATCTAAATTTAATGTAACGTCCGGGAAGTTTTTTTTATGTTAGGTAGTACGTCTATTTTTAGGCCTACTTTTTCATTTACTTGTGTATGATTTTTATAAAATTATCTCACTTGACTTTGTTGGAGTCTTTTATTATAGCTAGTCCATAATCTCTATATAGGCCGATATCCGTTGTATCAAATATGTTTGTGTAGGTATATAGAATGAATAACCCCACAAGATCTGATGCCTCTGCAGAATCCAGAGCTCCCATCGCCAAATCAAAAGAATTTGTCATTTTAGTTTTTATACATTGGTTATTGTTATTTACTAGAACTGATTTTCTACATTTTTTTAATCCATAGATATATCAGTGTGTGACTCGGCAAACTTCAGGGCAATGTTGAAAAGTTCTTAGGATATCGAGGGATGTCTATGATGTCGAACTGTATAAACGTACATTTATTTTTGTTTTCTATATTTTTAAACAAAGTGATTGCTTCGGCGGTATTTGCCCACTGGTTTAATTGTAGGTCTTGTTTGATTTGTTTGTTTACTCTAGAAAGTATTGCTTTGCTAATTCTACCTATTTATTTGAGTTCTAGGGTTATTATTGAAGTCATCTTTTGGCAAAATGTATGCTTCTCTAGGTTTCAATTTGCCAACTTTATCGCTATTTTTTAATTTATCGGTGATTTGTTTACTTTCAGTATTTATTATATCTATGTAGTCGCATTCGTTTGTATCCAGTTTTTTGTAGTTTTTTTTAAATGTTTCCTTTGATTAGTTTCTTATATTCTTGTTTATCGATTTTATAAAAATGTCTAGTTTTATCTGCTTTTACAAAGATTTTATTAGAGTTATGTAATTTCCGTTGGAAATTTTTTATGTTGATTGTGAAATGCTAAATTTTTAATTACGTTTAAAAGGTCATTTTCAACTCTAATAACATCTTTGTAAAAGCAGATAAAACTAGAAATTTTTATAAAATCGATAAACAAGAATATAATAAACTAATCAAAAGAAAACATTACAAAACACTACAAAAAATTGGATACAAACGAATGTGACTACATAGATATAATAAATACTGAAAGCAAAAAAATCACCGATAAATTAAAAATTAGCGATAGACCTGAAATTTGCTATATAGGATATTCAAATGGGTAGAAAACTTTTAAATCCGTTTTCATCCAAAAAAGGGCTGTTAAGGGGTCATCCTTTAATCTCTTATACCACTCAAAAACTTATACTCGGTTCATGCAAGATGGTCTAAAAAGCAGTCTGGAGCATTTCATTCGTTAAATCCGGAAGTAGAGCCTTACCTGGGATCGTTAAGAGTTCCGGTATATATGGACGGTGGTTGAGTCCATTCCCCCACAACAACCATTCCTAAGCTGATTTCTCCAGGTGTGAAATCAGTATTTTTTCTTTTAAGGGCAAACCAGCAAGGAGTTTGTGCACTTTCTCTTTCTGCCTGAGCGTCTTGGTTCTGGCATGACTTGTGGAGGTTAGGGTTAGGGTTAGGGTTAGGGTTAGTTTTCTATGTCAAAAACATCATATACTGTCTTAATCACCTCTACGCCTTCCTGTGGTGGTTCTGCTTGATCCTCAGGGGGTGCGTTTCATTATTTGGTTCAGGTGTTTTTATGTTCAAATTTTGGCCCTGAATAATGTATATGACATTTCCGATTCTTCGTGAGATCGTGCCCAGTTCCTAAAAGGAAACGTTGTTCTTGAAATGCTTAAAATAAACTTTATAGTCGATTTCAACTGGGGGTGTGGCATCTGGTATTTAAGATGCATGAGCGAATGCTATACTGGCTAGCGTCGCTAACCACTATTATATCCAAATCCGGGTTAAAATGAGTTAGGAACAGTTTTGAGGTAAGGATCTTTTTATTTCTTGAAATGATGCCTGGCAATTTGATGTCCATTCCCAAGGTTTATCTTTCTTTAGTAATTGGTTAAAGGTTGCACACAGTTAGAGCATGTTGGGGATAAACCCTTGATAATAATTTACCAAGCCTAAAAAGCTTTGTAGTTGTGCTTTGTTTTTCAGTGCTAACTTCTTTTTAATAGCGGTCGCTATGTCCGGATCTGGGCGTCTGCCATCTTTATCAATGATATGTCCTAGGTATTTGATTTTTTGTAAAAAAAATTCACACTTGTCTTCTTTGACCATAAAACCATACTTTTGTATTCGCCTGATTACTTGTTTGCTATGGTTTGCGCATTCCTACTTGCTTTTTCTCCGCTATAATAATGTAAATATGCGATGGCGTTGTCAAGGTCGCCCAGCATGGTATCCATGACTTGCTGTAATATAGCAGGTGCTACTTTGACTCCGAACGCGAGCCCTTTGTATCTGTACAAACCCCGATAGTCTATTTTTTATCTCCTCCACCAGGAAAAAAAGAAATGCAGTTTACTCTTTTCTTTATTCCATTTTTCAAACACCAAGCGGGAAATAATGATTATTTTCACACTATTTGAAATAATTGGGAAAAATACGTTTCAAAATAAAATGTTCACTTAACAATTTTAAGACGTTTGAGTTTTCTTTTTTTAGACAAAACGGAAACAGGACTATTCAAAAAAAAAAAAAAAAAAAAAGATAAAAACTAAAAAAAAAAATAAAATAAATATTAACCTCGTGTTTACCTTTAATTATGCTGTTTAACTGACACAAACATAAATGGTCTCATGAGCGCAAAATTGTTTTGATTTTTTCCTTTAGCATAAAAAAGTAAAAAAAAAGAAATGTATATTTTTCCAAGGGGGAAAACAATAGAGTACAATTTTTTTCTTTTTAGTCATGCAGCGAGAACAACAGCGACGAATTTTTTTAACACTCAACACAGTAAGATGATTAAGAATTTAATCTTATTTTTGTCCTTTTAGAGCCTTTGAAATGTACTTTTCCGGTATGATGGACAGACAATTTTTTCTTGTAAAAAGATTTTATTTACAGTTTTTCGTCTCGTGCTTGTCTTGTTCTGAATTCTTTTTTTTTAATTCGGGAATTGGGTTTTACGCGGTTAATTTTTTTAAGTCAATAATATTGTTATTCTTTCCCAAATGAAAAATATTCTTCCTCGAATTCTCGTATTGTCAGTGTTATGGGTACACTGGTTTATTAAATTCCTTTTTCTTTCGCGAGTTTTCGAATCCTCTGTTGCCAATGTTATGGGAACATTGATTTATTGAATTCCTTTTCCTTTTGTGAGTTTTCGAATCCTTTTGTCGCCAGTGTTATGGCACTGAATTAACCACAATAAAAACAGTACGGTGTAAGACAAGACGTGTATCAATAAAATACAAAAAAGTGTTACAGAATGGAAAGAGTGTTTGCGTTCCACCGAGCATGCGAAGTTAAATCCGGAACTAAACCCCTACCTGCCATCGTTAAGAGTTACGGTATATATATACGGGCGGTGGTTGAGTCCATTCAGAGGGTGGTTCTCCACTAACAAAATTTTAATTTTCTACGTTAATTCCTATATATTTACAAAAGTCTGTTAAATTGTCGATATGTTTGTGACTTACATTGGCCCAACCCCCGCTTTTGGTAAGTAGTTCCCACTGTTGAGGCAGCGAAAAGTTAAATGAATGGATTTTCTAAAAATTTAAATTGTCCTGTTAACCCCACATTAAAAGCTCCCCTGAAAATATGTGAGGGGAGCATATTGTCAAATTTTCATATAAGGAAAGAACAGTAGCTGACTTATATTACGTAGATATTAATATGTCACTTTTTCTGTTTGATCTGTTGTGATTATCTTTTATGTACGTGATAGTGCAGCTTGTTTCATAAAAATGAGATAAGCACTATCCCTGTGACAGGACCACAGGTAAAGTAAGCCTGGGTACCGTGTTGCCACATACACCTAAATATGAATTAGGATACATAACAATGGAACAAGCCATGGGAGGGACTCAGAAGAAAGATCTGAGTCATGATGGGCAGGAGCTCTCTCGTTGGCCAACATTGGGGAACCGGTCGTAATCCTGCAGATGTTGGCTTCTCTTTTAATTTCAGGAATATGACCACAGACAAAAACAGGTAAGTAATCTTGATTGCATGCACATGCCGAGTGCAGCCGAAACACAAGAAAGCCGTAATGAACAGAACAGCAAGTTGAAAAGACATATAAAGAATTTGGACTAAAGAATGGAAAACGGATAGTCATGGAATGTTACTATAGGAGCAAGCCGAAAAATAGAGGCTTCCGAAAAGGAATGAAAGAAATATGGGACATGTTTACTGACTGCTCGACAACTGAATAAGAAAGTGTAAATCAAGCCAGACAGATCCCTAAAAGAGGCTGGCTCTCCAAGCTGGAACTACTGAAAATTCAACAAAAAGTAGATGGTGTAGTAGATCAAATATACCACGAGCGAAAAAAAAAAGTAGAAGACCGCTAAAACATTAACATCGAGGCTTAGCATCTTGAAGAAAACGAAATCACAGAACTAACGGAAGAAGATGCAAAAGAAGTAGAAAACATCAAATGGCTTATGCACGAGAATAAAACAAAACTACCATCTCTACGGAACGAAGCGAGGAACAGATTAAAATTAGAAACGGAAAATGTAAATAGACTCCTTCCATTTATCTCAACAAAAACAATCACAAACATCAACAATTAAAAATATGTGGGGGCAAAATCAGTAAACACGAAGCTAAAACCCGAAACAAAAAAACTGACCAAAGCAAAGAATCTACCAAACCTAGATGAGAAATGAGACTTAAAATCCACATCAAACTTAGAAAAGAAGCTAAAACCATAAATTAAATGAATAACAGAAAAAAAGGAAATAAAACTCAATATGAAACATGAATAGTTAAAACAAAGAATATAAGCAAAAAAAAAAAAATAATAATAAATAAATAAATAAATAAAAAGGAAAAGTGAGAAAATACAAATACAAACAAAGCAGGTGCTTTTTAAATCAATGAAAGGTAGTTTTACCAAAACATGAACGAAGGAATAACAAGAATAGAGCACCCAGATTCAACAGAAACCAGGCACTTCTGGAACCAAATATGGGGACAGCCACAAGACTACAACTAAATCCCTAAATAGCTGAAAGTCATGAGAAATGAACTCCAGGAAATTGAATATTGGTTCAAAAAATTCACGACACTCCATGATAGACTGGTGAAAAATCTGAAAAGATTTATTTATAACATAGAAGTACCAGAATGAATGATTAAAGGAAGAACTACGTTAATAGAAAAAGACACAAAAAAAGAAAAAAAAAAGAAAAAAGAAGAAAATAGAGGGACGACCTAAAGCAATTACAGACCGATACTTACCGACAATGTGGAAAAATGTAACTGCACAACCGAGTGAACACATCTACTACTCCATAACTCTCGCGCGCTACTGCTTAAGGAACAAAAAGGATGGCGTAAAGGAAAAAAGAGGGACCCAGGACTTAATACGGGGGTGTCTAAAAATGTACTCACACTTTAACCCTTGCTAACATGCTGTCTTTTTTGTGTTGCAGGTGTGAGGTGTCAACCACAGCATGGTAGGAAATCAACTTAGCTTGGAAGAGAGGAAGGTTGTCTTGAAATGTTATTGGAAGACAGAAAACGCTATTGAAGTGCAAAGACGATTCAGAAGGGAATTCGCAAGACCACCACCAACGCGCCGGACCATTGCTCGCATCAAAAGAAATTTGAAGCAGATGGAACCATCCAGAACGTCAACAAGAAACGTTCTGGACGACCTCGGACATCCACGAGCCCTGGAAAAGAAGAGAAGGTGCAGGAAACACTCTTTCGATCACCACAGAAATCATTTCGACAAATTACTCGGGAAACCCACATCTCAAAAGATAGCATCCATCGCATCATGAAGCGTCTGCGCTGGAAATGCTACATTCCAACACTAATTAATGCTCTCAACGAAGACAATCCTGACCGGAGAGTCGAATTCTGTGAATGGTACCTGTCAAAATGTGCAGAAGATGCAGGGTTTCCACACAAAATTGTGTGGAGCGATGAAGCAACGTTTAAATTAAATGGCACCATTAATTGCCATAATTGCACGTACTGGAGTCCTATAAATCCTCATCTAACACTTGAACACCATGTAAACTTGCCAGGAGTAACAGTGTGGTGTGGGATATCCGCACTGGGCATCATAGGGTCATTTTTTATTAACGGAACTGTCACTAGTGAGAGATACCTTAACTTGCTTCAGGAGTTTGTTGATCCACAAATTTCGGACATGATTCTTTAATCACATTTATCTTCTGTATTCGAAGCTATTCCATTTCACTGTATGTTCATAAATAAAGGATTTCTCGTCATTCGAAGTGTGAGTACATTTTTTTGAGACACCCTGTATATACATATACATAGATCATAGACCTTCACTCGATGAGTGCAAAGAGGACTTGGGACCTTGGGATAGCTTATTGCCACTCAAATTCCAGTGAGGACCAATTGCTGCTACCCACGACAAATCAATGGTAAACGATTGTTGCGATAACGCAAATTAATTTACCGAAAGTGTACCGAAACAGATTGAGAGTACTAGAAATCTCGGAAGACTTGTTTTCACTCAGGCTTCAGAGAACACCACACTTTCTTCTCAAAGAGAATTTTCTGATGATAGCCTCTGTGAATACTCTTAGTGGGTGAATAATAATAATAATAATAATAATAATAATAATAATAATAATAAACACGTGTTTTTCATTAACCGTAATAATCCTAATTCGGTGTGGCAAAACAAAATCGCGCGCGCGCGTGTGTGCGCGCGTGTGCGTGTGTGTAAACAGTCTGGGCGTAACAGGGTCTGAAATCAATTAGGAACCTTCAGAGTCAATTATGCCGAAATGAATATTCATCAGCGAAAATTATCCTCAAAACAAAATGAAATGTACTGCTGGGTTTTATTTCATTTATTCATTCATATTTTTTACAAGGGAGTCACCACTTATTAAGACCCAATGGCCATTCGAGGATAAGGGTTAATGAGTGTCAGATGGTCGATAAGACAACGTTATAATGATCAACAGTAATGGAAATTCAGTAAAATTTGATTATTTAAGAGGATGGCTAAACAAGACCCTGTTGGATCACGTTATAATCAGCTAGTAAACAGCAGCTCCGCGGTATAGAGTCTGGTAAAGGAAGGAAACCTTGTTTATGGAACTTGCGCTTAATTTTAGACACATATAGAGAGTATGGGAACTTGTTGACTGTGGTTGTAGTTAGACGAGGGTTTGTTGCTAATGTTTGGCTTGGAATAATATGCTATATATATATATATATATATATATATATATATATATATATATATATATATCAATATGAATGGGAACAAATACATTGAGGATATTGCGATGGCTGCTGCAAAGAAGGTTCCTGGAAAGTGAGAAAACTTAAAGAAACAGCTCACATGCTCCGACATAACAACCTACTGAGCAAACCAAGCGTAGAGCTGAATGCAATTTGGACACGTCTAATGGAGAGAGAAAACCTTGAATAACAACATAGGTTTAACATTAACAAAAACCAACTAAGAATTATCCTAGTGACATATGGCCGAGTATTCCTAGACGTTGTATCAAAGTTTACAGTTACCCAAAGGTGCTGAGTTCAATCCTGAACGAAGGCAGTGAAAAGTAACATTCAAAACAGAGAATCAGCAACTATGTCCCAGAGCCTAGCTGGAGTCCGAACACGGTACCCCCGTAATAATAATAAAGGGTTGGGTTCGAGACTCCTAACAAACAGTTCCCCAGTTCGATACAAAACACCTGATGAAGGCTGGAGGGCAAAACGGCCGAAACGTTGTGACTATTACAACCAAGATGAGGAAGTCAGTCCGACAATCTCAATAAATGAAAACACCTCATCTCAAAAATACAAACAATTACTAAGGTTCCCTCTATCGAGCTAAAAGACTACTCACGCCTGAGAGTATCCCGTACCTTTACAAGGCCACCATTCGCCCATGCATGGAGTATTTTTGCAATATCTGGGCCGGTGCATCTACCACAAGTCTCTTCCTCTTAGATAGCCCCCCCCCAAAGTGTTTAACCTAGTAGGCCCCACTTTGTCAACAAAACTCCAACTCTTGTCCCATTGCCGCGACGTTGCATTTCTGTGCCTGTTTTACAAGTATTTTAATGAAATGAGTTCTGATGAACTCGTTGCACTTGTGCCCCCTCGACGTGTAGCATATCTCCGACTAACCCGCTTAGAAACAAAATCAAACCCCTCATAGTCAAGATCCACAAATGCTAGAAAGCTTTCTACTTTAATAGTCTCTTCTCCCGAACAGCTAGACATTGGAATTCCCTTCCTGCTACCAGCTACCCTGACTGTACTCATACGCAGAAGCTTAAATGTAACGTAAACCAGCATCTTGTTAATTTTCCCTAGTCACGGTCCTTAGGTTCAATTGGCTGGCAGATCCACTCGTATAAATATTGACATATATAAATAAGTACGTTGATATGTGTGGAATAAACAATATTCTCAATGTCTATTGTAGACCAATCTGATCCTTGGGTTATATTTGATGACATAAGGTCAGCCACGCGCAAATGAGGTCACCTGCGAATATAATCACGTGAGTTTGGAGCGAGAGAGAGATTTTAGATTTTGAAATCGTACCGTTTTGAAATCTCGTAGCGAACAGGCACTGAAAATAACGCACACAGACAAAACTATAGGGCGTAAATAGACCATCAGTCTGTTTGTCAGTATATCTATCGACCCATGCATTTGTCTATCTCTAGTTTATAATCACTAGTGGGCGGGCACCGGCTTTGCCCGGACGCAAAATACGCTTAAATATGATATTTTAATTTGTCTAGATATCGTATATATTATTATAGCGACGTAATTTGAAAAGTGCGGAAAGTGCCATCAGCTAGAATCGAAACTGAAACTGTAGCATCCAAAGCTGGTGACGTTACCACTGTAAGAACGTGACACACATATGAACTGGTTATAAATAAAAAATAAATTAAGATGAATGTACAAAATGAATAACGATTTTTTTTCAATTTTGACCCATGTTGACCTCTTAAAAACTATTTTACCCGGCTAAAGAGCGATAAAATATCGGCCCGTAAAAATCCAATCATTTGAGACACTTAGCGCCGCTCTGCGACTTTTGGTTTCGGAGGAGATAGAGTTTGAACATATTGAGACAAACAGACATATAGCCTTTTATATATTAGATTATTATTATTATTATTATTATTATTATTATTATTATTATTATTGTTATTATTATTGTTATTATTATTTTCATTATTATTATTATTATTATTATTATTGTTATTATTATTGTTATTATTATTGTTATTATTATTATTATTATTATGGTTATTATTATTATTATTGTTATTATTATTATTGTTATTATTATTATTGTTATTATTATTGGAATTATTATTATTATTATTGTTATTATTATTATTATTATTATTGTTGTTGTTATTATTATTATTATTATTATTATTATTATGGTTATTATTATTATTATTGTTATTATTATTATTGTTATTATTATTGTTATTATTATTGGAATTATTATTATTATTATTATTATTATTGTTATTATTATTATTATTATTATTATTATTATTATTATTATTATTGCTTAAAGTATTTTCTCTCGCGTATAAATTTCTATTTCGGGCGACTACTCTGAAGTAGAGAGTGTGAGCCATCTGGCGTCCACCTGTAAGGTTCCGCTGGAGGACGGCTACTATACATTGCGACATAATGGAGTGTGTAAATATCTCCCCTGGGCCATCTGTAAAAAGTTGAATATTAAATTTAGCAGTCCTGAAAGAAACAATTGCAATTCTTACAACTACGTCCCTAGAAAACAGAGATAATAAACTTGGCATAGTGTTATATGACAAGGAAAAAGAAGCAACTTTAATAGGTTGTTAGTATCCCCAATGATGCTTAGAAATTAGTATCCTCAAAAATGCTGAGAGGAAAAATAAGTCAGAAATTCTGCAGAAATAAGTAGACTCCTCATTGGGCGGTTTGTCCGCCCACGATTTTGTTTGAACCTATCAGATTGTTTGTTATTACTAGCTGCTGAGGGTAAACTTTGCGCAAAATTTATCTTTTCAGATCTCAAGTTTGGCGCCAAGAGTACCCTCGGCAATTAGTTATTACAAGCAATCTGATAGGTTCAAACAAAATTGTGGGCAGACAAACCGACCAATGAGGAGTCTGCTTATTTCTGTAGAATTTCTTAGTTATTTTTCCCTCTCAGCATTATTAGGGATACTAATTCTAAGCATCATAGAGAATACTAACATAGACTCAGTTTGAAATGGAGGTTCGAAATTAACTTGTAGCCTCAAAATCACTTTGTTTCATTGAGACGTTTTAATGCCCTAATATGGGGCGAAAGGTTATTATTATTTGCAAACATCGATGTCCTTATGTTGGGCAAATTATTATGTTATTGCACGTTATTGTGCTCTGTGAATCAACTGACTTTCATCATTACAATATAATGTCCGTCAGAGATGAAATTAAGGACTACAGTTTGACCTGTCATTTGTCCGTCATTTGGACGATTATCTACAGTGAACTCCATGAGGTTACCAGACTAGCAGTATTCATTTTGGGAGGCATAACTCTACTCTTCAATCTGTTGCAGCGTTCTTCATCAGCGGAGTTTTGTATTCAGCATATCGCGAAGATGGACTATTACCATTTTAGGGTGTTACCGGCTCAGTACAGTAGATAGCTAAAGATAACGTGAAAAGAAACTGGAATCTTAGGAAGATTTCTATCATTGCAGTAATTATAGGAGCAACTGGGCTCATGAAAAGCATCTCAAAAACAAACTGGCAGATGTACCGGTGAACCAAGTGCAAGAGAGATGCAACTAATTGCGCTTGAAGGGCACTTAGAATCTTAAAAAAAAATCTCTCGGTTGAAATGTATTAGATAGTTGGTGAATGTCTGGCATCCGGTAGGAAGCCTCATCCCCAGCTAAATCAAAATGATAAAAAAATTAAAAGAAAAACATAAACATATACCCATGAGCACACGTACACACACGTATGTATACACATAGGTATACACAGACACGCGCATACACACGTGCGCGTATACAGACATATGCACAAAAACATACATACACATGCACACTGAGATTAAAAATAAAATCATTAACGTCGACAAATGTCTTCTTTCTATCCTTTAGGCCATTTTCCGTTGAAAAAGAGGAACCGTCAAGCTGAATGAGTCTCGTCTGAAACAAAAAGCGCAGTTCCAATATGGCGGCCGTATGAACGAGCACCCCCTCCCCCCCACACACACCTCATTCATCACATTCAAATAATGGCTGTCGAAGAAGGAACGCCGTGCCGGCAAAAATAAATAAAACTGCCTTCAATTATTAGTTCATCTCTTCATTATATACGCCCTGTCACTATTGAAAGAAGCTCTGTCATTTGGTCCGCCCGTTTGTCCGTCACGTTTAATTGTTTTTAAAACAGCATCTCCACTCCCTATATATATATATATATATATATATATATATATATATATATATATATATATATATATATATATATATATAACACACTTAAACGACACGTATACCCCGGAGGAGCTTCGTCTGCCTGCTACATTTAAATTTAAACTTATATTTTCGTTTGACACAACGCGGTTATTTAATAGACGTATCTGATTTGAGATTTGAGATACATCTAAGAAACGATATAAAAGGTTACGGTTGTCGAGGAATCAAGATTAAATGTAAAGCTGTAACGCCTTTCATTTGTCACGGTTGCGTTTACAATAAAAATCTTTTCATGCATACATTTGAAATTACATATAAATTGATCTGTAACGCGCATTATATAAACAGCATGTCAATCAATCTGTCACGCGCAGTTTAAAAATAGCATTTTAAATAATCTGTCACGTTTAATTTTAAAAATAGAATGTCAATTAATCTGCCACCCACATTTTTAAAATAGCATGTCAATTAATCTGTCACGCCCATTTTAAAAACAGAATGTCAATTAATCCGTCACGCGCATTTTTAAAATAGCGTGTTAATTAATCTGTTACGCGCATTATAAAAATAGTATGTCAATTCGTCTGTCACATTATTTTATAATAACATGCCACTTAATGTGTCACATTTAGTTTGAAATAACATGGAAACAGTTTCATTTCGTATATCATACGAAAGTTCAAAATAGCGTGTCAATTTGTATGTCACATCTAAGTTTGAAATTGCGTACCAATTAGTATGTAATGCATAGTTTGAAATAACATGCCAACAGTTTCATTTAGTATATCATACCAAAGTTCAAAATAGCGTGTCAATTTTTATGCCACATCTAAGTTTGAAATTGCGTACCAATTAGTATGTAATGCATAGTTTGAAATTGCGTACCAATTAGTATGTAATGCATAGTTTGAAATAGCGTACCAATTAGTATGTAATGCATAGTGTGAAATTGCGTACCAATTAGTATGTAATGCATAGTTTGAAATTGCGTACCAATTAGTATGTAATGCATAGTTTGAAATTGCGTACACATTAGTATGTAATGCATAGTTTGAAATTGCGTACCAATTAGTATGTAATGCATAGTTTGAAATTGTGTACCAATTAGTATGTAATGCATAGTTTGAAATTGCGTACCAATTAGTATGTAATGCATAGTGTGAAATTGCGTACCAATTAGTATGTAATGCATAGTTTGAAATTGCGTACCAATTAGTATGTAATGCATAGTTTGAAATTGCGTACCAATTAGTATGTAATGCATAGTTTGAAATTGCGTACCAATTAGTATGTAATGCATAGTTTGAAATTGCGTACCAATTAGTATGTAATGCATAGTTTGAAATTGCGTACCAATTAGTATGTAATGCATAGTTTGAAATTGCGTACCAATTAGTATGTAATGCATAGTTTGAAATTGCGTACCAATTAGTATGTAATGCATAGTGTGAAATAGCGTACCAATTAGTATGTAATGCATAGTGTGAAATAGCGTACCAATTAGTATGTAATGCATAGTTTGAAATTGCGTACCAATTGGTATGTAATGCATAGTTTGAAATTGCGTACCAATTAGTATGTAATGCATAGTTTGTAAATTGCGTACCAATTAGTATGTAATGTATAGTTTGAAATTGCGTACCAATTAGTATGTAATGCATAGTTTGAAATTGCGTACCAATTAGTATGTAATGCATAGTTTGAAATTGCGTACCAATTAGTATGTAATGCATAGTTTGAAATTGCGTACCAATTAGTATGTAATGCGAAGTTTGAAATTGCGTACCAATTAGTATGTAATGCATAGTGTGAAATAGCGTACCAATTAGCATGTAATGCATAGTTTGAAATAGCGTACCAATTAGTATGTAATGCATAGTTTTAAATTGCGTACCAATTAGTATGTAATGCATAGTTTGAAATTGCGTACCAATTAGTATGTAATGCGAAGTTTGAAATTGCGTACCAATTAGTATGTAATGCATAGTGTGAAATAGCGTACCAATTAGTATGTAATGCATAGTTTGAAATTGCGTACCAATTAGTATGTAATGCATAGTTTGAAATTGCGTACCAATTAGTATGTAATGCATAGTTTGAAATTGCGTACCAATTAGTATGTAATGCATAGTTTGAAATTGCGTACCAATTAGTATGTAATGCATAGTTTGAAATTGCGTACCAATTAGTATGTAATGCATAGTTTGAAATTGCGTACCAATTAGTATGTAATGCATAGTTTGAAATTGCGTACCAATTAGTATGTAATGCATAGTGGGAATTGCGTACCAATGAGTATGTAATGCATAGTTTGAAATTGCGTACCAATTAGTATGTAATGCATAATTTGAAATTACGTATCAATTAGTATGTAATGCATAGTTTGAAATTGCGTACCAATTAGTATGTAATGCATAGTTTGAAATTGCGTACCAATTAGTATGTAATGCATAGTTTGAAATTGCGTACCAATTAGTATGTAATGCATAGTTTGAAATTGCGTACCAATTAGTATGTAATGCATAGTTTGCAATTGCGTACCAATTAGTATGTAATGCATAGTTTGAAATTGCGTACCAATTAGTATGTAATGCATAGTTTCAAATTGCGTACCAATTAGTATGTAATGCATAGTTTGAAATTGCGTACCAATTAGTATGTAATGCATAGTGGGAATTGCGTACCAATGAGTATGTAATGCATATTTTGAAATTGCGTACCAATTAGTATGTAATGCATAGTTTGAAATTACGTACCAATTAGTATGTAATGCATAGTTTGAAATTGCGTACCAATTAGTATGTAATGCATAGTTTGAAATTGCGTACCAATTAGTATGTAATGCATAGTTTGAAATTGCGTACCAATTAGTATGTAATGCATAGTTTGAAATTGCGTACCAATTAGTATGTAATGCATAGTTTGAAATTGCGTAGTATTTAGTATGTAATGCATAGTTTGAAATTGCGTACCAATTAGTATGTAATGCATAGTTTGAAATTGCGTACCAATTAGTATGTAATGCATAGTTTGAAATTGCGTACCAATTAGTATGTAATGCATAGTTTGAAATTGCGTACCAATTAGTATGTAATGTATAGTTTGAAATTGCGTACCAATTAGTATGTAATGCATAGTTTGAAATTGCGTACCAATTAGTATGTAAAGCATAGTGTGAAATAGCGTACCAATTAGTATGTAATGCATAGTTTGAAATAGCGTACCAATTAGTATGTATTGAATAGTTTGAAATTGCGTACCAATTAGTATGTAAAGCATAGTTTGAAATTGCGTACCAATTAGTATGTAATGCATAGTTTGAAATTGCGTACCAATTAGTATGTAATGCATAGTTTGAAATAGCGTACCAATTAGTATGTAATGCATAGTTTGAAATTGCGTACCAATTAGTATGTAATGCATAGTTTGAAATAGCGTACCAATTAGTATGTAATGCATAGTTTGAAATTGCGTACCAATTTGTATGTAATGCATAGTTTGAAATTGCGTACCAATTGGTATGTAATGCATAGTGTGAAAAAGCGTACCAATTAGTATGTAATGCATAGTTTGAAATTGCGTACACATTAGTATGTAATGCATAGTTTGAAATTGCGTACCAATTAATATGTAATGCATAGTTTGAAATTGCGTACCAATTAGTATGTAATGCATAGTTTGAAATTGCGTACCAATTAGTATGTAATGCATTGTTTGAACTTGCGTACCAATTAGTATGTAATGCATAGTTTGAAATTGCGTACCAATTAGTATGTAATGCACAGTTTGAAATTGCGTACCAATTAGTATGTAATGCATAGTTTGAAATAGCGTACCAATTAGTATGTAATGCATAGTGTGAAATTGCGTACCAATTAGTATGTAATGCATAGTTTGAAATTGCGTACCAATTAGTATGTAATGCATAGTTTGAAATTGCGTACCAATTAGTATGTAATGCATAGTTTGAAATTGCGTACCAATTAGTATGTAATGCATAGTTTGAAATTGCGTACCAATTAGTATGTAATGCATACTTTGTAAATTGCGTACCAATTAGTATGTAATGCATAGTGTGAAATAGCGTACCAATTAGTATGTAATGCATAGTTTGAAATAGCGTACCAATTAGTATGTAATGCATAGTTTTAAATTGCGTACCAATTAGTATGTAATGCATAGTTTTAAATTGCGTACCAATTAGTATGTAATGCATAGTTTGAAATTGCGTACCAATTAGTATGTAATGCATAGTTTGAAATTGCGTACCAATTAGTATGTAATGCATAGTTTGAAATTGCGTACCAATTAGTATGTAATGCATAGTTTGAAATTGCGTACCAATTAGTATGTAATGCATAGTTTGAAATTGCGTACCAATTAGTATGTAATGCATAGTTTGAAATTGCGTACCAATTAGTATGTAATGCATAGTGTGAAATAGCGTACCAATTAGTATGTAATGCATAGTTTGAAATAGCGTACCAATAAGTATGTAATTCATAGTTTGAAATTGCGTACCAATTAGTATGTAATGCATAGTTTGAAATTGCGTACCAATTAGTATGTAATGCATAGTTTGAAATTGCGTACCAATTAGTATGTAATGCATAGTTTGAAATTGCGTACCAATTAGTATGTAATGCATAGTTTGAAATTGCGTACCAATTAGTATGTAATGCATAGTTTGAAATTGCGTACCAATTAGTATGTAATGCATAGTTTGTAAATTGCGTACCAATTAGTATGTAATGCATAGTTTGAAATTGCGTACCAATTAGTATGTAATGCATAGTTTGAAATTGCGTACCAATGAGTATGTAATGCATAGTTTGAACTTGCGTACCAATTAGTATGTAATGCATAGTTTGAAATTGCGTACCAATTAATATGTAATGCATAGTTTGAAATTGCGTACCAATTAGTATGTAATGCATAGTTTGAAATTGCGTACCAATTAGTATGTAATGCATAGTTTGAAATTGCGTACCAATTAGTATGTAATGCATAGTGTGAAATAGCGTACCAATTAGTATGTAATGCATAGTTTGAAATAGCGTACCAATAAGTATGTAATGCATAGTTTGAAATTGCGAACCAATTAGTATGTAATGCATAGTTTGAAATTGCGTACCAATTAGTATGTAATGCATAGTTTGAAATTGCGTACCAATTAGTATGTAATGCATAGTTTGAAATTGCGTACAAATTAGTATGTAATGCATAGTTTGAAATTGCGTACCAATTAGTATGTAATGCATACTTTGTAAATTGCGTACCAATTAGTATGTAATGCATAGTTTGTAAATTGCGTACCAATTAGTATGTAATGCATAGTTTGAAATTGCGTACCAATTAGTATGTAATGCATAGTTTGAAATTGCGTACCAATGAGTATGTAATGCATAGTTTGAACTTGCGTACCAATTAGTATGTAATGCATAGTTTAAAATTGCGTACCAATTAGTATGTAATGCATAGTTTGAAATTGCGTACCAATTAGTATGTAATGTATAGTTTGAAATTGCGTACCAATTAGTATGTAATGCATAATTTGAAATAGCGTACCAATTAGTATGTAATGCATAGTTTGAAATTGCGTACCAATTAGTATGTAATGCATAGTTTGAAATTGCGTACCAATTAGTATGTAATGCATAGTTTGAAATTGCGTACCAATTAGTATGTAATGCATAGTTTGAAATTGCGTACCAATTAGTATGTAATGCATAGTTTGAAATTGCGTACCAATTAGTATGTAATGCATAGTTTTAAATAGCGTACCAATTAGTATGTAATGCATAGTTTAGAATTGCGTACCAATTAGTATGTAATGCATAGTTTGAAATTGCGTACCAATTAGTATGTAATGCATAGTTTGAAATTGCGTACCAATTAGTATGTAATGCATAGTTTGAAATTGCGTACCAATTAGTATGTAATGCATAGTGTGAAATAGCGTACCAATTAGTATGTAATGCATAGTGTGAAATAGCGTACCAATTAGTATGTAATGCATAGTTTGAAATTCCGTACCAATTGGTATGTAATGCATATTGTGAAATAGCGTACCAATTAGTATGTAATGCATAGTTTGAAATTGCGTACCAATTAGTATGTAATGCATAGTTTGAAATTGCGTATAAATTGGTATGTAATGCATAGTTTGAAATTGCGTACCAATTAGTATGTAATGCATAGTTTGAAATTGCGTACCAATTAGTATGTAATGTATAGTTTGAAATTGCGTACCAATTAGTATGTAATGCATAGTTTGAAATAGCGTACCAATTAGTACGTAATGCATAGTTTGAAATTGCGTACCAATTAGTATGTAATGCATAGTTTGAAATTGCGTACCAATTAGTATGTAATGCATAGTTTGAAATTGCGTACCAATTAGTATGTAATGCATAGTTTGAAATTGCGTACCAATTAGTATGTAATGCGAAGTTTGAAATTGCGTACCAATTAGTATGTAATGCATAGTGTGACATAGCGTACCAATTAGCATGTAATGCATAGTTTGAAATAGCGTACCAATTAGTATGTAATGCATAGTTTGAAATTGCATACCAATTAGTATGTAATGCATAGTTTGAAATTGCATACCAATTAGCATGTAATGCATAGTGTGAAATAGCGTACCAATTAGTATGTAATGCATAGTTTGAAATTGCATACCAATTAGTATGTAATGCATAGTTTGAAATTGCGTACCAATTAGTATGTAATGCATAGTTTGAAATTGCGTACCAATTAGTATGTAATGCATAGTTTGAAATTGCGTACCAATGAGTATGTAATGCATAGTTTGAACTTGCGTACCAATTAGTATGTAATGCATAGTGTGAAATTGCGTACCAATTAATATGTAATGCATAGTTTGAAATTGCGTACCAATTAGTATGTAATGCATAGTTTGAAATTGCGTACCAATTAGTATGTAATGCATAGTTTGAAATTGCGTACCAATTAGTATGTAATGCATAGTGTGAAATAGCGTACCAATTAGTATGTAATGCATAGTTTGAAATAGCGTACCAATAAGTATGTAATTCATAGTTTGAAATTGCGAACCAATTAGTATGTAATGCATAGTTTGAAATTGCGTACCAATTAGTATGTAATGCATAGTTTGAAATTGCGTACCAATTAGTATATAATGCATAGTTTGAAATTGCGTACCAATTAGTATGTAATGCATAGTTTGAAATTGCGTACCAATTAGTATGTAATGCATACTTTGTAAATTGCGTACCAATTAGTATGTAATGCATAGTTTGTAAATTGCGTACCAATTAGTATGTAATGCATAGTTTGAAATTGCGTACCAATTAGTATGTAATGCATAGTTTGAAATTGCGTACCAATGAGTATGTAATGCATAGTTTGAACTTGCGTACCAATTAGTATGTAATGCATAGTTTAAAATTGCGTACCAATTAGTATGTAATGCATAGTTTGAAATTGCGTACCAATTAGTATGTAATGTATAGTTTGAAATTGCGTACCAATTAGTATGTAATGCATAATTTGAAATAGCGTACCAATTAGTATGTAATGCATAGTTTGAAATTGCGAACCAATTAGTATGTAATGCATAGTTTGAAATTGCGTACCAATTAGTATGTAATGCATAGTTTGAAATTGCGTACCAATTAGTATGTAATGCATAGTTTGAAATTGCGTACCAATTAGTATGTAATGCATAGTTTGAAATTGCGTACCAATTAGTATGTAATGCATAGTTTGAAATAGCGTACCAATTAGTATGTAATGCATAGTTTAGAATTGCGTACCAATTAGTATGTAATGCATAGTTTGAAATTGCGTACCAATTAGTATGTAATGCATAGTTTGAAATTGCGTACCAATTAGTATGTAATGCATAGTTTGAAATTGCGTACCAATTAGTATGTAATGCATAGTGTGAAATAGCGTACCAATTAGTATGTAATGCATAGTGTGAAATAGCGTACCAATTAGTATGTAATGCATAGTTTGAAATTCCGTACCAATTGGTATGTAATGCATATTGTGAAATAGCGTACCAATTAGTATGTAATGCATAGTTTGAAATTGCGTACCAATTAGTATGTAATGCATAGTTTGAAATTGCGTATAAATTGGTATGTAATGCATAGTTTGAAATTGCGTACCAATTAGTATGTAATGCATAGTTTGAAATTGCGTACCAATTAGTATGTAATGTATAGTTTGAAATTGCGTACCAATTAGTATGTAATGCATAGTTTGAAATAGCGTACCAATTAGTACGTAATGCATAGTTTGAAATTGCGTACCAATTAGTATGTAATGCATAGTTTGAAATTGCGTACCAATTAGTATGTAATGCATAGTTTGAAATTGCGTACCAATTAGTATGTAATGCATAGTTTGAAATTGCGTACCAATTAGTATGTAATGCATAGTTTGAAATTGCGTACCAATTAGTATGTAATGCGAAGTTTGAAATTGCGTACCAATTAGTATGTAATGCAAAGTGTGACATAGCGTACCAATTAGCATGTAATGCATAGTTTGAAATAGCGTACCAATTAGTATGTAATGCATAGTTTGAAATTGCATACCAATTAGTATGTAATGCATAGTTTGAAATTGCATACCAATTAGCATGTAATGCATAGTGTGAAATAGCGTACCAATTAGTATGTAATGCATAGTTTGAAATTGCATACCAATTAGTATGTAATGCATAGTTTGAAATTGCGTACCAATTAGTATGTAATGCATAGTTTGAAATTGCGTACCAATTAGTATGTAATGCATAGTTTGAAATTGCGTACCAATTATTATGTAATGCATAGTTTGCAATAGCGTACCAATTAGTATGTAATGCATAGTTTGAAATTGCGTACCAATTAGTATGTAATGCATAGTTTGAAATTGCGTACCAATTAGTATGTAATGCATAGTTTGAAATTGCGTACCAATTAGTATGTAATGCATAGTGGGAATTGCGTACCAATGAGTATGTAATGCATAGTTTGAAATTGCGTACCAATTAGTATGTAATGCATGGTTTGAAATTGCGTACCAATTAGTATGTAATGTATAGTTTGAAATTGCGTACCAATTAGTATGTAATGCATAGTTTGAAATAGCGTACCAATTAGTACGTAATGCATAGTTTGAAATTGCGTACCAATTAGTATGTAATGCATAGTTTGAAATTGCGTACCAATTAGTATGTAATGCATAGTTTGAAATTGCGTACCAATTAGTATGTAATGCATAGTTTGAAATTGCGTACCAATTAGTATGTAATGCATAGTTTGAAATTGCGTACCAATTAGTATGTAATGCGAAGTTTGAAATTGCGTACCAATTAGTATGTAATGCATAGTGTGACATAGCGTACCAATTAGCATGTAATGCATAGTTTGAAATAGCGTACCAATTAGTATGTAATGCATAGTTTGAAATTGCATACCAATTAGTATGTAATGCATAGTTTGAAATTGCATACCAATTAGCATGTAATGCATAGTGTGAAATAGCGTACCAATTAGTATGTAATGCATAGTTTGAAATTGCATACCAATTAGTATGTAATGCATAGTTTGAAATTGCGTACCAATTAGTATGTAATGCATAGTTTGAAATTGCGTACCAATTAGTATGTAATGCATAGTTTGAAATTGCGTACCAATTAGTATGTAATGCATAGTTTGCAATAGCGTACCAATTAGTATGTAATGCATAGTTTGAAATTGCGTACCAATTAGTATGTAATGCATAGTTTGAAATTGCGTACCAATTAGTATGTAATGCATAGTTTGAAATTGCGTACCAATTAGTATGTAATGCATAGTGGGAATTGCGTACCAATGAGTATGTAATGCATAGTTTGAAATTGCGTACCAATTAGTATGTAATGCATAGTTTGAAATTACGTACCAATTAGTATGTAATGCATAGTTTGAAATTGCGTACCAATTAGTATGTAATGCATAGTTTGAAATTGCGTACCAATTAGTATGTAATGCATAGTTTGAAATTGCGTACCAATTAGTATGTAATGCATAGTTGGAAATTGCGTACCAATTAGTATGTAATGCATAGTTTGAAATTGCGTACCAATTAGTATGTAATGCATAGTGTGAAATAGCGTACCAATTAGTATGTAATGCATAGTTTGAAATAGCGTACCAATTAGTATGTATTGCATAGTTTGAAATTGCGTACCAATTAGTATGTAAAGCATAGTTTGAAATTGCGTACCAATTAGTATGTAATGCATAGTTTGAAATTGCGTACCAATTAGTATGTTATGCATAGTTTGAAATAGCGTACCAATAAGTATGTAATTCATAGTTTGAAATTGCGTACCAATTAGTATGTAATGCATAGTTTGAAATTGCGTACCAATTAGTATGTAATGCATAGTTTGAAATTGCGTACCAATTAGTATGTAATGCATAGTTTGAAATTGCGTACCAATTAGTATGTAATGCATAGTTTTAAATTGCGTACCAATTAGTATGTAATGCATAGTGGAAATTGCGTACCAATTAGTATGTAATTCATAGTTTGTAAATAGCGTACCAATTAGTATGTAATGCATAGTTTGAAATTGCGTACCAATTAGTATGTAATGCATAGTTTGAAATTGCGTACCAATGAGTATGTAATGCATAGTTTTAAATTGCGTACCAATTAGTATGTAATGCATAGTTTGAAATTGCGTACCAATTAGTATGTAATGCATAGTGTGAAATTGCGTACCAATTAGTATGTAATGCATAGTTTGAAATAGCGTACCAATTAGTATGTAATGCATAGTTTGAAATTGCGTACCAATTAGTATGTAATGCATAGTTTGAAATTGCGTACCAATTAGTATGTAATGCATTGTTTGAAATTGCGTACCAATTAGTATGTAATGCATAGTTTGCAATAGCGTACCAATTAGTATGTAATGCATAGTTTGAAATTGCGTACCAATTAGTATGTAATGCATACTTTGTAAATTGCGTACCAATTAGTATGTAATGCATAGTGTGAAATAGCGTACCAATTAGTATGTAATGCATAGTTTGAAATAGCGTACCAATTAGTATGTAATGCATAGTTTTAAATTGCGTACCAATTAGTATGTAATGCATAGTTTTAAATTGCGTACCAATTAGTATGTAATGCATAGTTTGAAATTGCGTACCAATTAGTATGTAATGCATAGTTTGAAATTGCGTACCAATTAGTATGTAATGCATAGTTTTAAATTGCGTACCAATTAATATGTAATGCATAGTTTGAAATTGCGTACCAATTAGTATGTAATGCATAGTTTGAAATTGCGTACCAATTAGTATGTAATGCATAGTTTGAAATTGCGTACCAATTAGTATGTAATGCATAGTGTGAAATAGCGTACCAATTAGTATGTAATGCATAGTTTGAAATAGCGTACCAATAAGTATGTAATTCATAGTTTGAAATTGCGTACCAATTAGTATGTAATGCATAGTTTGAAATTGCGTACCAATTAGTATGTAATGCATAGTTTGAAATTGCGTACCAATTAGTACGTAATGCATAGTTTGAAATTGCGTACCAATTAGTATGTAATGCATAGTTTGAAATTGCGTACCAATTAGTATGTAATGCATTGTTTAAACTTGCGTACCAATTAGTATGTAATGCATAGTTTGTAAATTGCGTACCAAGTAGTATGTAATGCATAGTTTGAAATTGCGTACCAATTAGTATGTAATGCATAGTTTGAAATTGCGTACCAATAAGTATGTAATTCATAGTTTGAAATTGCATACCAATTAGTATGTAATGCATAGTTTGAAATTGCGTACCAATTAGTATGTAATGCATAGTTTGAAATTGCGTACCAATTAGTATGTAATGCATAGTTTGTAAATTGCGTACCAATTAGTATGTAATGCATAGTGTGAAATAGTGTACCAATTAGTATGTAATGCATAGTTTGAAATAGCGTACCAATTAGTATGTATTGCATAGTTTGAAATTGCGTACCAATTAGTATGTAAAGCATAGTTTGAAATTGCGTACCAATTAGTATGTAATGCATAGTTTGAAATTGCGTACCAATTAGTATGTAATGCATAGTTTGAAATAGCGTACCAATAAGTATGTAATTCATAGTTTGAAATTGCGTACCAATTAGTATGTAATGCATAGTTTGAAATTGCGTACCAATTAGTATGTAATGCATAGTTTGAAATTGCGTACCAATTAGTATGTAATGCATAGTTTGAAATTGCGTACCAATTAGTATGTAATGCATAGTTTGTAAATTGCGTACCAATTAGTATGTAATGCATAGTTTGAAATAGCGTACCAATTAGTATGTAATGCATAGTTTGAAATTGCGTACCAATGAGTATGTAATGCATAGTTTTAAATTGCGTACCAATTAGTATGTAATGCATAGTTTGAAATTGCGTACCAATTAGTATGTAATGCATAGTTTTAAATTGCGTACCAATTAGTATGTAATGCATAGTTTGAAATAGCGTACCAATTAGTATGTAATGCATAGTTTGAAATTGCGTACCAATTAGTATGTAATGCATAGTTTGAAATTGCGTACCAATTAGTATGTAATGCATAGTTTGAAATTGCGTACCAATTAGTATGTAATGCATAGTTTGAAATTGCGTACCAATTAGTATGTAATGCATAGTTTGAAATTGCGTACCAATTAGTATGTAATGCATACTTTGTAAATTGCGTACCAATTAGTATGTAATGCATAGTGTGAAATAGCGTACCAATTAGTATGTAATGCATAGTTTGAAATAGCGTACCAATTAGTATGTAATGCATAGTTTGAAATTGCGTACCAATTAGTATGTAATGCATAGTTTTAAATTGCGTACCAATTAGTATGTAATGCATAGTTTGAAATTGCGTACCAATTAGTATGTAATGCATAGTTTGAAATTGCGTACCAATTAGTATGTAATGCATAGTTTTAAATTGCGTACTAATTAATATGTAATGCATAGTTTGAAATTGCGTACCAATTAGTATGTAATGCATAGTTTGAAATTGCGTACCAATTAGTATGTAATGCATAGTTTGAAATTGCGTACCAATTAGTATGTAATGCATAGTGTGAAATAGCGTACCAATTAGTATGTAATGCATAGTTTGAAATAGCGTACCAATAAGTATGTAATTCATAGTTTGAAATTGCGTACCAATTAGTATGTAATGCATAGTTTGAAATTGCGTACCAATTAGTATGTAATGCATAGTTTGAAATTGCGTACCAATTAGTATGTAATGCATAGTTTGAAATTGCGTACCAATTAGTATGTAATGCATAGTTTGAAATAACGTACCAATTAGAATGTAATGCATTGTTTGAACTTGCGTACCAATTAGTATGTAATGCATAGTTTGTAAATTGCGTACCAATTAGTATGTAATGCATAGTTTGAAATTGCGTACCAATCAGTATGTAATGCATAGTTTGAAATTGCGTACCAATGAGTATGTAATGCATAGTTTGAACTTGCGTACCAATTAGTATGTAATGCATAGTTGAAATTGCGTACCAATTAATATGTAATGCATAGTTTGAAATTGCGTACCAATTAGTATGTAATGCATAGTTTGAAATTGCGTACCAATTAGTATGTAATGCATAGTTTGAAATTGCGTACCAATTAGTATGTAATGCATAGTGTGAAAAAGCGTACCAATTAGTATGTAATGCATAGTTTTAAATAGCGTACCAATAAGTATGTAATTCATAGTTTGAACTTGCGTACCAATTAGTATGTAATGCATAGTTTGAAATTGCGTACCAATTAGTATGTAATGCATAGTTTGAAATTGCGTACCAATTAGTATGTAATGCATAGTTTGTAAATTGCGTACCAATTAGTATGTAATGCATAGTTTGAAATTGCGTACCAATTAGTATGTAATGCATACTTTGAAATTGCGTACCAATGAGTATGTAATGCATAGTTTGAACTTGCGTACCAATTAGTATGTAATGCATAGTTTGAAATTGCGTACCAATTAATATGTAATGCATAGTTTGAAATTGCGTACCAATTAGTATGTAATGCATAGTTTGAAATTGCGTACCAATTAGTATGTAATGCATAGTTTGAAATTGCGTACCAATTAGTATGTAATGCATAGTGTGAAATAGCGTACCAATTAGTATGTAATGCATAGTTTGAAATAGCGTACCAATAAGTATGTAATTCATAGTTTGAAATTGCGTACCAATTAGTATGTAATGCATAGTTTGAAATTGCGTACCAATTAGTATGTAATGCATAGTTTGAAATTGCGTACCAATTAGTATGTAATGCATAGTTTTAAATTGCGTACCAATTAGTATGTAATGCATAGTTTGAAATTGCGTACCAATTAGTATGTAATGCATAGTTTGAAATTGCGTACCAATTAGTATGTAATGCATAGTTTGTAAATTGCGTACCAATTAGTATGTAATGCATAGTTTGAAATTGCGTACCAATTAGTATGTAATGCATAGTTTGAAATTGCGTACCAATGAGTATGTAATGCATAGTTTGAAATTGCGTACCAATTAGTATGTAATGCATAGTTTGAAATTGCGTACCAATTAGTATGTAATGCATAGTTTGAAATTGCGTACCAATTAGTATGTAATGTATAGTTTGAAATTGCGTACCAATTAGTATGTAATGCATAATTTGAAATAGCGTACCAATTAGTATGTAATGCATAGTTTGAAATTGCGTACCAATTAGTATGTAATGCATAGTTTGAAATTGCGTACCAATTAGTATGTAATGCATAGTTTGAAATTGCGTACCAATTAGTATGTAATGCATAGTTTGAAATTGCGTACCAATTAGTATGTAATGCATAGTTTGAAATTGCGTACCAATTAGTATGTAATGCATAGTTTGAAATAGCGTACCAATTAGTATGTAATGCATAGTTTGAAATTGCATACCAATTAGCATGTAATGCATAGTTTGAAATTGCGTACCAATTAGTATGTAATGCATAGTTTGAAATTGCGTACCAATTAGTATGTAATGCATAGTTTGAAATTGCGTACCAATTAGTATGTAATGCATAGTTTGAAATTGCGTAGCAATTGGTATGTAATGCATAGTTTGAAATTGCGTACCAATTAGTATGTAATGCATAGTTTGAAATTGCGTACCAATTAGTATGTAATGTATAGTTTTAAATTGCGTACCAATTAGTATGTAATGCATAGTTTGAAATAGCGTACCAATTAGTACGTAATGCATAGTTTGAAATTGCGTACCAATTAGTATGTAATGCATAGTTTGAAATTGCGTACCAATTAGTATGTAATGCATAGTTTGAAATTGCGTACCAATTAGTATGTAATGCATAGTTTGAAATTGCGTACCAATTAGTATGTAATGCATAGTTTGAAATTGCGTACCAATTAGTATGTAATGCGAAGTTTGAAATTGCGTACCAATTAGTATGTAATGCATAGTGTGAAATAGCGTACCAATTAGCATGTAATGCATAGTTTGAAATAGCGTACCAATTAGTATGTAATGCATAGTTTGAAATTGCATACCAATTAGTATGTAATGCATAGTTTGAAATTGCATACCAATTAGCATGTAATGCATAGTGTTAAATAGCGTACCAATTAGTATGTAATGCATAGTTTGAAATTGCATACCAATTAGTATGTAATGCATAGTTTGAAATTGCGTACCAATTAGTATGTAATGCATAGTTTGAAATTGCGTACCAATTAGTATGTAATGCATAGTTTGAAATTGCGTACCAATTAGTATGTAATGCATAGTTTGCAATAGCGTACCAATTAGTATGTAATGCATAGTTCGAAATTGCGTACCAATTAGTATGTAATGCATAGTTTGAAATTGCGTACCAATTAGTATGTAATGCATAGTTTTAAATTGCGTACCAATTAGTATGTAATGCATAGTGGGAATTGCGTACCAATTAGTATGTAATGCATAGTTTGAAATTGCGTACCAATTAGTATGTAATGCATAGTTTGAAATTACGTACCAATTAGTATGTAATGCATAGTTTGAAATTGCGTACCAATTAGTATGTAATGCATAGTTTTAAATTGCGTACCAATTAGTATGTAATGCATAGTTTGAAATTGCGTACCAATTAGTATGTAATGCATAGTTTGAAATTGCGTACCAATTAGTATGTAATGCATAGTTTGAAATTGCGTACCAATTAGTATGTAATGCATAGTGTGAAATAGCGTACCAATTAGTATGTAATGCTTAGTTTGAAATAGCGTACCAATTAGTATGTATTGCATAGTTTGAAATTGCGTACCAATTAGTATGTAATGCATAGTTTGAAATTGCGTACCAATTAGTATGTAATGAATAGTTTGAAATTGCGTACGAATTAGTATGTAATGCATAGTTTGAAATTGCGTACCAATTAGTATGTAATGCATAGTTATAAATTGCGTACCAATTAGTATGTAATGCATAGTTTGAAATTGCGTACCAATTAGTATGTAATGCATAGTTTGAAATTGCGTACCAATTAGTATGTAATGCATAGTTTGAAATTGCGTACCAATTAGTATGTAATGCATAGTTTGAAATTGCGTACCAATTAGTATGTAATGCATAGTTTGAAATTGCGTACCAATTAGTATGTAATGTATAGTTTTAAATTGCGTACCAATTAGTATGTAATGCATAGTTTGAAATAGCGTACCAATTAGTACGTAATGCATAGTTTGAAATTGCGTACCAATTAGTATGTAATGCATAGTTTGAAATTGCGTACCAATTAGTATGTAATGCATAGTTTGAAATTGCGTACCAATTAGTATGTAATGCATAGTTTGAAATTGCGTACCAATTAGTATGTAATGCATAGTTTGAAATTGCGTACCAATTAGTATGTAATGCGAAGTTTGAAATTGCGTACCAATTAGTATGTAATGCATAGTGTGAAATAGCGTACCAATTAGCATGTAATGCATAGTTTGAAATAGCGTACCAATTAGTATGTAATGCATAGTTTGAAATTGCATACCAATTAGTATGTAATGCATAGTTTGAAATTGCATACCAATTAGCATGTAATGCATAGTGTTAAATAGCGTACCAATTAGTATGTAATGCATAGTTTGAAATTGCATACCAATTAGTATGTAATGCATAGTTTGAAATTGCGTACCAATTAGTATGTAATGCATAGTTTGAAATTGCGTACCAATTAGTATGTAATGCATAGTTTGAAATTGCGTACCAATTAGTATGTAATGCATAGTTTGCAATAGCGTACCAATTAGTATGTAATGCATAGTTCGAAATTGCGTACCAATTAGTATGTAATGCATAGTTTGAAATTGCGTACCAATTAGTATGTAATGCATAGTTTTAAATTGCGTACCAATTAGTATGTAATGCATAGTGGGAATTGCGTACCAATTAGTATGTAATGCATAGTTTGAAATTGCGTACCAATTAGTATGTAATGCATAGTTTGAAATTACGTACCAATTAGTATGTAATGCATAGTTTGAAATTGCGTACCAATTAGTATGTAATGCATAGTTTGAAATTGCGTACCAATTAGTATGTAATGCATAGTTTGAAATTGCGTACCAATTAGTATGTAATGCATAGTTTGAAATTGCGTACCAATTAGTATGTAATGCATAGTTTGAAATTGCGTACCAATTAGTATGTAATGCATAGTGTGAAATAGCGTACCAATTAGTATGTAATGCTTAGTTTGAAATAGCGTACCAATTAGTATGTATTGCATAGTTTGAAATTGCGTACCAATTAGTATGTAATGCATAGTTTGAAATTGCGTACCAATTAGTATGTAATGAATAGTTTGAAATTGCGTACGAATTAGTATGTAATGCATAGTTTGAAATTGCGTACCAATTAGTATGTAATGCATAGTTATAAATTGCGTACCAATTAGTATGTAATGCATAGTTTGAAATTGCGTACCAATTAGTATGTAATGCATAGTTTGAAATTGCGTACCAATTAGTATGTAATGCATAGTTTGAAATTGCGTACCAATTAGTATGTAATGCATAGTTTGAAATTGCGTACCAATTAGTATGTAATGCATAGTTTGAAATTGCGTACCAATTAGTATGCAATGCATAGTTTGAAATTGCGTACCAATTAGTATGTAATGCATAGTTTGAAATTGCGTACCAATTAGTATGTAATGCATAGTGTGAAATTGCGTACCAATGAGTATGTAATGCATAGTTTGAAATTGCGTACCAATTAGTATGTAATGCATAGTTTGAAATTGCGTACAAATTAGTATGTAATGCATGGTTTGAAATTGCGTACCAATTAGTATGTAATGCATAGTTTGAAATTGCGTACGAATTTGTATGTAATGCATAGTTTGAAATTGCGTACCAATTAGTATGTAATGCATAGTTTGAAATTGCGTACCAATTAGTATGTACTGCATAGTTTGAAATTGCGTACCAATTAGTATGTAATGCATAGTGTGAAATAGCGTACCAATTAGTATGTAATGCATAGTTTGAAATAGCGTACCAATTAGTATGTAATGCATAGTTTTAAATTGCGTACCAATTAGTATGTATTGCATAGTTTGAAATTGCGTACCAATTAGTATGTAATGCATAGTTTGAAATTGCGTACCAATTAGTATGTAATGCATAGTGTGAAATAGCGTACCAATTAGTATGTAATGCATAGTTTTAAATTGCGTACCAATTAGTATGTAATGCATAGTGTTAAATAGCGTACCAATTAGTATGTAATGCATAGTTTGAAATAGCGTACCAATTAGTATGTAATGCATAGTTTGAAATAGCGTACCAATAATATGTAATGCATAGTTTGAAATTGCGTACCAATTAGTATGTAATGCATAGTTTGAAATAGCGTACCAATTAGTATGTAATGCATAGTTTGAAATTGCGTACCAATTAGTATGTAATGCATAGTTTTAAGTTGCGTACCAATTAGTATGTAATGCATAGTTTGAAATTGCGTACCAATTAGTATGTAATGCATAGTTTGAAATTGCGTACCAATTAGTATGTAATGCATAGTTTGCAATAGCGTACCAATTAGTATGTAATGCATAGTGTGAAATTGCGTACCAATTAGTATGTAATGCATAGTTTGAAAAAGCGTACCAATTAGTATGTAATGCATAGTTTGAAATTGCGTACCAATTAGTATGTAATGCATAGTGGGAATTGCGTACCAATGAGTATGTAATGCATAGTTTGAAATTGCGTACCAATTAGTATGTAATGCATAGTTTGAAATTACGTACCAATTAGTATGTAATGCATAGTTTGAAATTGCGTACCAATTAGTATGTAATGCATAGTTTGAAATTGCGTACCAATTAGTATGTACTGCATAGTTTGAAATTGCGTACCAATTAGTATGTAATGCATAGTTTGAAATTGCGTACCAATTAGTATGTAATGCATAGTTTGAAATTGCGTACCAATTAGTATGTAATGCATAGTTTGAAATTGCGTACCAATTAGTATGCAATGCATAGTTTGAAATTGCGTACCAATTAGTATGTAATGCATAGTTTGAAATAGCGTACCAATAAGTATGTAATTCATAGTTTGAAATTGCGTACCAATTAGTATGTAATGCATAGTTTGAAATTGCGTACCAATTAGTATGTAATGCATAGTTTGAAATTGCGTACCAATTAGTATGTAATGCATAGTTTGAAATTGCGTACAAATTAGTATGTAATGCATAGTTTGAAATTGCGTACAATTAGTATGTAATGCATAGTTTGAAATTGCGTACCAATTAGTATGTAATGCATAGTTTGAAATTGCGTACCAATTAGTATGTAATGCATAGTTTGAAATTGCGTACCAATTAGTATGTAATGCATAGTTTGAAATTGCGTACCAATTAGTATGTAATGCATAGTTTGAAATTGCGTACCAATTAGTATGTAATGCATAGTTTGAAATTGCGTACCAATTAGTATGTAATGCATAGTTTGAAATTGCGTACCAATTAGTATGTAATGCATAGTTTGAAATAGCGTACCAATTAGTATGTAATGCATAGTTTGAAATTGCGTACCAATTAGTATGTAATGCATAGTTTGAAATTGCGTACCAATTAGTATGTAATGCATAGTTTGAAATTGCGTACCAATTAGTATGTAATGCATAGTTTGAAATTGCGTACCAATTAGTATGTAATGCATAGTTTGAACTTGCGTACCAATTAGTATGTAATGCATAGTTTGAAATTGCGTACCAATTAGTATGTAATGCATAGTTTGAAATTGCGTACCAATTAGTATGTAATGCATAGTTTGAAAGAGCGTACCAATTAGTATGTAATGCATAGTTTGAAATTGCGTACCAATTAGTATGTAATGCATAGTTTGAAATTGCGTACCAATTAGTATGTAATGCATAGTTTGAAATTGCGTACCAATTAGTATGTAATGCACGGTTGTAAATAGCGTACCAATTAGTATGTAATGCATAGTTTGAAATTGCGTACCAATTAGTATGTAATGCATAGTTTGAAATTGCGTACCAATTAGTATGTAATGCATAGTTTGAAATTGCGTACCAATTAGTATGTAATGCATAGTTTGAAATTGCGTACCAATTAGTATGTAATGCATAGTTTGAAAAAGCGTACCAATTAGTATGTAATGCATAGTTTGAAATTGCGTACCAATTAGTATGTAATGCATAGTGGGCATTGCGTACCAATGAGTATGTAATGCATAGTTTGAAATTGCGTACCAATTAGTATGTAATGCATAGTTTGAAATTACGTACCAATTAGTATGTAATGCATAGTTTGAAATTGCGTACCAATTAGTATGTAATGCATAGTTTGAAATTGCGTACCAATTAGTATGTACTGCATAGTTTGAAATTGCGTACCAATTAGTATGTAATGCATAGTTTGAAATTGCGTACCAATTAGTATGTAATGCATAGTTTGAAATTGCGTACCAATTAGTATGTAATGCATAGTTTGAAATTGCGTACCAATTAGTATGCAATGCATAGTTTGAAATTGCGTACCAATTAGTATGTAATGCATAGTTTGAAATAGCGTACCAATAAGTATGTAATTCATAGTTTGAAATTGCGTACCAATTAGTATGTAATGCATAGTTTGAAATTGCGTACCAATTAGTATGTAATGCATAGTTTGAAATTGCGTACCAATTAGTATGTAATGCATAGTTTGAAATTGCGTACAAATTAGTATGTAATGCATAGTTTGAAATTGCGTACAATTAGTATGTAATGCATAGTTTGAAATTGCGTACCAATTAGTATGTAATGCATAGTTTGAAATTGCGTACCAATTAGTATGTAATGCATAGTTTGAAATTGCGTACCAATTAGTATGTAATGCATAGTTTGAAATTGCGTACCAATTAGTATGTAATGCATAGTTTGAAATTGCGTACCAATTAGTATGTAATGCATAGTTTGAAATTGCGTACCAATTAGTATGTAATGCATAGTTTGAAATTGCGTACCAATTAGTATGTAATGCATAGTTTGAAATAGCGTACCAATTAGTATGTAATGCATAGTTTGAAATTGCGTACCAATTAGTATGTAATGCATAGTTTGAAATTGCGTACCAATTAGTATGTAATGCATAGTTTGAAATTGCGTACCAATTAGTATGTAATGCATAGTTTGAAATTGCGTACCAATTAGTATGTAATGCATAGTTTGAACTTGCGTACCAATTAGTATGTAATGCATAGTTTGAAATTGCGTACCAATTAGTATGTAATGCATAGTTTGAAATTGCGTACCAATTAGTATGTAATGCATAGTTTGAAAGAGCGTACCAATTAGTATGTAATGCATAGTTTGAAATTGCGTACCAATTAGTATGTAATGCATAGTTTGAAATAGCGTACCAATTTGTATGTAATGCATAGTTTGAAATTGCGTACCAATTAGTATGTAATGCATAGTTTGAAATTGCGTACCAATTAGTATGTAATGCATAGTGTGAAATTGCGTACCAATTATTATGTAATGCATAGTTTGAAATTGCGTACACATTAGTATGTAATGCATAGTTTGAAATTGCGTACCAATTAGTATGTAATGCATAGTTTGAAATTGCGTACCAATTAGTATGTAATGCATAGTTTGAAATTGCGTACCAATTAGTATGTAATGCATAGTTTGAACTTGCGTACCAATTAGTATGTAATGCATAGTTTGAAATTGCGTACCAATTAGTATGTAATGCATAGTTTGAAATTGCGTACCAATTAGTATGTAATGCATAGTTTGAAAGAGCGTACCAATTAGTATGTAATGCATAGTTTGAAATTGCGTACCAATTAGTATGTAATGCATAGTTTGAAATTGCGTACCAATTAGTATGTAATGCATAGTTTGAAATTGCGTACCAATTAGTATGTAATGCACGGTTGTAAATAGCGTACCAATTAGTATGTAATGCATAGTTTGAAATTGCGTACCAATTAGTATGTAATGCATAGTTTGAAATTGCGTACCAATTAGTATGTAATGCATAGTTTGAAATTGCGTACCAATTAGTATGTAATGCATAGTTTGAAATTGCGTACCAATTAGTATGTAATGCATAGTTTGAAAAAGCGTACCAATTAGTATGTAATGCATAGTTTGAAATTGCGTACCAATTAGTATGTAATGCATAGTGGGCATTGCGTACCAATGAGTATGTAATGCATAGTTTGAAATTGCGTACCAATTAGTATGTAATGCATAGTTTGAAATTACGTACCAATTAGTATGTAATGCATAGTTTGAAATTGCGTACCAATTAGTATGTAATGCATAGTTTGAAATTGCGTACCAATTAGTATGTACTGCATAGTTTGAAATTGCGTACCAATTAGTATGTAATGCATAGTTTGAAATTGCGTACCAATTAGTATGTAATGCATAGTTTGAAATTGCGTACCAATTAGTATGTAATGCATAGTTTGAAATTGCGTACCAATTAGTATGCAATGCATAGTTTGAAATTGCGTACCAATTAGTATGTAATGCATAGTTTGAAATAGCGTACCAATAAGTATGTAATTCATAGTTTGAAATTGCGTACCAATTAGTATGTAATGCATAGTTTGAAATTGCGTACCAATTAGTATGTAATGCATAGTTTGAAATTGCGTACCAATTAGTATGTAATGCATAGTTTGAAATTGCGTACAAATTAGTATGTAATGCATAGTTTGAAATTGCGTACAATTAGTATGTAATGCATAGTTTGAAATTGCGTACCAATTAGTATGTAATGCATAGTTTGAAATTGCGTACCAATTAGTATGTAATGCATAGTTTGAAATTGCGTACCAATTAGTATGTAATGCATAGTTTGAAATTGCGTACCAATTAGTATGTAATGCATAGTTTGAAATTGCGTACCAATTAGTATGTAATGCATAGTTTGAAATTGCGTACCAATTAGTATGTAATGCATAGTTTGAAATAGCGTACCAATTAGTATGTAATGCATAGTTTGAAATTGCGTACCAATTAGTATGTAATGCATAGTTTGAAATTGCGTACCAATTAGTATGTAATGCATAGTTTGAAATTGCGTACCAATTAGTATGTAATGCATAGTTTGAAATTGCGTACCAATTAGTATGTAATGCATAGTTTGAACTTGCGTACCAATTAGTATGTAATGCATAGTTTGAAATTGCGTACCAATTAGTATGTAATGCATAGTTTGAAATTGCGTACCAATTAGTATGTAATGCATAGTTTGAAAGAGCGTACCAATTAGTATGTAATGCATAGTTTGAAATTGCGTACCAATTAGTATGTAATGCATAGTTTGAAATTGCGTACCAATTAGTATGTAATGCATAGTTTGAAATTGCGTACCAATTAGTATGTAATGCACGGTTGTAAATAGCGTACCAATTAGTATGTAATGCATAGTTTGAAATTGCGTAGCAATTAGTATGTAATGCATAGTTTGAACTTGCGTACCAATTAGTATGTAATGCATAGTTTGAAATTGCGTACCAATTAGTATGTAATGCATAGTTTGAAATTGCGTACCAATTAGTATGTAATGCATAGTGTGAAATTGCGTACCAATTAGTATGTAATGCATAGTTTTAAATTGCGTACCAATTAGTATGTAATGCATAGTTTTAAATTGCGTACCAATTAGTATGTAATGCATAGTTTGAAATTGCGTACCAATTAGTATGTAATGCATAGTTTGAAATTGCGTACCAATTAGTATGTAATGCATAGTTTGAAATTGCGTACCAATTAGTATGTAATGCATAGTTTGAAATTGCGTACCAATTAGTATGTAATGCATAGTTTGAAATTGCGTACCAATTAGTATGTAATGCATAGTTTGAAATAGCGTACCAATTAGTATGTAATGCATAGTTTGAAATTGCGTACCAATTAGTATGTAATGCATAGTTTGAAATAGCGTACCAATTAGTATGTAATGCATAGTTTGAAATTGCGTACCAATTAGTATGTAATGCATAGTTTGAAATTGCGTACCAATTAGTATGTAATGCATAGTTTGAAATTGCGTACCAATTATTATGTAATGCATAGTGTGAAATTGCGTACACATTAGTATGTAATGCATAGTTTGAAATTGCGTACCAATTAGTATGTAATGCATAGTTTGAAATTGCGTACCAATTAGTATGTAATGCATAGTTTGAAATTGCGTACCAATTAGTATGCAATGCATAGTTTTAAATTGCGTACCAATTAGTATGTAATGCATAGTTTGAAATTGCGTACCAATTAGTATGTAATGCATAGTTTGAAATTGCGTACCAAGTAGTATGTAATGCATAGTTTGAAATTGCGTACCAATTAGTATGTAATGCATAGTTTGAAATTGCGTACCAATTAGTATGTAATGCATAGTGTGAAATTGCGTACCAATTAGTATGTAATGCATAGTTTTAAATTGCGTACCAATTAGTATGTACTGCATAGTTTGAAATTGCGTACCAATTAGTATGTAATGCATAGTTTGCAATAGCGTACCAATTAGTATGTAATGCATAGTGTGAAATTGCGTACCAATTAGTATGTAATGCCTAGTTTGAAATTGCGTACCAATTAGTATGTAATGCATAGTTTGAAATTGCGTACCAATTTGTATGTAATGCATAGTGGGAATTTCGTACCAATGAGTATGTAATGCATAGTTTGAAATTGCGTACCAATTAGTATGTAATGCATAGTTTGAAATTACGTACAAATTAGTATGTAATGCATAGTTTGAAATTGCGTACCAATTAGTATGTAATGCATAGTTTGAAATTGCGTACCAATTAGTATGTAATGCATAGTTTGAAATTGCGTACCAATTAGTATGTAATGCATAGTTTGAAATTGCGTACCAATTAGTATGTAATGCATAGTTTGAAATTGCGTACCAATTAGTATGTAATGCATAGTGTGAAATAGCGTACCAATTAGTATGTAATGCATAGTTTGAAATAGCGTACCAATTAGTATGTATTGCATAGTTTGAAATTGCGTACCAATTAGTATGTAAAGCATAGATGAAATTGCCTACCAATTAGTATGTAATGCATAGTTTTAAATTGCGTACCAATTAGTATGTAATTCATAGTTTGAAATTTCGTACCAATTAGTATGTAATGCATAGTTTGAAATTGCGTACCAATTAGTATGTAATGCATAGTTTTAAAAAGCGTACCAATAAGTATGTAATTCATAGTTTGAAATTGCGTACCAATTAGTATGTAATGCATAGTTTGAAATTGCGTACCAATTAGTATGTAATGCATAGTTTGAAATTGCGTACCAATTAGTATGTAATGCATAGTTTGAAATTGCGTACCAATTAGTATGTAATGCATAGTTGTAAATTGCGTACCAATTAGTATGTAATGCATAGTTTGAAATTGCGTACCAATTAGTATGTAATGCATAGTTTGTAAATTGCGTACCAATTAGTATGTAATGCATAGTTTGAAATTGCGTACCAATTAGTATGTAATGCATAGTTTGAAATTGCGTACCAATGAGTATGTAATGCATAGTTTTAAATTGCGTACCAATTAGTATGTAATGCATAGTTTGAAATTGCGTACCAATTAGTATGTAATGCATAGTTTGAAATTGCGTACCAATTAGTATGTAATGCATAGTTTGAAATTGCGTACAAATTAGTATGTAATGCATAGTTTGAAATTGCGTACAATTAGTATGTAATGCATAGTTTGAAATTGCGTACCAATTAGTATGTAATGCATAGTTTGAAATTGCGTACCAATTAGTATGTAATGCATAGTTTTAAATTGCGTACCAATTAGTATTTAATGCATAGTTTGAAATTGCGTACCAATTAGTATGTAATGCATAGTTTGAAATTGCGTACCAATTAGTATGTAATGCATAGTTTGAAATTGCGTACCAATTAGTATGTAATGCATAGTTTGAAATTGCGTACCAATTAGTATGTAATGCATAGTTTGAAATAGCGTACCAATTAGTATGTAATGCATAGTTTGAAATTGCGTACCAATTAGTATGTAATGCATAGTTTGAAATTGCGTACCAATTAGTATGTAATGCATAGTTTGAAATTGCGTACCAATTAGTATGTAATGCATAGTTTGAAATTGCGTACCAATTAGTATGTAATGCATAGTTTGAACTTGCGTACCAATTAGTATGTAATGCATAGTTTGAAATTGCGTACCAATTAGTATGTAATGCATAGTTTGAAATTGCGTACCAATTAGTATATAATGCATAGTTTGAAAGAGCGTACCAATTAGTATGTAATGCATAGTTTGAAATTGCGTACCAATTAGTATGTAATGCATAGTTTGAAATTGCGTACCAATTAGTATGTAATGCATGGTTGTAAATAGCGTACCAATTAGTATGTAATGCATGGTTGTAAATAGCGTACCAATTAGTATGTAATGCATAGTTTTAAATTGCGTACCAATTAGTATGTAATGCATAGTTTGAAATTGCGTAGCAATTAGTATGTAATGCATAGTTTTAAATTGCGTACCAATTAGTATGTAATGCATAGTTTGAAATTGCGTACCAATTAGTATGTAATGCATAGTTTGAAATTGCGTACCAATTAGTATGTAATGCATAGTGTGAAATAGCGTACCAATTAGTATGTAATGCATAGTGTGAAATAGCGTACCAATTAGTATGTAATGCATAGTTTGAAATTGCGTACCAATTAGTATGTAATGCATAGTTTTAAATTGCGTACCAATTAGTATGTAATGCATAGTTTTAAATTGCGTACCAATTAGTATGTAATGCATAGTTTGAAATTACGTACCAATTAGTATGTAATGCATAGTTTGAAATTGCGTACCACTTAATATGTAATGCATAGTTTGAAATTGCGTACAAATTAGTATGTAATGCATAGTTTGAAATTGCGTACCAATTAGTATGTAATGCATAGTTTGAAATTGCGTACCAATTCGTATGTAATGCATAGTTTGAAATTGCGTACCAATTAGTATGTAATGCATAGTGTGACATAGCGTACCAATAAGTATGTAATTCATAGTTTTAAATTGCGTACCAATTAGTATGTAATGCATAGTTTGAAATTGCGTACCAATTAGTATGTAATGCATAGTTTGAAATTGCGTACCAATTAGTATGTAATGCATAGTTTGAAATTGCGTACAAATTAGTATGTAATGCATAGTTTGAAATTGCGTACCAATTAGTATGTAATGCATAGTTTGAAATAGCGTACCAATTAGTATGTAATGCATAGTTTGAAATTGCGTACCAATTAGTATGTAATGCATAGTTTGAAATTGCGTACCAATTAGTATGTAATGCATAGTTTGAAATTGCGTACCAATTAGTATGTAATGCATAGTTTGAAATTGCGTACCAATTAGTATGTAATGCATAGTTTGAAATTGCGTACCAATTAGTATGTAATGCATAGTTTGAAATTGCGTACCAATTAGTATGTAATGCATAGTTAGAAATTGCGTACCAATTAGTATGTAATGCATAGTTTGAAATAGCGTACCAATTTGTATGTAATGCATAGTTTGAAATTGCGTACCAATTAGTATGTAATGCATAGTTTGAAATTGCGTACCAATTAGTATGTAATGCATAGTGTGAAATTGCGTACCAATTATTATGTAATGCATAGTTTGAAATTGCGTACACATTAGTATGTAATTCATAGTTTGAAATTGCGTACCAATTAGTATGTAATGCATAGTTTGCAATAGCGTACCAATTAGTATGTAATGCATAGTTTGAAATTGCGTACCAATTAGTATGCAATGCATAGTTTGAAATTGCGTACTAATTAGTATGTAATGCATAGTTTGAAATTGCGTACCAAGTAGTATGTAATGCATAGTTTGAAATTGCGTACCAATTAGTATGTAATGCATAGTTTGAAATTGCGTACAAATTAGTATGTAATGCATAGTTTTAAATTGCGTACCAATTAGTATGTAATGCATAGTTTGAAATAGCGTACCAATTAGTATGTAATGCATAGTTTGAAATTGCGTACCAATTAGTATGTAATGCATAGTTTGAAATTGCGTACCAATTAGTATGTAATGCATAGTTTGAAATTGCGTACCAATTAGTATGTAATGCATAGTTTGAAATTGCGTACCAATTAGTATGTAATGCATAGTTTTAAATTGCGTACCAATTAGTATGTAATGCATAGTTTGAAATTGCGTACCAATTAGTATGTAATGCATAGTTTGAAATTTCGTACCAATTAGTATGTAATGCATAGTTTGAAATAGCGTACCAATTAGTATGTAATGCATAGTTTGAAATTTCGTACGAATTAGTATGTAATGCATAGTTTGAAATTGCGTACCAATTAGTATGTAATGCATCGTGTGAAATTGCGTACCAATTATTATGTAATGCATAGTTTGAAATTGCGTACACATTAGTATGTAATGCATAGTTTGAAATTGCGTACCAATTAGTATGTAATGCATAGTTTGAAATTGCGTACCAATTAGTATGTAATGCATAGTTTTAAATTGCGTACCAATTAGTATGCAATGCATAGTTTGAAATTGCGTACTAATTAGTATGTAATGCATAGTTTGAAATTGCGTACCAAGTAGTATGTAATGCATAGTTTGAAATTGCGTACGAATTAGTTAGTAATGCATAGTTTGAAATTGCGTACCAATTAGTATGTAATGCATAGTGTGAAAGTGCGTACCAATTAGTATGTAATGCATAGTTTGAAATTGCGTACCAATTAGTATGTAATGCATAGTTTGAAATTGCGTACCAATTAGTATGTAATGCATAGTTTGCAATAGCGTACCAATTAGTATGTAATGCATAGTTTGAAATTGCGTACCAATTAGTATGTAATGCATAGTTTGAAATTGCGTACCAATTAGTATGTAATGCATAGTTTGAAATTGCGTACCAATTAGTATGTAATGCATAGTGGGAATTGCGTACCAATGAGTATGTAATGCATAGTTTGAAATTGCGTACCAATTAGTATGTAATGCATAGTTTGAAATTACGTACCAATTAGTATGTAATGCATAGTTTGAAATTGCGTACCAATTAGTATGTAATGCATAGTTTGAAATTGCGTACCAATTAGTATGTAATGCATAGTTTGAAATTGCGTACCAATTAGTATGTAATGCATAGTTTGAAATTGCGTACCAATTAGTATGTAATGCATAGTGTGAAATAGCGTACCAATTAGTATGTAATGCATAGTTTGAAATAGCGTACCAATTAGTATGTATTGCATAGTTTGAAATTGCGTACCAATTAGTATGTAAAGCATAGATGAAATTGCGTACCAATTAGTATGTAATGCATAGTTTGAAATTGCGTACCAATTAGTATGTAATGCATAGTTTGAAATTGCGTACCAATTAGTATGTAATGCATAGTGTGAAATTGCGTACCAATTAGTATGAAATGCATAGTTTGAAATAGCGTACCAATAAGTATGTAATTCATAGTTTGAAATTGCGTACCAATTAGTATGTAATGCATAGTTTTAAATTGCGTACCAATTAGTATGTAATGCATAGTTTGAAATTGCGTACCAATTAGTATGTAATGCATAGTTTGAAATTGCGTACCAATTAGTATGTAATGCATAGTTTGAAATTGCGTACCAATTAGTATGTAATGCATAGTTTGAAATTGCGTACCAATTAGTATGTAATGCATAGTTTGTAAATTGCGTACCAATTAGTATGTAATGCATAGTTTTAAATTGCGTACCAATTAGTATGTAATGCATAGTTTGAAATTGCGTACCAATGAGTATGTAATGCATAGTTTTAAATTGCGTACCAATTAGTATGTAATGCATAGTTTTAAATTGCGTACCAATTAGTATGTAATGCATAGTTTGAAATTGCGTACCAATTAGTATGTAATGTATAGTTTGAAATTGCGTACCAATTAGTATGTAATGCATAATTTGAAATAGCGTACCAATTAGTATGTAATGCATAGTTTGAAATTGCGTACCAATTAGTATGTAATGCATAGTTTGAAATTGCGTACCAATTAGTATGTAATGCATAGTTTGAAATTGCGTACCAATTAGTATGTAATGCATAGTTCGAAATTGCGTACCAATTAGTATGTAATGCATAGTTTGAAATTGCGTACCAATTAGTATGTAATGCATAGTTTGAAATAGCGTACCAATTACTATGTAATGCATAGTTTGAAATTGCGTACCAATTAGTATGTAATGCATAGTTTGAAATTGCGCACCAATTAGTATGTAATGCATAGTTTGAAATTGCGTACCAATTAGTATGTAATGCATAGTGTGAAATTGCGTACCAATTAGTATGTAATGCATAGTTTGAAATTGCGTACCAATTAGTATGTAATGCATAGTGTGAAATTGCGTACCAATTAGTATGTAATGCATAGTTTGAAATTGCGTACCAATTAGTATGTAATGCATAGTGTGAAATTGCGTACCAATGAGTATGTAATGCATAGTATTAAATTGCGTACCAATTAGTATGTAATGCATAGTTTGAAATTGCGTACCAATTAGTATGTAATGCATAGTTTGAAATTGCGTACGAATTAGTATGTAATGCATAGTTTGAAATTGCGTACGAATTTGTATGTAATGCATAGTTTGAAATTGCGTACCAATTAGTATGTAATGCATAGTTTGAAATTGCGTACCAATTAGTATGTACTGCACAGTTTGAAATTGCGTACCAATTAGTATGTAATGCATAGTGTGAAATAGCGTACCAATTAGTATGTAATGCATAGTTTGAAATAGCGTACCAATTAGTATGTAATGCATAGTTTGAAATTGCGTACCAATAAGTATGTATTGCATAGTTTGAAATTGCGTACCAATTAGTATGTAATGCATAGTTTGAAATTGCGTACCAATTAGTATGTAATGCATAGTGTGACATAGCGTACCAATTAGTATGTAATGCATAGTTTGAAATTGCGTACCAATTAGTATGTAATGCATAGTGTGAAATAGCGTACCAATTAGTATGTAATGCATAGTGTGAAATAGCGTACCAATTAGTATGTAATGCATAGTTTGAAATAGCGTACCAATTAGTATGTAATGCATAGTTTGAAATTGCGTACCAATTAGTATGTAATGCATAGTGTGAAATAGCGTACAAATTAGTATGTAATGCATAGTTTGAAATTGCGTACCAATTAGTATGTAATGCATAGTTTGAAATTGCGTACCAATTAGTATGTAATGCATAGTTTGAAATTGCGTACCAATTAGTATGTAATGCATAGTTTGAAATTGCGTACCAATTAGTATGTAATGCATAGTTTGAAATTGCGTACCAATTAGTATGTAATGCATAGTTTGAAATTGCGTACCAATTAGTATGTAATGCATAGTTTGAAATTGCGTACCAATTAGTATGTAATGCATAGTTTGAAATAGCGTACCAATTAGTATGTAATGCATAGTTTGAAATTGCGTACCAATTAGTATGTAATGCATAGTTTGAAATTGCGTACCAATTAGTATGTAATGCATAGTGTGAAATTGCGTACCAATTATTATGTAATGCATAGTTTGAAATTGCGTACACATTAGTATGTAATGCATAGTTTGAAATTGCGTACCAATAAGTATGTAATGCATAGTTTGAAATTGCGTACCAATTAGTATGTAATGCATAGTTTGAAATTGCATACCAATTAGTATGCAATGCATAGTTTTAAATTGCGTACTAATTAGTATGTAATGCATAGTTTGAAATTGCGTACCAAGTAGTATGTAATGCATAGTTTGAAATTGCGTACGAATTAGTATGTAATGCATAGTTTGAAATTGCGTACCAATTAGTATGTAATGCATAGTGTGAAAGTGCGTACCAATTAGTATGTAATGCATAGTTTGAAATTGCGTACCAATTAGTATGTAATGCATAGTTTTAAATTGCGTACCAATTAGTATGTAATGCATAGTGGAAATTGCGTACCAATGAGTATGTAATGCATAGTTTGAAATTTCGTACCAATTAGTATGTAATGCATAGTTTGAAATTACGTACCAATTAGTATGTAATGCATAGTTTGAAATTGCGTACCAATTAGTATGTAATGCATAGTTTGAAATTGCGTACCAATTAGTATGTAATGCATAGTTTGAAATTGCGTACCAATTAGTATGTAATGCATAGTTTGAAATTGCGTACCAATTAGTATGTAATGCATAGTGTGAAATAGCGTACCAATTAGTATGTAATGCATAGTTTGAAATAGCGTACCAATTAGTATGTATTGCATAGTTTGAAATTGCGTACCAATTAGTATGTAAAGCATAGATGAAATTGCGTACCAATTAGTATGTAATGCATAGTTTGAAATTGCGTACCAATTAGTATGTAATGCATAGTTTGAAATTGCGTACCAATTAGTATGTAATGCATAGTGTGAAATTGCGTACCAATTAGTATGTAATGCCTAGTTTGAAATAGCGTACCAATAAGTATGTAATGCATAGTTTGAAATTGCGTACCAATTAGTATGTAATGCATAGTTTTAAATTGCGTACCAATTAGTATGTAATGCATAGTTTGAAATTGCGTACCAATTAGTATGTAATGCATAGTTTGAAATTGCGTACCAATTAGTATGTAATGCATAGTGGGAATTGCGTACCAATGAGTATGTAATGCATAGTTTGAAATTGCGTACCAATTAGTATGTAATGCATAGTTTGAAATTACGTACCAATTAGTATGTAATGCATAGTTTGAAATTGCGTACCAATTAGTATGTAATGCATAGTTTGAAATTGCGTACCAATTAGTATGTAATGCATAGTTTGAAATTGCGTACCAATTAGTATGTAATGCATAGTTTGAAATTGCGTACCAATTAGTATGTAATGCATAGTATGAAATAGCGTACCAATTAGTATGTAATGCATAGTTTGAAATAGCGTACCAATTAGTATGTATTGCATAGTTTGAAATTGCGTACCAATTAGTATGTAAAGCATAGATGAAATTGCGTACAAATTAGTATGTAATGCATAGTTTGAAATTGCGTACCAATTAGTATGTAATGCATAGTTTGAAATTGCGTACCAATTAGTATGTAATGCATAGTGTGAAATTGCGTACCAATTAGTATGTAATGCATAGTTTGAAATAGCGTACCAATAAGTATGTAATTCATAGTTTGAAATTGCGTACCAATTAGTATGTAATGCATAGTTTTAAATTGCGTACCAATTAGTATGTAATGCATAGTTTGAAATTGCGTACCAATTAGTATGTAATGCATAGTTTGAAATTGCGTACCAATTAGTATGTAATGCATAGTTTGAAATTGCGTACCAATTAGTATGTAATGCATAGTTTGAAATTGCGTACCAATTAGTATGTAATGCATAGTTTGTAAATTGCGTACCAATTAGTATGTAATGCATAGTTTTAAATTGCGTACCAATTAGTATGTAATGCATAGTTTGAAATTGCGTACCAATGAGTATGTAATGCATAGTTTTAAATTGCGTACCAATTAGTATGTAATGCATAGTTTGAAATTGCGTACCAATTAGTATGTAATGCATAGTTTGAAATTGCGTACCAATTAGTATGTAATGTATAGTTTGAAATTGCGTACCAATTAGTATGTAATGCATAATTTGAAATAGCGTACCAATTAGTATGTAATGCATAGTTTGAAATTGCGTACCAATTAGTATGTAATGCATAGTTTGAAATTACGTACCAATTAGTATGTAATGCATAGTTTGAAATTGCGTACCAATTAGTATGTAATGCATAGTTCGAAATTGCGTACCAATTAGTATGTAATGCATAGTTTGAAATTGCGTACCAATTAGTATGTAATGCATAGTTTGAAATAGCGTACCAATTACTATGTAATGCATAGTTTGAAATTGCGTACCAATTAGTATGTAATGCATAGTTTGAAATTGCGCACCAATTAGTATGTAATGCATAGTTTGAAATTGCGTACCAATTAGTATGTAATGCATAGTTTGAAATTGCGTACCAATTAGTATGTAATGCATAGTTTGAAATTGCGTACCAATTAGTATGTAATGCATAGTGTGAAATTGCGTACCAATTAGTATGTAATGCATAGTTTGAAATTGCGTACCAATTAGTATGTAATGCATAGTGTGAAATTGCGTACCAATGAGTATGTAATGCATAGTATTAAATTGCGTACCAATTAGTATGTAATGCATAGTTTGAAATTGCGTACCAATTAGTATGTAATGCATAGTTTGAAATTGCGTACGAATTAGTATGTAATGCATAGTTTGAAATTGCGTACGAATTTGTATGTAATGCATAGTTTGAAATTGCGTACCAATTAGTATGTAATGCATAGTTTGAAATTGCGTACCAATTAGTATGTACTGCATAGTTTTAAATTGCGTACCAATTAGTATGTAATGCATAGTGTGAAATAGCGTACCAATTAGTATGTAATGCATAGTTTGAAATAGCGTACCAATTAGTATGTAATGCATAGTTTGAAATTGCGTACCAATAAGTATGTATTGCATAGTTTGAAATTGCGTACCAATTAGTATGTAATGCATAGTTTGAAATTGCGTACCAATTAGTATGTAATGCATAGTGTGACATAGCGTACCAATTAGTATGTAATGCATAGTTTGAAATTGCGTACCAATTAGTATGTAATGCATAGTGTGAAATAGCGTACCAATTAGTATGTAATGCATAGTGTGAAATAGCGTACCAATTAGTATGTAATGCATAGTTTGAAATAGCGTACCAATTAGTATGTAATGCATAGTTTGAAATTGCGTACCAATTAGTATGTAATGCATAGTGTGAAATAGCGTACAAATTAGTATGTAATGCATAGTTTGAAATTGCGTACCAATTAGTATGTATTGCCGAGTTTGAAATTGCGTACCAATTAGTATGTAATGCATAGTTTGAAATTGCGTACGAATTTGTATGTAATGCATAGTTTGAAATTGCGTACCAATTAGTATGTAATGCATAGTTTGAAATTGCGTACGAATTAGTATGTAATGCATAGTTTGAAATTGCGTACCAATTAGTATGTAATGCATAGTTTGAAATAGCGTACCAATTAGTATGTAATGCATAGTGTGAAATTGCGTACCAATTTGTATGTAATGCATAGTTTGAAATTGCGTACCAATTAGTATGTAATGCATAGTGTGAAAAAGCGTACCAATTTGTATGTAATGCATAGTTTGAAATAGCGTACCAATTAGTATGTAATGCATAGTTTGAAATTGCGTACCAATTAGTATGTAATGCATAGTTTGAAATTGCGTACCAATTAGTATGTAATGCATAGTTTGAAATAGCGTACCAATTAGTATGTAATGCAAGTTTGAAATTGCGTACCAATTAGTATGTAAAGCATAGTTTGAAATTGCGTACCAATTAGTATGTAATGCATAGTTTGAAATTGCGTACCAATTAGTATGTAATGCATGGTTGTAAATAGCGTACCAATTAGTATGTAATGCATAGTTTGAAATTGCGTACCAATTATTATGTAATGCATAGTTTGAAATTGCGTACACATTAGTATGTAATGCATAGTTTGAAATTGCGTACAAATTAGTATGTAATGCATAGTTTGAAATTGCGTACCAATTAGTATGTAATGATTAGTTTGAAATTGCGTACCAATTAGTATGTAATGCATAGTGTGAAATAGCGTGCCAATTAGTATGTAATGCATAGTTTGAAATAGCGTACCAATTAGTATGTAATGCATAGTTTTAAATTGCGTACCAATTAGTATGTAATGCATAGTTTTAAATTGTGTACCAATTAGTATGTAATGCATAGTTTGAAATTGCGTACCAATTAGTATGTAATGCATAGTTTGAAATTGCGTACCAATTAGTATGTAATGCATAGTTTGAAATTGCGTACAAATTAATATGTAATGCATAGTTTGAAATTGCGTACCAATTAGTATGTAATGCATAGTGTGAAATTGCGTACCAATTAGTATGTAATGCATAGTTTGAAATTGCGTACACATTAGTATGTAATGCATAGTTTGAAATTGCGTACCAATTAGTATGTAATGCAAAGTGTGAAATAGCGTACCAATAAGTATGTAATTCACAGTTTGAAATTGCGTACCAATTAGTATGTAATGCATAGTTTGAAATTGCGTACCAATTAGTATGTAATGCATAGTTTGAAATTGCGTACCAATTAGTATGTAATGCATAGTTTGAAATTGCGTACAAATTAGTATTTTATGCATAGTTTGAAATTGCGTACAATTAGTATGTAATGCATAGTTTGTAATTGCGTACCAATTAGTATGTAATGCATAGTTTGAAATTGCGTACCAATTAGTATGTAATGCATAGTTTGAAATTGCGTACCAATTAGTATGTAATGCATAGTTTGAAATTGCGTACCAATTAGTATGTAATGCATAGTTTGAAATTGCGTACCAATTAGTATGTAATGCATAGTTTGAAATTGCGTACCAATTAGCAAGTAATGCATAGTTTGAAATTGCGTACAAATTAGTATGTAATGCATAGTTTGAAATAGCGTACCAATTAGTATGTAATGCATAGTTTGAAATTGCGTACCAATTAGTATGTAATGCATAGTTTGAAATTGCGTACTAATTAGTATGTAATGCATAGTTTGAAATTGCGTACCAATTAGTATGTAATGCATAGTTTGAAATTGCGTACCAATTAGTATGTAATGCATAGTTTGAACTTGCGTACCAATTAGTATGTAATGCATAGTTTGAAATTGCGTACCAATTAGTATGTAATGCATAGTTTGAAATTGCGTACAAATTAATATGTAATGCATAGTTTGAAATTGCGTACCAATTAGTATGTAATGCATAGTTTGAAATTGCGTACCAATTAGTATGTAATGCATAGTTTGAAATTTCGTACACATTAATATGTAATGCATAGTTTGAAATTGCGTACCAATTAGTATGTAATGCATGGTTGTAAATAGCGTACCAATTAGTATGTAATGCATAGTTTGAAATTGCGTACCAATTCGTATGTAATGCATAGTTTGAAATTGCGTACCAATTAGTATGTAATGCATAGTTTTAAATTGCGTACCAATTAGTATGTAATGCATAGTTTGAAATTGCGTACCAATTAGTATGTAATGCATAGTTTGAAATTGCGTACCAATTAGTATGTAATGCATAGTTTGAAATTGCGTACCAATTAGTATGTAATGCATAGTGTGAAATTGCGTACCAATTAGTATGTAATGCATAGTTTGAAATAGCGTACCAATTAGTATGTAATGCATAGTTTGAAATTGCGTACCAATTAGTATGTAATGCATAGTTTTAAATTGCGTACCAATTAGTATGTAATGCATAGTTTGAAATTGCGTACCAATTAGTATGTAATGCATAGTTCGAAATTGCGTACCAATTAGTATGTAATGCATAGTTTGAAATTGCGTACCAATTAGTATGTAATGCATAGTTTGAAATTGCGTACCAATTAGTATGTAATGCATAGTTTGAAATTGCGTACCAATTAGTATGTAATGCATAGTTTGAAATTGCGTACCAATTAGTATGTAATGCATAGTTTGAAATTGCGTACCAATTAGTATGTAATGCATAGTTTGAAATTGCGTACCAATAAGTATGTAATTCATAGTTTGAAATTGCGTACCAATTAGTATGTAATGCATAGTTTGAAATTGCGTACCAATTAGTATGTAATGCATAGTTTGAAATTGCGTACCAATTTGTATGTAATTCATAGTTTGAAATTGCGTACAAATTAGTATGTAATGCATAGTTTGAAATTGCGTACCAATTAGTATGTAATGCATAGTTTGAAATTGCGTACCAATTAGTATGTAATGCATAGTTTGAAATTGCGTACCAATTAGTATGTAATGCATAGTTTGAAATTGCGTACCAATTAGTATGTAATGCATAGTTTGAAATTGCGTACCAATTAGTATGTAATGCATAGTTTGAAATTGCGTACCAATTAGTATGTAATGCATAGTTTGAAATTGCGTACCAATTAGTATGTAATGCATAGTTTGAAATTGCGTACCAATTAGTATGTAATGCATAGTTTGAAATTGCGTACCAATTAGTATGTAATGCATAGTTTGAAATAGCGTACCAATTAGTATGTAATGCATAGTTTGAAATTGCGTACCAATTAGTATGTAATGCATAGTTTGAAATTGCGTACCAATTAGTATGTAATGCATAGTTTGAAATAGCGTACCAATTAGTATGTAATGCATAGTTTGAAATTGCGTACCAATTAGTATGTAATGCATAGTTTGAAATTGCGTACCAATTAGTATGTAATGCATAGTTTGAAATTGCGTACCAATTATTATGTAATGCATAGTTTGAAATGTCGTACACATTAGTATGTAATGCATAGTTTGAAATTGCGTACCAATTAGTATGTAATGCATGGTTGTAAATAGCGTACCAATTAGTATGTAATGCATAGTTTGAAATTGCGTACCAATTAGTATGTAATGCATAGTTTGAAATTGCGTACCAATTAGTATGTAATGCATAGTTTTAAATTGCGTACCAATTAGTATGTAATGCATAGTTTGAAATTGCGTACCAATTAGTATGTAATGCATAGTTTGAAATTGCGTACCAATTAGTATGTAATGCATAGTTAGAAATTGCGTACCAATTAGTATGTAATGCATAGTGTGAAATTGCGTACCAATTAGTATGTAATGCATAGTTTGAAATAGCGTACCAATTAGTATGTAATGCATAGTTTGAAATTGCGTACCAATTAGTATGTAATGCATAGTTTTAAATTGCGTACCAATTAGTATGTAATGCATAGTTCGAAATTGCGTACCAATTAGTATGTAATGCATAGTTTTAAATTGCGTACCAATTAATATGTAATGCATAGTTTGAAATTGCGTACCAATTAGTATGTAATGCATAGTTTGAAATTGCGTACCAATTAGTATGTAATGCATAGTTTGAAATTGCGTACCAATTAGTATGTAATGCATAGTTTGAAATTGCGTACCAATTAGTATGTAATGCATAGTGTGAAATAGCGTACCAATAAGTATGTAATTCATAGTTTGAAATTGCGTACCAATTAGTATGTAATGCATAGTTTGAAATTGCGTACCAATTAGTATGTAATGCATAGTGTGAAATTGCGTACCAATTAGTATGTAATTCATAGTTTGAAATTGCGTACAAATTAGTATGTAATGCATAGTTTGAAATTGCGTACCAATTAGTATGTAATGCATAGTTTGAAATTGCGTACCAATTAGTATGTAATGCATAGTTTGAAATTGCGTACCAATTAGTATGTAATGCATAGTTTGAAATTGCGTACCAATTAGTATGTAATGCATAGTTTGAAATTGCGTACCAATTAGTATGTAATGCATAGTTGTAAATTGCGTACCAATTAGTATGTAATGCATAGTTTGAAATTGCGTACCAATTAGTATGTAATGCATAGTTTGAAATTGCGTACCAATTAGTATGTAATGCATAGTTTGAAATAGCGTACCAATTAGTATGTAATGCATAGTTTGAAATTGCGTACCAATTAGTATGTAATGCATAGTTTGAAATTGCGTACCAATTAGTATGTAATGCATAGTTTGAAATTGCGTACCAATTATTATGTAATGCATAGTTTGAAATTGCGTACACATTAGTATGTAATGCATAGTTTGAAATTGCGTACCAATTAGTATGTAATGCATAGTTTGAAATTGCGTACACATTAGTATGTAATGCATAGTTTGAAATTGCGTACCAATTAGTATGCAATGCATAGTTTGAAATTGCGTACCAATTAGTATGTAATTCATAGTTTGAAATTGCGTACTAATTAGTATGTAATGCATAGTTTGAAATTGCGTACCAAGTAGTATGTAATGCATAGTTTGAAATTGCGTACGAATTAGTATGTAATGCATAGTTTGAAATTGCGTACCAATTAGTATGTAATGCATAGTGTGAAATTGCGTACCAATTAGTATGTAATGCATAGTTTGAAATTGCGTACCAATTAGTATGTAATGCATAGTTTGAAATTGCGTACCAATTAGTATGTAATGCATAGTTTGAAATTGCGTACCAATTAGTATGTAATGCATGGTTTGAAATAGCGTACCAATTAGTATGTAATGCATAGTTTGAAATTGCGTACCACTTAGTATGTAATGCATAGTTTGAAATTGCGTACCAATGAGTATGTAATGCATAGTGTGAAGTAGCGTACCAATTATTATGTAATGCATAGTTTGAAATTGCGTACCAATTTGTATGTAATGCATAGTTTTAAATTGCGTACCAATTAGTATGTAATGCATAGTTTGAAATTGCGTACCAATTAGTATGTAATGCATAGTGTGTAATTGCGTACCAATTAGTATGTAATGCATAGTGTGAAGTAGCGTACCAATTATTATGTAATGCATAGTTTGAAATTGCGTACCAATTAGTATGTAATGCATGGTTTGAAATAGCGTACCAATTAGTATGTAATGCATAGTTTGAAATTGCGTACCAATTAGTATGTAATGCATATTGTGAAATTGCGTACCAATGAGTATGTAATGCATAGTTTGAAATTGCGTACCAATTAGTATGTAATGCATAGTTTGAAATTGCGTACCAATTAGTATGTAATGCATAGTTTGAAATTGCGTACCAATTAGTATGTAATGCATAGTTTGAAATTGCGTACCAATTAGTATGTAATGCATAGTTTGAAATTGCGTACCAATTAGTATGTAATACATAGTTTAAAATTGCGTACCGATTAGTATGTAATGCATAGTTTTAAATAGCGTACCAATTAGTATGTAATGCATAGTGTGAAATAGCGTAACAATTAGTATGTAATGCATAGTTTGAAATTGCGTACCAATTAGTATGTAATGCATAGTTTGAAATAGCGTACCAATTAGTATGTAATGCATAGTTTGAAATTGCGTACCAATTAGTATGTAATGCATAGTTTGAAATTGCGTACCAATTAGTATGTAATGCATAGTTTGAAATTGCGTACCAATTAGTATGTAATACATAGTTTAAAATTGCGTACCGATTAGTATGTAATGCATAGTTTTAAATAGCGTACCAATTAGTATGTAATGCATAGTTTGAAATTGCGTACCAATTAGTATGTAATGCATAGTTTGAAATTGCGTACCAATTAGTATGTAATGCATAGTTTGAAATTGCGTACCAATTAGTATGTAATGCATGGTTTGAAATAGCGTACCAATTAGTATGTAATGCATAGTTTGAAATTGCGTACCAATTAGTATGTAATGCATAGTTTGAAATTGCGTACCAATTAGTATGTAATGCATAGTTTGAAATTGCGTACCAATTAGTATGTAATGCATAGTTTGAAATTGCGTACCAATTAGTATGTAATGCATAGTTTGAAATTGCGTACCAATTAGTATGTAATGCATAGTTTGAAATTGCGTACCGATTAGTATGTAATGCATAGTTTTAAATAGCGTACCAATTAGTATGTAATGCATAGTGTGAAATAGCGTACCAATTAGTATGTAATGCATAGTTTGAAATTGCGTACCAATTAGTATGTAATGCATAGTTTGAAATTGCGTACCAATTAGTATGTAATGCATAGTTTGAAATTGCGTACCAATTAGTATGTAATGCATAGTTTGAAATTGCGTACCAATTAGTATGTAATGCATAGTTTGAAATTGCGTACCAATTAGTATGTAATGCATAGTTTGAAATAGCGTACCAATTAGTATGTAATGCATAGTTTTAAATTTCGTACCAATTAGTATGTAATGCATAGTTTGAAATAGCGTAACAATTAGTATGTAATGCATAGTTTGAAATTGCGTACCAATTAGTATGTAATGCATAGTTTGAAATTGCGTACCAATTAGTATGTACTACATAGTTTGAAATTGCGTACCAATTAGTATGTAATGCATAGTGTGAAATAGCGTACCAATTAGTATGTAATGCATAGTTTGAAATTGCGTACCGATTAGTATGTAATGCATAGTTTTAAATAGCGTACCAATTAGTATGTAATGCATAGTTTCAAATTGCGTACCAATTAGTATGTAATGCATAGTTTGAAATTGCGTAACAATTAGTATGTAATGCATAGTTTGAAATTGCGTACCAATTAGTATGTAATGCATAGTTTGAAATTGCGTACCAATTAGTATGTACTACATAGTTTCAAATTGCGTACCAATTAGTATGTAATGCATAGTGTGAAATAGCGTACCAATTAGTATGTAATGCATAGTTTGAAATTGCGTACCAATTAGTATGTAATGCATAGTTTGAAATTGCGTACCAATTAGTATGTAATGCATAGTTTGAAATTGCGTACCAATTAGTATGTAATGCATAGTTTGAAATTGCGTACCAATTAGTATGTAATGCATAGTTTGAAATTGCGTACCAATTAGTATGTAATGCATAGTTTGAAATTGCGTACCAATTAGTATGTAATGCATAGTTTGAAATTGCGTACCAATTAGTATGTAATGCATAGTTTGAAATTGCGTACCAATTAGTATGTAATGCATAGTTTGAAATTGCGTACCAATTAGTATGTAATGCATAGTTTGAAATTGCGTACCAATTAGTATGTAATGCATAGTTTGAAATTGCGTACCAATTAGTATGTAATGCATAGTTTGAAATTGCGTACCAATTAGTATGTACTACATAGTTTCAAATTGCGTACCAATTAGTATGTAATGCATAGTGTGAAATAGCGTACCAATTAGTATGTAATGCATAGTTTGAAATTGCGTACCGATTAGTATGTAATGCATAGTTTTAAATAGCGTACCAATTAGTATGTAATGCATAGTTTGAAATTGCGTACCAATTAGTATGTAATGCATAGTTTGAAATTGCGTACCAATTAGTATGTACTACATAGTTTGAAATTGCGTACCAATTAGTATGTAATGCATAGTGTGAAATAGCGTACCAATTAGTATTTAATGCATAGTTTGAAATTGCGTACCAATTAGTATGTAATGCATAGTTTTAAATTGCGTACCAATTAGTATGTAATGCATAGTTTGAAATTGCGTACCAATTAGTATGTAATGCATAGTGTGAAATAGCGTACCAATTAGTATGTAATGCATAGTTTTAAATTGCGTACCAATTAGTATGTAATGCATAGTTTGAAATTGCGTTCCAATTAGTATGTAATGCATAGTTTGAAATTGCGTACCAATTAATATGTAATGCATAGTTTGAAATTGCGTACCAATTAGTATGTAATGCATAGTTTGAAATAGCGTACCAATTAGTATGTAATGCATAGTTTAAATTGCGTACCAATTAGTATGCAATGCATAGTTTTAAATTGCGTACCAATTAGTATGTAATGCATAGTTTGAAATTGCGTACCAATTAGTATGTAATGCATAGTTTGAAATAGCGTACCAATTAGTATGTAATGCATAGTTTGAAATTGCGTACCAATTAGTATGTAATGCATAGTTGTAAATAGCGTACCAATTAGTATGTAATGCATAGTTTGAAATTGCGTACCAATTAGTATGTAATGCATAGTTTGAAATTGCGTACCAATTAGTATGTAATGCATAGTTTGAACTTGCGTACCAATTAGTATGTAATGCATAGTTTGAAATTGCGTACCAATTAGTATGTAATGCATAGTGTGAAATTGCGTACCAATTAGTATGTAATGCATAGTTTGAAATTGCGTACCAATTGGTATGTAATGCATAGTTTGAAATAGCGTACCAATTAGTATGTAATGCATAGTTTGAAATTGCGTACCAATTAGTATGTAATGCATAGTTTGAAATTGCGTACCAATTAGTATGTAATGCATAGTGTGAAATTGCGTACCAATTAGTATGTAATGCATAGTTTGAAATAGCGTTCCAATTAGTATGTAATGCATAGTTTGAAATTGCGTACCAATTAGTATGTAATGCATAGTTTGAAATTGCGTACCAATTAGTATGTAATGCATAGTTTGAAATTGCGTACCAATTAGTATGTAATGCATAGTTTGAAATTGCGTACCAATTTGTATGTAATGCATAGTTTGAAATTGCGTACCAATTAGTATGTAATGCAAAGTTGAAAATTGCGTACCAATTAGTATGTAATGCATAGTTTGAAATTGCGTACCAATTAGTATATAAGGCATAGTTTGAAATAGCGTACTAATTAGTATGTAATGCATAGTGTGAAATTGCGTACCAATTAATATGTAATGCATAGTTTGAAATTGCGTAGCAATTAGTATGTAAGGCATAGTGTGAAATAGCGTACCAATTAGTATGTAATGCATAGTTTAAATAGCGTACCAATTAGTATGTAATGCATAGTTTGAAATTGCGTACCAATTAGTATGTAATGTCTAGTTTGAAATAGCGAACCAATTAGTATGTAATGCATAGTTTGAAATTGCGTACCAATTATTATGTAATGCATAGTTCGAAATTGCGTACACATTTGTATGTAATGCATAGTTTGAAATTGCGTACCAATTAGTATGTAATGCATAGTTTGAAATTGCGTACCAATTAGTATGTAATGCATAGTTTGAAATTGCGTACCAATTAGTATGAAATGCATAGTTTGAAATTGCGTACCAATTAGTATGTAATGCATAGTGTGAAATAGCGTACCAATTAGTATGTAATGCATAGTTTGAAATAGCGTACCAATTAGTATTTAATGCATAGTTTGAAATAGCGTACCAATTAGTATGTAATGCATAGTGTGAAATTGCGTACCAATTAGTATGTAATGCATAGTTTGAAATTGCGTACCAATTAGTATGTAATGCATAGTGTGAAATTGCGTACCAATTAGTATGTAATGCATAGTTTGAAATTGCGTACCAATTAGTATGTAATGCATAGTGTGAAATTGCGTACCAATTAGTATGTAATGCATAGTTTGAAATTGCGTACCAATTAGTATGTAATGCATAATTTGAAATTGCGTACCAATTAGTATGTAATGCATAGTTTGAAATTGCGTACCAATTAGTATGTAATGCATAGTGTGAAATTGCGTACCAATTAGTATGTAATGCATAGTTTGAAATTGCGTACCAATTAGTATGTAATGCATAGTGTGAAATTCCGTACCAATTAGTATGTAATGCATAGTTTGAAATAGCGTACCAATTAGTATGTAATGCATAGTTTGAAATTGCGTACCAATTAGTATGTAATGCATAGTTTGAAATTGCGTACCAATTAGTATGTAATGCATAGTTTGAAATTGCGTACCAATTAGTATGTAATGCATAGTTTGAAATTGCGTACCAATTAGTATGTAATGCATAGTTTGAAATTGCGTACCAATTAGTATGTAATGCATAGTTTGAAATTGCGTACCAATTAGTATGTAATGCATAGTTTGAAATTGCGTACCAATTAGTATGTAATGCATAGTTTGAAATTGCGTCCCAATTTGTATGTAATGCATAGTTTGAAATTGCGTACCAATTAGTATGCAATGCATAGTTTGAAATTGCGTACCAATTAGTATGTAATGCATAGTTTGAAACTGCGTACCAATTAGTATGTAATGCATAGTTTGAAATTGCGTACCAATTAGTATGTAATGCATAGTTTGAAATTGCGTACCAATTAGATGTAATGCATAGTTTGAAATTGCGTACCAATTAGTATGTAATGCATAATTTGAAATTGCGTACCAATTAGTATGTAATGCATAGTTTGAAATTGCGTACCAATTAGTATGTAATGCATAGTGTGAAATTGCGTACCAATTAGTATGTAATGCATAGTTTGAAATTGCGTACCAATTAGTATGTAATGCATAGTGTGAAATTCCGTACCAATTAGTATGTAATGCATAGTTTGAAATAGCGTACCAATTAGTATGTAATGCATAGTTTGAAATTGCGTACCAATTAGTATGTAATGCATAGTTTGAAATTGCGTACCAATTAGTATGTAATGCATAGTTTGAAATTGCGTACCAATTAGTATGTAATGCATAGTTTGAAATTGCGTACCAATTAGTATGTAATGCATAGTTTGAAATTGCGTACCAATTAGTATGTAATGCATAGTTTGAAATTGCGTACCAATTAGTATGTAATGCATAGTTTGAAATTGCGTACCAATTAGTATGTAATGCATAGTTTGAAATTGCGTCCCAATTTGTATGTAATGCATAGTTTGAAATTGCGTACCAATTAGTATGCAATGCATAGTTTGAAATTGCGTACCAATTAGTATGTAATGCATAGTTTGAAACTGCGTACCAATTAGTATGTAATGCATAGTTTGAAATTGCGTACCAATTAGTATGTAATGCATAGTTTGAAATTGCGTACCAATTAGATGTAATGCATGGTTTAAAATAGCGTTACTGTAGCGTGTAGTAAATAGTATTCCACTTGGTCTGTCGCACTTAAGTTTCAAATAGTACGTTAACTAGTCTTTCATACTTAGTTTGAAATTTCATGTTATTATATTACGAATTTGTTTCTCTGAGATCCATCTAGTTTACTTTGTCAGGAATTGGTCTAGCATCTTGGGAATCGCTTTCGCTCTCTCGCTCTTGATATATATATATATATATATATATATATATATATATATATATATATATATATATATATATATAGCTTAGAGCCTTAGAGGAAAAGAGCGAGCTCAATTCTATGAGAGGAGACTTATCTGGACTTTATATATATTGGTGGATAAAGATTGGTTCATTTATTCAAGGGTAGAGAAGATGCACCCCCACTATGTTACCTAGCATCTTCTCTACTCTTTTGATGAGAAGCATTAGGCTTCGAAATGCCTTGGCATAAAGAGTCCCTTCTATCCCCCAACTAATCGATTGTATTCCCTTATTGAATAAATTAACCGATCTATATCCACCAATATATAGTTCTGTGACTTCATTTCCCACTCCTATTATTTTCATATATATATATATATATATATATATATATATATATATATATATATATATATATATATATATATATATATATATGACGTGTTTGGTGTTAGAATGTCGTAAGCGAAAAAAGTTGAAATCTTGAGATTTTTGTCGCAAAACACGTAAAATATCAAGGAGAAACGGTCCACAACAAATCATTGCTGAATTCAAAGTATTTATGTGAAAATAAGTGTTTGAATATTTGATATACATCCGTTGAAATGTGTTAAGACAATAGATTTTCTTTAAACTCTCTACCTGGTTATGTTCTACTTGTTTTGATTTATCCTGACTTGCAAATCAACGAGCACCAACATCATTGTCGAACATCAAAAAGATGTAATTTTATAAGCCTCTTCGAATATGACTAGAAGAAAGAGAACAAGAACGGTTGACTAGTGGGGGGAAAAGAAACAGCGAAACGAAAGGGAAATAGTGGGGAAGAATATGTCAGTAGTTCTTCAGAATGCTTTGCAGGAAAACGCAGGCTTAGAGGAGCATGTTCTTGCTAGAAAAATGTTTCGTAAAAATAGGTGGCTCAAAAAAGATTGCTGTAATGGCAGCTCGAAAAAGGTTCAAAGGATTCTGGAAAATAGAAAATTACAACGACCTCCATATGTTTTATAAATAATCTTGCTATATTTTGACGTTGTGCTAGAATGATATTATAAGATTATCTTTGTATTTAAATAGTTAATAAATTACTTCCATTACACGATTATTAAACCGCATGTAAAGGCTCAAAGAAGTATCATTATGCTCCAAAACATTTAACCTTTTTTTTTTGTAAGAAATATCAAGTGATGCCTTTTCCACTGAACGCGACAATTTAGTCCGGTAAAAAACAGGCAGAAGTTATACCCGTTAACTTAGAATGAGGGCCTTATACAAAATTTATGGTGATTTTTTTTTTATTAAATACTTATCCCTGTTAATCCTTAATAAACCCTAAATCGGAATCGAACAGATACCGTAATATTTAATTCGTTGCACTTTATCATAACAAAGTTTCGTACAACATTTCGACCAGATCTGGCCAGTGGTTTCCCAGAAAAGTTAAACAGACAGATATACAAGGCGAAATATAATATAATATACATATATACTCTCCTTATAGCTATATATACAAGTGTTTACTAGCAAATGACAAACTTAAAAAAAAAGATTTCAATAGTATATTAATAAAAAAGCACTAACATTCTTGCTGTCGCAAATTGCAACCTGCGCCTCCTCATCATTGAAGCCTTGCACATTCGAGAAAAAAAACCTTGCATCAAACAAGCTCGATTCGTGGAAGAATATATATATATATATATATATATATATATATATATATATATATATAAATAAATAAATAAAAATTAGTTTTCTTAATTTAATTCTGGGACTTTCACGTGCATATCTAAACTGACCTAATTATTAACGCTAACTTTCGCGCTTTTTGTCTGGGTCAGTTTGACCTTGCTTTTAAAATTTAAACTTTCACCGCTTTTCGTTTTTTTTTTTAACCTTAATTTTTTTGATTCATCCAGCCTTGACAGACGTGTTTTAAATTTTATCTCCAGTGCTTTTCTTTTAATGATTTGGAATTCATTCCATTTGCGCTTTTTTCCAAGGAATTCTGCCTTTTGGATTATTTTGGACCATTTGGAATTTACCCATTGGATTGAAATTTTAAATTCGACCGTTTTGGATTTACCATTTTTGGATTTTTACCCTTCACCGAACTATCCATTCATGTGAAATCTTTTTATCATTTTTCTTTTGCCTCCTGTTCCCCTTACCTCACCTTTTTTTTTAACCAAGTAAGATCTGTGACTTACTTGTAGTTTCATTAAATACTTTTATATGCAAAATCCGATCCTGCATTTTGCTAATTCCTGCCCTCTGATGAGAAGGAGAGTATTTCTTCGAAACTTCGCGGATTAAGGACTATCCACTTATCTTGTGCTTCCTTTTTTAAAATTAAATATGTTTTTAACTCTTTTTCAAGATGTCTTTTAACATGTTTTATTAATCATTTTTTCACACATATATATATATATATATATATAATAGGACAACAAGAGTATGAAATGAAGACACAAAACTATATATATAGGTAGATATAGAATGGATCATTTATTGAATAATGGAATATAGGCAACATTTGGGGGATAGAAGGGACTCTTTATGCCAGGGCATTTCGAAGCCTATTGCTTCTCATCAGAAGAATAGATAAGGTGCTAGGTAGCTTGGGGGAAATGCGGCGTCTAGCGTAAGGTTCATTAGGGATGAAAAAGATTAAGAGGAATTATAGAATGTTGGGGAAAGCTTTATTGAATTCTAAATAAATAAGGAGAATATATATATATATATATATATATATATATATATATATATATATATATATATAGCAAAAATGGTAATTAATGAAAACATGAAGACAGTGCTCAATACTATTGCAGCGCAAATATATATTTTTATTACCGTTTTATCTGTTTAGTTACACATGTTTCGGTTACCGATTCGTATCAATGATCCAGTAACTTCATCAGACTTTACAGAAAACCTGGATCGTTGAGACGATTCGGTAACCGAAACATGTTTAACTAAGCAGATAAAACGGTATTTCTTTGGTCTACACAAAGACTGTTGCCATACTTTCATAACTGTTGTTCGTAATATTTGAAAGTTGTGTTTAGACTGTGCTCTGTCAAGTACAGAAAACACCTCGACACTATGAGTATTGGCAGAAGACTATTTTTCAATAAATGTTCCCCTGTCTTCAACTGTATGGTTTATTTAAAAGGAAATGGAAAAAACTAGTTGTTAAAACTAGAAAAGAAAAGGACAAGATATTCTAGTAAAAAGTACTTTTTAAAATTCAATTTATAACATTATATAATCAATTCTTAATGCTGCAATATTTTAAGTTATAAATTTATTATATTTTTTCTGTGATATCTTGTCTTTTCCTTTTCCAGTTTTAACAACTAGCCCTTTACTTTTCTATGTTTAAGCTTAACCATATTACTTTTCATGCTCGCATTTTTCTATTATAATACTATAACATGTTTGAATGGTTAATTTGGTGAAAGCAAAATTATGTTCTCAAATTCTTCACTAACGCATTGTTTTAATTATAAAGGAGAACTTTACAGGGATATTCGAATACATATCGCATAGAGAGATCAAGTGTTATCACCAAGATGGAGGCCCCTTTAGTTCTGATCGCTTAAACTAAAGTAAAATGAAACAGTAAAAGAAAAAGGATCAAAGTTGCTATTTTATTATTAGCAAACGATATTAATACGTGGAAACATTCTGTGTATATAAAAAAGGAGTACTCCCAAAACTTTGAGCTGACGCGCTATAAGTTTTTTTTTTTCAATTTTTACTCCAACCTGCCCTCCCCGTCATTTGGCAAACAAGCCCACCATCAAACTAGCTCGGACGGATATATCCTCTCCTTCCGAGTTAATAGGATGGAGGGTTTGTAACACTGACTTAGTGAAAAATTTCAGAACATAATATTCCTAATTATAATTGACCAATTAATTATGTTATGATATAGATTTCTTGTGGTATCTTGGTCTTACTGGATTCCAAAACAAGAAGTCATCATATATATATATATATATCTATATATATATATATATATATATATATATATATATATATATATATATATATAGTATTATTTCCACAACTAAACAACATCGCAGCCCACAAAAGCCATGACAGCCAACGAACCGGAAGTCCAAGACCAGAGTTTCGCTCGATTTGTTGGATGTCATGGCTCTTGTGGGCTGCGACGTTGTTTGTGTGTGGAAATAATTATATATAATCTCCCACATTCTGAAAATTATACATACACACACACACACACATATATATATGTGTGTGTATGTATATATATATATATATATATATATATATATATATATTTATTGTTCGACTGAATATTCCAAAAAACAATTTAAAAAATCTTTATTCCGCGGAGTTTCAAAGAATGCTATTCTTATTATTCTTCTCATCAGAGGGCATTAAGAAGTCAGCAAATTATATTTGGTGCAATGCTAGAATTTGCTATTTAAGGCAGGAATTGAAACCGCAATTTATTGTAGTAATAATTTCCAAATAAAAAAAAATGAAAAAAATATTGGATATGTAAAAAACTAATATAAAAAACAACCGCGCATAATATTTCAGCTTGAATGAAACTCCTCTCAAGTTGATCCAAAATGCAAAATAGTTCTTTAGATAGAATGTATTCCAAAATAAGTTCAGCGTGACTATGCGTATAATCCGATTGGAAAGTTTTGAAAAATCCGATTGGAAATTTTACAACTCAGCTAAAATGAAATAATTGTTCTTTTCCCGGCAATGCAGTAGTCCAAAGAGAAGTCTGCCCCTAGTCAAATGGGACCTAATAGTAAGAAGAGAGAAATCCAAAATGAGAACCTTCATCATCGGCTAAAAAAGAAAAAGTAATTTCAAGCGGAGGGGTGGCCTGTGAAAGCTCGTATTACTGCGACCGGAAATTGTCTACACAGAATGAAACAGATCTTTCTATAAAGAAAGTCGATGTCATTATTAAAAAAGTGCAAGAGTGATGATTATAATTTTTTAAGTGTTGCAGAATCATAGTTTATGAAGGCTGTCGACAAGTCATGATGATGATAAAGATGAAAAAAGGAAGAAAATAATAATAATAATAATAAGTTAGTAATTATAGTAACAAATTTAGTAATAAGTATAAAACATTTAGTAAAAAAAAAAAAACAAATAAAGATGTCGAAAATAATAATGTTTGTAATAGTAGCAACAAGGATAGTGACAAAAATGATTATGCCAATCATATAGCGATATTGATAACAGTAAATATACAAATACATACACATACACATACATATATACATATATATACATACACATACAGACACTCATACACACATACATACTTATACATATACACATCACATACATACACGTACTTACCCACATTTATACATACATAAGTACATCCATAACCATACAAGTACATATATATACACACATACATACACACATATCATTAGATTACATTTTCTATATATAAATACTCTTATTTATATTAGTTTGAAGTTTGCTATTGCGTTTATCAGGTAAACACTACATCCCTTTGTTTTCATTTATATATATATATATATATATATATATATATATATATATATAGTTACATATATATATATGTATGTAACTATATATGTATATATATATATGCTAAAATGATTATAAATACCTAAAAACATTAGTGTTTCCTCCCTTCGGGAATAATCAGTACGAGCTGTCACGATTAACACTTATCGAGATATGCGAACCCGGCAATGGACACTCCGACTCTATTAGCAAGGACCAAATCCCTTCGGCCGCTGTTAACCGCGAGAAATGATGTTGGAATTTAAACTTTTACTTTTAAATGTGCTTGACGTCAATCATAGTGATCTAATAATTATATGATGATCTGCACATGTGAGCTAAATTGACCGACTTTATTTCAAGTGAAAGTGCTCAACGATAAGAAACTTCTTAAAGGTGCTGACATAATTATTTACTATAGTAATTATTAAATACATGCAGACACGAGTGTTTCATTCTTTCGGGAATCATCAATGCAGGGTGTCACGATTAACACGACCATATATATATATATATATATATATATATATATATATATATATATATATATATATATATATATCATTAGTTATCATTCCAAAACCAGTAGATTTATTAATTAAACACTCATAGAGTTTATTCATATTTTAATCTGATATAATTATTTTCTATAATAATTATTAAATACTTACAAACACTAACGTTTCATCCTTTCGGGAATCATCAATGCAGGGTGTCACGATTAACACGACCATATAAATATATATATATATATATATATATATATATATATATATATATCGTTAGTAATCATTCCAAAACCAGTAGATTTATTAATTTAACACTTATAGTGTTTATTCACTTGTTTTGTTGATTAGCGGAAATTCTGTTGTTCTTAAAATAGAAAGGAAATGGTCAGAGAAACATGTTAATAAATGATATATGTAGGGAAGTGTTAGAGGATTATCACAATGCAAAGAATGGAAAATCGTCGATGTTAAGGAAATAAGAGTAATATATGTATATATATATATATATATATATATATATATATATATATATACTAGCAAAAGTACCCGTCGTTGACTGGGTTTAAAAACAGCCTACAGAAAATGGACTCTGATTTATGAAAGTATGATAGGTTATGAAAAAGAAGGGTGGTAAAGCGATAGCTTCGAATTTGGGGGTATCAAAATCGAAGCAAAACATGATTAAAGTAAAACTAAAATAGATAAACCCCATCATTTATTATACCATACCTGTTCACACTGAAACACTTATCACAATATTCTGTGGATCTATATTAAAAAACCTTGTTAAACTTTGTGACATATTTCCATTCTATGGAGGTCAGGCGCGAACGAACACCCCATAATTTTATTATACCATATTTCTTCAAACTGAAAGATAATTATCAAAGTATACTTACGCAGATAGATATGAAAAGTCTTTGTTAAAGTTTGTGCAATATTTCCATGGAGTACAGGCGCGAACGCAGGCCCCACAATTTTATTATACCATCCCTATTAAAGTTAAAACATACTTATCAAAGCATTATTATGTACATCTATATAAAAAAAACTTGTAAACATTTTTTTTTAATTTTTATTTCCATACTTTGGGGGCCAGGCGCGTACGCAGACCCCACAATTTTTATGAACCACTGTTCAGCCAGATCAAACATACCCGTTCCTGATCCTCGATACATCTATTATTATATGTAATCAGTTTTTTTTACAATAGTCAACCATATAGGAGCCTATTCGTGACCACACACACACACACACACACACACACACACACACACAGCTTTATAATATATATATATATATATATATGCAGTGTGGTCGCTAGAAAAGCGGGAAATTTGTCAGACAACTAGTTATTTTTTACAAAGAATAATTTTTACAAAGTTTTTCAAATAAAAATGTTATATTATACTCATAGATACGCAAAATGTCGTCCGGGCACTTCACTGCAGAGTCTTTACCTAGAAAACCTACAAAAGAACCAATAAAAAATAGCAATTACGCATTTTATTCATAATCTAAGGTGACCTTCAATTTTCCCGCTTTTCTAGCGACCACCTTGTGTGTGTGTGTGTGTGTGTGTGTGTGTGTGTGTGTGTGTGTGTGTGTGTGTGTGTATAGTATAGAGACCTGACGTTGTTCGGGATTTAATGATGATTAACATTAACAAATGTACCACATTCCGAACAATTCGGTAAAATTGATCAGTTTTTAATCAAATTGATTGATTGCTTAGTGTATTCAGGGATTCACAACCGTTCTCCTGAAAGACGCTGCACATACCTACCCGCAGTAATTTACGTATTGTAGTCTACATTGCACTGAAGAGAACCTATTGTTAATTGTATAAACTTTTTTATATAATGACTTGAATTAATGTTAAATATGAAAATATCAAGCATTATAGTTTAATAGTCATTTAATAGAAGTATTTATTTCAAACGCGCCTATGTCTTATCAGAGAACCTACTGTTCATTTTATACGCCAACTCCTTCAGCTTTGCCGTAATAAAACTACTTAAATGCATTTGTGTCTTCAGACTTTATAGGCTTTTTAACTGGTCAAAATCGAACTGTCTCTTTTTTTAATAAGATTTTTGAATTATATATTTTCGATAATTATCAGAGGTATTCCAATACTCGCTCTATCATAGACGACATACAGACAGATATTGTATATTTGTGTGAAATTATAAAAAAAACCCATCTCACCGCCGTTTCGAGGATATATATATATATATATATATATATATATATATATATATATATGTGTGTGTGTGTGTGTGTGTGTGTGTGTGTGTGTGCTAAGCTACAAGTTATTATTGATACCAGCTTGTAACACACGCACACACATTCAGTTTTCAGTAGCAATAAACCTAATTTCTAATTACAAGCACCCAGACACTTAAAGATCAATAACTCTATAATAGGGGAACAGTCAGAATTATTTATGATTTAGCAAAACTTATTAATACGTGGCAACCATCTTTGTGCAGGAAAAACAGTATTCGAGCACCACCTATAGCAATGGCCAACGACTCTTTATCTGAGAGTACATCTTTCAAACTCCTTGGCCTAACGTTCACAGGAAACATGAGTTGGAACAATTACATTGAAGGCATTGCCAGGGCCGCTGCAAGAAAGGTGAGCTCTCTCTACCGTGCTAGAAAACTACTAACACCCGAAAGTATTCCGTATCTCTATAAGGCCACCATTCGCCCATGTATGGAGAATTGCTGTCACATCTGGGCTGGTGCATCTGCTACTAGTCTCTCGCTCCTTGTCAAGGTTCAAAAGAGAGTCGCAAATCTGATAGGCCCTGAACTGGCATCTAAGCTTCAGCCTCTGTCCCATCCACGAAATGTTGCATCTCTCGTCCTTTTCTACAAGTATTTTAGTGGTGAATGCTCTGACGAACTGCAATCACTTGTGCCCCCACGACGTGAGCACCCTCGACAAACCCGACAGGCTGCTAAATCCCACCCTCACACTGTAGAGATCCCTAGATGTGAAGGATCTTTTTACTCCAATGGTTTCTTCCCCAGAACCGCTAGATCCTGGAATTCCATTCCAGGTCCCTGCTTCCGCAACAGTATTGACGTGCAGAAGTTCAAGTGTAACGTGAACCGACATCTTGCTGCCCAAATCCCTACATAGTACCCCAGTAGTTGTTGCCCCTGATAGTAGCCCCCTACACCAAAGTGGCAATTTGCCTTATTTGGGGTGAAAATGTAATTAAAAAAAAATGTTTAATTTGATTGGAATATACTAGTAGGGAGGCCCAACGTTGAATGTGGATAAACGAATATTCTATACTTCCAATACTTTTATTATATCGAAATAGGTGAAATCGATCATTCTTCAATCAAATCGATCGGATACCCACAGAAGGATGCTTCACATGCCTCCTCGCAATGATATATGCACAATACATTGTAGTCTACATTGCACTGTAGAGAACCTGGTGTTCAATTTAGAAAATCATTTATATATAATGGCTTGAATTAAAGTTTAGAGTGAAAAAAAATGGAGGACCATTGTCCAATTGTGCTCTTAACGAAAACATTAACGCGCCCCTGTCATATCGAAGAAACTCTATTTGATTTTATACGCTGATCTCTTCTGGTTGTACGATGATAAAACATCTCAAATGCACTTGTGATGTCAACTTTGGTCAAAAATGTGATTGTTCCTTCTTCAATCAGATTTTTCGGTTATCAATTTCGATACTTATCGGAGACATTTTGATACAAAACCTATCTGAGAATACTCCCAGACACATAAAGTATATTTGTGTGAAATATAAAACAATCTTCGTCCAGAGAAAACGAACTCAGTCACACATTGAAACACACAACGTGCCTTATATATATATATATATATATATATATATATATATATATATATATATATATATATATATATATATATATCGTAAAAACCCGGGATACGGCGGACCTAGGATGCATTTTTTCAGATTACGATGTGGAATACAATGTTTTTCTCCGGCCTTTGGTTACGATAAATTTAGCCACTCTGATGATTGAGCCTGATTGAGTCGTAGACGACGAAACACGTGTCAGTGGATAATTGTATTTTAAAAATAATATATATGCCGCTCCCCATGTGGAGGTACTAAATTGGTTAAAGGGAAAATTATTCCCAGCTCGCATTTACGTAAAAATGCACTTTCGTAAATAATTGAATTTATTCAAAACGTATCGCAAAAACAAAAACAAACAACATCTAAGTAAATCACGAGGTATCCAAATGGCCGTTCGAGACGGGTGAGCGGTAAGGGGTTTAGGCTCATTACCGTGGGGTCCCGATTTCGAATCTCGCTAGATGCAGCCACTCTGATGAGTCGTAGACGACGAAACACGTGTCAGTGGAAAATTATATTTTAAAAATAATATATATATATATATATATATATAACTCTTGGTTCGTTCGCAATTAATAGTCTAAAAAACCACTGGACGGATGGCTTCCACGTTTTGGTATAATATGTTTACTATATCCATGTGTGTGTTTATATATATTTTTTTAATTATAACATTATACTTAATTTTTCTATGATAAATAGGTGGTTTTCTTTGTACCGATGGGCCATTTTTTTATTTAGGGACAATTATTTATTACCGCTTCCTGTCACGTGACCAGTGTTTCCAATTTAGCTGTTTTCCTGCTAGATCTGGAGATTTCGTTTGCAATCTAGCGGGGAATTCTAGAAAATCTGGAGATATTTCGCACCTACACACCCGCAATTTTAGATTAAAAAATAAAGAAAAGCGCTTGAAAATACTTTAAAACATAAATAAGCTCATTCATGTAAAAAAAAAAAAGTAGCATTTATTGCCTTTGGTAACAATTATTTATTGATTATTTGTTTTGTTTTTCACCTTTTTTTCGGCTAACCATTCTTAAACCTCGCTATAAAATCGATTTTTCCAAGTACATTTTAGGGGGAAGGGACATTCCAAACCCCCAAGTTTAGTTTAAAATACGATCTAAGCAACCCTGCTTAATTTAGAAGTATTTAGTCGAAAATTGTAAAAAGCAAGAAACAACAGCAAAAAAAAATACTTATACCAATACAGTAGAATTTAATTATCTACCAACCTAAATATTTTAACATGCTAAAACAAAGTTTTTTTTGTTTTTATTTTTCTAATTTTAAAATATGTTACACCATTATTGTGATGTTTAATTTGCAGTATATTTCAGTTTAACTTTTATTATAAAAAGTTTGAGTTTATGATTTGTTTCCAACAAAAAAAAATACCCTCTCTGAAAAAACAGGTAAAACTAGCTAATAAAATATGTAAGCCTTCTGGGGAGCTAACCGCTTCAATATAATTCCAGAAACATATAGTGAGAAAACACGAAACATTTTATATATTGAATATACTATATTTATAATTTTTTATGGTAGGAAGTTAAAATATGGAGTTTTTTTTTGGGGGGGGGAATTAGCGATTTTTGAAAATTTCAGTTGATAAAAGTTAAAAATCTAGCGATTTTCTGGACATTTCTTTCTCCTGATCTCGCGGGTCTTTTTTAAATCTCAGTTACATCACTGAAAAAACGCTACAGGCTTAATGTAAACAGAATGTGTTTACAATATCGGCAAATTTCTAATGGGTTTAATCACATGATTATTGATAATATAAACATGTGATTGAAATTTAATTTAAATTAACCACACGTGGTCGCTTTCCTATCAAATATTCATTGAAAAATAGTAGTTACAGACAAAATGAATGCCGACGCTCAAAGTGTATAAACATTTTGACGCCCCCCTTTATTAAAAATTCACCAAAAAATCAGGAAATTAACCAATTTTAATGAAAATTGCAGTATTTATCAAATAATGATCGCAGAATATAATGAACTAATTATTTTTACTTAACTCTTAGTGAAAATGTTTTATTTTGTTTAAACAAAAAATACCTTTACTAAAGTTATGGTTTTCAGTAGTAAATAAAAAATGCAAGAATTTATTTTTGCTTTTTTTATATAAATAAAGCATCGTAATTTGTAACAATAAAAAATAATTTTTACAGTAACATTACGAAAAAAGCCCCTAAAGTCCGTATTAATGAATTCGATATAACTCGAAGAAAAATGAATCCTCGCATACTATTCAGGAAATTGAAGATTCAATTAGATTCCTATTTCAGTCACCTTAATTATTTAGGGTGAAATGAGTTTAGGAATTTATAGCTAAACCTAAACATTTTTTTTTTGCTTAAAAAAATAGCATTAATACAATAAGTTATGTAAAATTTGCATAGAATGCTCTGCTTTACGGTTGTTGTAAAAATGGAACGGAAATTTGAATTTCGTTCCCTTTTAAATTCGGTACATTTTTACATTACGTCCAACTCATCGTTCACATTCGACACGTCAACTTTTATAGCTTTTCGGGTATGCTGGCAAGGTTAGGGGTGTCTATTCCGAAAGCCGTTCTTAAGATGAGTAGAGGTGTGTCAGAAATTTTGTGAAAAATAGTGAATAATTCCACCCCGTCTTTCCAAGCTTATTAAACTGATCACATATAATGATAGAAGATCTATCGAGACACAGGAATGGGTATGTTTGATTCGGCATAACGATGATTCATTTAAATTGTGGGGTCTGCGTACGCGGCTGGTCCACAAAGTATGTAAATAAAAATTAAAAAACAAAAACAAAAAAAAAAACGTTTCCAAGTGTTTTTGATATAGATGTACATAATAATACTTTGATAAGTATGTTTTAACTTAAATTGGGATGGTATAATAAAATTGTGTGGTCTGCGTTCGCGCCTGGCCTCCATAGAATGGAAATAGGCACAAACTTTAATAAAGACTTTTCATATCTATCTGTGTAAGTATACTTTGATAATTATGTTTCAGTTTGAAGAAATATGATATAATAAAATTATGGGATGTTCGTTCGCGCCTGACTTCCATAGAATGGATATATGTCACAAAGGTTTTTTAATACAGATCATCAGAATATTGTGATAAATGTTTCAGTGTGAACAGGTATGGCATAATAAATTATGGGGTTTATCTATTTTATTTTTACTTTCATCATATTTTGCTTTGGTTTTGATTCACCCAAATTCGAAGCTATCTCTTTACAACCCTTCCTTTTCATAACCTATCATACTTTCATAAATCAGAGTCCATTTTCTGTAGGCTGTTTTGAACCCAGTCAATATATATATATATATATGTATATATATATATATATATATATATATATATATATATATATATATATGTATATATATATACTACTCAAAAAAGAAATATAATTTTTTTCTATCTCCAAAAAACAAATATCTAAATGTCCGAACAGAAATCACATACCCCAATCTTTTATGATGTCTTGTTATAAATGCTTTCAATATTGATATTCATGACGGTGAAATATTCGCTTGTTCTTTAAACGTGACTTAAAAATTCTAAAAGCGATTCCATTTGTAGACTTATTTTTTTTTTACTTTATTTTATGCTTTTCCTATATCTATTATTAAAAGACTGGCACTTTCCAGATTACATGATCTGAGGCGCATATCAATTTCAATTCAATTATATATTCAAAGTATATATTGCTCATTATTAAACATAAATCTTTTCTACATTTCAAAATCAATTTCGTTTCAATGTTCATTTAAATATTAGAAAAATGGCCTTTTGTCTTTCTCTCACCTCTCTCTCTCTCTCTGTCAATCTCCCCTTTCAATCTTTCGTTCTGTCTCCAGACACACACACACACACACACACACACACACACACACACACACACACACACACACACACACACACACACACACACACACACATAAAATATATAATATAATTATGTTATCAACGAGTAAATCTTTAACAAAGCAAAACTTATTAAGATAGGAAAAGCTCAACACTATAAAGAGGAGCAAAGAATAATATATGAATAATAAGGAATAAAAGTGACATATAACTTTATTATATCTTTAAAACAATAAGGAAAATTTCAGGGGAAATTAAGAAAAAAACTATTTAGACCACGACATTTCGAAGCTAAATGCTTCTCATCAGAATAGAAGAAGGGTCAGAATTATAGAAAATCCAAATATAGAAAAAAACTGGCTTAATGACATTTGGATATTAAATGAGAATAGAGAAATAGGATAATATGGTAAATAGTAATTAAAAGTAGGCACAACATATAAGGGTACATCGTAAGAGTAGTATATATGTAGGTAATTCTAAAGAAAAAAATACAGGCCACTATGAAAAGTTCGTGTAAAGAATTCATGAAATATGAAAAATCAATGAAAAATGTAAAAACGTAAATTAAAAATTATAGATAAAAAATTCAACTGAAACGATATGCAGTGGTTAGGCATTTCCAATAGCGAAATGATTAGAAGAGTCAATGTTCTCATAAGAAGGTTTACAATGTTGACAAGTAGATCCAAATTAAAAAATCTTTGACTGGTGATGGAAGGATCGTTACAGCAGTCACGCTATACCTAAGTGTAAGAAAAAAATTAACGATTCGAAATAATCTTTCTTCCTCGACCGCTTGCACACGGGATCCTTCTATAAATTTGGATTAAGCACATTTTAGATTTTTAACTTTGATCTACATTATAAATCCGACTACTTTTTGTGAGAACATTGCCTCTAATGATCATTACGTGTAAAGAAATACCTAACCACTGATTATCCTTTCATCCGGATTTTTAATCTTTAATTTTTAATTGACTTTTTTCATTCTTCATTTCTTTTATCCGTTTCATGAACACTTTACAGTAACGTTTTTTGCATAGATAACTAGTTTTTTGATAATGTAGTTTAAATTTATGCCAGTGCTAGTAAATTCATACCTTCGTTATAATATTCATTTGCTAGTATCTCTCCTCTGAGAAACAAAGCAATTCTTTGAAAGTACACGGATTAAATCAATCTTAATATTTCTTTTTGAGTATCTTACCGAGCAATAAATTCTTGTAAATTATAAGAAACATTCTTTGTTTTCTTTTATTACAAGCACTATTTCCTATTTGGGTTGTTTTGAGCTTTTTTATTTGGTTAGGAATGCGATATAAATATTAATATTTATACTCACTTTAAATTTACAGGAGCTTTTGGCTTGTAAACTTAATTTTTACTTCTATTATATATACAAGGTGGTTCACCTTAAAGTAGCCCGATCTACCTAATCTTTCTCTTAAGGACCAACTGACACCACAAGACAGAATGCAATTCTTTTTTCAACCAGATAGCGTTACATGCCACACGTCTCACAGATCATTGACACAAAGTTCTCTCTGATTCTCTCTCCTCTGATCTCGAGCGCGTGGTTCAGTGGGGGAAGATGTGGCTGGTTACCTTTAATGCATCCAAAACCAAACTCCTATCCTTACATCATCAGCGCTCTGATCCCCAGCTGGCATCAATTGTGATGGATGGCTCTCGTCTGGGTGAGGCCCCGTGTTTTGATAAGCTTCTGGGTATGACCTTTACTCCTGATCTGAAATGGAACACGTACATCAAGTCTGTTGCCAAGGTCGCTGGAAAGATGGTGGGATCCTTCTACCGCTCCAGAAGATATCTCTCTACTGATGCAATTCTCTATCTATATAAAAGCCAAGTACGTCCAAGGATGGAATACTGTTGCCATATCTGGGCAGAAGCTGCTAAAAACAGCCTATCCTGCCTTGACAGAGTACAAAATAGACTTCGTGGCTTAGTGGGGGATGCCCTTTTCTCTACCCTGCAACCTCTCTCCCACAGAAGAGACGTTGCGAGCCTATCCTTGTTTTATCGTTATTTCCATGGCAGGTGCTCGTCTGAGCTCCAATCTCTGGTCCCCCCTCGCCAATCTTTCACGAAAAACACCCGTCTAGCTGAATCCACTGTCAAAAATTTTCCCCACTCTTTATCTGTGCCTAAATCAAAACGCGGATTCCATGAACAAAGCTTCTTCCTTAGAACTGCACGCCTGGGGAACTCTGTTCCGTCTGCCTGCTTCCCACCTGACTACAACTTTGATATGTTCAAGTCCAACGTTAATAAATTCCTAATGAACCGCCCCCTTAAGTAAACACTTCATCAAATCTCCACACTAACGTACTGTACTTGCAATAACCCTTATCCCTGAGTGGCTTCCGGGCCTTGATAAGTGGTGATCACTGTGTAAAAACAAAAAAACAAAACAAAAAAACAACAACAACAAAAAAAAAAAACAAGTTCATGACATGTTTACGGAAGAGAACACAATAAACAAAGGGTTATGATCACCACGTTCCCCGGTCTTGTTATCATGTGATTTTTATCTTTGGTGGACAAAAAGCTTATGCAAATAATTCTCACAATCTAGACCAACTAAAGGAGAACATTACCAACGCTATCAGGAGAATCACCAGAGAAGATCTACAAGCAGTATCTGCAAACGTTGTCAAACGTGCTCAGAAATGCATAGATGCCAACGGGGAGCATTTCCATCATCTTTTATAACACTACAGATAATTTAAACAATAAAAGAATGTTTCTCCTCTCTACTACATTTTCTGGGCTAATTTTAAGTATATATATATATATATAATCCTAGAGGGGATGAAACGCGGAATATTTCGTGTAGCTTAATCGCCATATATATTTTATAACTAACTATCTCTACCTACGTATTGAGCATTTTGAAGTAAATACTTAAAGTTTACGCATAAATTTATTATATGGAAAAATGCGCGCATGAGAAGTAATATTCTTAAGATTTTATTAAACCTGGAAAAGTAAAGAACAAGATATTCTAGTAAAGTAAAAAATAAGAATTGCAGCTAAAAATAAAATTTGAATAATGATAAATATTTTATTTATTATTTGCATATGTTGTTGTTTATTGCTGAGTTAGAAAGGGTGTCAATCGCTGGATTGAACTTATTTCCCCCTCCCTATAATTTGCATATATGTATGTAGTGAAAATTGTTTGAATAAAATTAATTCATTAGTTAGTTAGTTAGTAGATGGAATTAATAATTTTATAATTTACATAAAAATGAATTAAATGATCCTAATTATGATATAATAAAATTATTAATTTTTATGTAAATTATAAAATTCAAATTTTATTTTTAGCTGCAATATTTTAAGTCTAAAAAATTCTTATTTTTTACTTTACTAGAATATCTTGTTCTTTACTTTTCCAGGTTCAATTTCTTGTCCTTTACTTTTCCAGGTTTAATAAAATCTTAAGAATATTACTTTTCATGCGCGCATTTTTCCATATAATTCATGGTTTTTCCAGGCATTGCTATTGTATTAATATATAAATTTATGATATTTATTAATGATTGTCAAAAAAATTAGCTCTCAAACACACATTTATGCAATATTTATCATTCAATCATAGTAGTTCCGAGCCAGGGTCTCTACCGAGACTGCGGTTCATGAATTTGTGATCTGTATAGAGCGTAAACTAACAAAAAAAAAAGATGGCACTCAGTGTCTTTTTAGATATCGTTGGAGCTTTTGACAACATATCCTTCAATAGTATGTTCAAGTCGCTACGAGAACTCAATATGCCACCAGTACTCATCCGATTGATTGAGTATATGGTGAGGCACAGAACAGTTCAAGTAGAACTACTGAGGGCAACTGTTAAAAGGGAAGTAGTTAAATGAAACCCCCAAAGTGGGATTTTATCACCTTTACTATGAAACTGTATGCTGAATCCTCTTTTAAAGGAGTTTAAAAATAGGAATATTTATGCCCAGGCTGATGCTGATGACATCGCAGTGCTGGTCGCGGGTTCAAAAGCTTCATTGGTCAGACACATTGCCAAAATGGCATCAAATATTCCTAATAAATGGTCTAATCGAAATGAATTAGAATTCAGTAGCCGTAAAACAGAAATGATCTTGTTTACATATAAAAGGAATTGCCAACTTGGTGACCTTTTTTTGAGTGGACAGAAATTGAAACTTTCGCAGGAGGCAAGGCTGTAAGGGGTAATGACTACATTTTTCATTAAATGTGATAACGAAAAATTTGAGTTCATTCAAAGAATATGTATATCAGAGAATTCAGTAATATTTTTAATCGGTAAATTCACCATTTTTCGCTATAAAATCATAAGGAGAGTTAAAAAAATTAGTTATTAAAAAAGTTCGGTTTTTTAATTATAAAAAAAACGATACACGGGATTGAACCTAAAATCTTTCCACCAACCCCCGGTACTCTAACCGTTACGCTAACATGTCATATTGGCAAAATCGCAGTAAAAAATATTTATATACAAAAAAAGTTATGCAAAATAAAAAAAAGCGTTAGTCACTTATGTACTTACTCTCCTGTTTGTGAACCCACATATTTTGTTGTAACTTTTTTTCTACTGAACCAATTTTCGAAATTTTTATTTTTCAAAATGTAGCGATTGAGGTGTTCTATCCAACTATGTAACCTGTTTGAAATTTGGTTGCGAACGGAATTAGTGGTGGGGGTTTGAATGTGTCTCGATTCATTCAATTTCGGACTTAAGCATCTATTCAACCACTACCGTGGTTGAATGATACTTTCGTATATGAATTTTATGTGAGTAAATGAAGAAGTTATACATATATATATATATATATATATATATATATATATATATATATATAATTATTGGCTACTATAATAATTAAATACCTACAGACACTAGTGTTTCATCCTTTCGGGAATCTTCAGTGCAGGGTGTCACGATTACTACCAGTCGAACGATTCGAACCCTGCATCACGAGACATCTCTGGCTCGATTAGCGGAAACCGTATCCATTCGGCTACCATTAACCGCTTGAAATAACTTTGAATTTTAAACATAAAACACTTCATATACCACAGGTATATTTATAAAGCATTCATGTTTTTTATTGGTTGTATGGTATGCCTTACATGTGTTTCATTGAATGGTACAGCTTTAACAAACAACTCATCAGAGACCCAAAACAAATTCATAAGAGAAAATAGTGTTTTCTTTGTGTTTTTGGAAAAGGAACTAGAGTCATTTTAAAGTCATAAGAGTAAAAATATTATAAGTTAGATCGTTCCAAGAAGAAAAAAAAAACTTTATATACGGATACCACTAGGGGAAGATTGTTGCATACATGCTACTATCTTATATATATATATATATATATATATATATATATATATATATATATATATATATATATATATATATGCGTGTGTGTGTGTGTGTGTGCTGAAACTATATTTCCAAAATTTTTTGTGTTTAATTTTTAATGATAGGATGTCCCACTTCTTTTAGGTAGATATGTTGAGAATTTAGTCATAAGTGAATTAATTATGAACTAAAATGTTCAATACTAGGGAGGACAAATAAATAAATTGTGGTATTGGAATTCTTCACAAATATTATATATGCTCTGAAAGTGCAATCCATTTTTTATTGAGTTTAAATTTTTTAAATAACAACTTTATTGAATACTAGCACACTACTCGGCGTAAAATACGCATAATATTATATTTTAATTAATACAGAATTCTTAATATTTTAAAAAGGAATACCGTAGGTACTAAACGTAACGTTAAATTCCTTTAAAGAAAATGAAATAAAAAAAAAACAGAAAGAAACTGAAACGTGTGCATGCAAGTATTGTGTTTTTGTAAACAGTTCACTTCTTATTTAATTGGAATTCATTGAGATGAGCATTATTTATTAATCTTCGGCCAACTATTCCCCTGGTCCTCGTCAGGTGGTAACCGCGACGGATAGGAACTCTGAATCTCCTGACTGCATTCACTGTAATTACTGCCTTCCATAGGTGTTGTCGTCTCACCACGTTTTTGGCAAAGTAAGCCTATGGCCGACTTTGGTTAGGATTGAAGCCGCTATCTTCAGACAATCATCACCTGGAACCGTAGAGATTCAACGTCTCTATCAACTGCACCACGGGCCCCGAAACACTCTCCCCCTTTTTTTTTTTAGATATACTAGCAGGCCGTCAGGCATTGCCTGGTTGTAAAATATGCTTAAATATGATATTTTGATTTAGAGGAACATCATGAAACAGCTAATAAAAGATGAGGAATATTGTCTGCAATAAATAAAATTAGTTCACTTCTTGTAAGTAAAAAAAAAATCAATCTGAGATCGAAACCAAAGGCTAAATACAGTGAATCAAGTACGATAACCGTTAGACCAGCTTGCTAAGATATTTAAAAATTGCTTTCAAACCTCGAGAAAAAGTTGATAAACAGATAAAAATCCGATTAACTCCAAGTAACAATTTTTTCTATTTTGAAACTCTTATTAACTCTTTCTCCGGATGAGAACCGATTAAAAAGTTTTTCACGTTGCTGAATACCCTATATACCAAATTTTAAATCTGCAGATAAAAAATTCATTGAGTATATATGTTGAGAAGTGTCATCACACATATTCTCACTTTTATAGATATACTAGCAGGCCGCCAGGCATTGCCCGGTCGTAAAATACGTTTAAATATAATATTTTGATTGATGCAGATTTCGTTTTTATTATTATATTATATTGCACCCAATATATAGTAATAATTTAAAAAGTTAAAAAATTACCCGTGCGCTACCATCGAAAATCCAAACCAAAACTTACGATTTACTTTATCATTTGACGTTAATGCCTGAGCTATGAAGACTTGTTTGCTGCAAGGCTAAAAAGTAAAACATAAACCAATAGCTATTACGTTACGCATGCATATTCGTAATGCCGTCGTTCGACCTTCATCTGGCAAATTCCATTTTTTAAATTTTCACACCTTAGCATCGTTTTTCCCGACTAAAACCTTAATATAAAGTTTCACATTGGTTCGAATACCCTATGTATTAAGTTTCATGTCTGTAGACCAAAAACTCTTGGAGGAGTTTACTGGGCAATTTTTTTTAAACAAATATATATTTACATGCATAAATACATATAAAAAAAGGTTTGTGTTAATATACCCTTTTTACGCAAATATTATGCAAGTATAAATCATGTAGTATATCAGCATGAATATAATTACACGCAATAGTTAACTAAAGATGATCATCCCATAAGAAGACCGAAAAAAAAACTAATAGGGAATTAATTAAAATGAATGTTTAAAAGAATATGCAAATTAGCTAGATCCTTTACAAATAAATGCAACTTCACGACCCATATATAAGAAAGTTGTATTTTCTTTTTGAATAAACAGAAAAAAAGGGGGTTTTAATATGAATAGCAATACACACACAAAAATATCACATTATAGAAGTATAGATAGATTATATATAAAAATGGAAATTCAAGCAGCCACACACACACACACACATATATATATGTATATATATATATATATATATACATATATATATATATGTATATATATATGGCTGATTGAATTTCTATTTAACAGCCTGAGATAATTGAATGCCAGTACGTACTGATGTATTCGTCTCACACCTTTCCCTGTTTAAACATCTAATAAATATGCAGTTGCACGAACAAGCATATGTTTATCTTAATTAATATCTCTTTCACAAATATATTTTACTTACATATACATCTGTGTAAGCATACATACACACACACATATATGAAGTGTGCAAATGATCTCATTAAAAGGGAAATGAAATAAATCAATACATTTCAAGGCATAATATTGTAATATATTTATTTCATTTTCAATTTTTACATTTCTTTTCGTCTTGCTTTTATCATAATTATTTTCATTTCACCCGTTTCTCCTTCCATCCTTTCCTCTCCTTCCGTCCTTCCCTCGTCCATTATTCGTGTATCTCGGTTTACATTGAATTTGGTTGTCTGCTTTCAAGAATGTAGAGTCATCCCTTAGTTAATACTAACCTGGGTGCCCGGTGTTGCCGGAGTGTTTTGAGGTGTGTGTTGAGCAAAAAAAAAAAAAAAAAAAGGTAGTAGTAGGTAGGCAGGCTCGAACCCGTGAATGGGAGAGAGGTGTTATAAAAATGGTAGTAGCGTGGGGAGGGAATCGAAACATCAGTAGGCAGCCAGGGTGAAGAGAGGTGTTAAAAAAAGTGGTAGAAGGCAGGCAGGTTCGAACCTGTGACGCGAAGGCAGAAAAGAAAGTGAAAAGAAAATCTGACATCTTAGCCGATGTCTTCATGACGCGACCGGAAGTCAAAAGTGTTGAAATTAGCCGAAGTCAATCCAACAGTGACGATGACTTGCTAAAATGTCGGCAAAAAAAAAAAAAAAAAAAAAAAAATCGACCCCTCCTTGTAAAAAACGACCGAGTTTAGAGTGAAGGAATTAATATTTTAGCCAATTGTTCGATATTTGTCGTTCGAGGCGTCGAGCTTCAAAATGATACTGATCTTGTCCGGATGCGTCACTTCTGTCGAAAGTTTTTGCGAGACATACATACATACTTACATACATACATTTAAACAAACAGGTGAGATTTAATCCAAAGTCACAGCAGGCATCGAATGGTCGAAATAGAATTCGTCTCGCAGACATAATTCGGTAAAGTGTCTGTCTCTACCCTGAAATCCATCTTCTCCAGCCATATCTTACTTTTTTACCTACCTTATAAACTGTTCAAAATTTCCTAACTACACACCTAAAATAGGTCCTGGATATGACCTAAAACTATATCCGATGGTGAGGCCCCAGCTTGCGGGCCTTGGGGAGTGCGGAGCCACCCTTTAATTGCCATTGCTCCCAGGTCCACTCTGACCCGGAGTGGTAGTAACTGTTAGGGTCCCAACTATGGGTTAAATAGAATCCGACTTAAAAAAAAACAAAAAAAAACAAATATACCCCATTAAAATCGTTCCTCAAAATAACTAGATTCGGTATTAAATAACCTGAAAAGGGTTGATATGCCGTAAAAGAAAAACAACCAAAAAACAACCAAACACCTAAAATAGTATAACACAATTCTGAATCCGGTGGTGAAGCCTTAATTCATTTTCTGGAGTATGAGATGAAGCTGCAGTTAACGCTACGCTAGTATAAGGGTTGTTTTAAATGTAATAGATCCTAAGTTTTTACTAAAAATATTTGAAAAGCTAAGAAAACGAGAATAATGTCATTAAAACGTGCTTCAAAATTTATTTTTTCTACATAGTCACCAGCATTCTCAATGCACTTTTACCCATTTCTATGATGCCTCGGGCGTAAAATACCTAAGTACATTCTCATTAGCTTTTTTCCGACCGAATAAATTAGAGAGTATTGCATTAATGACATGAAATATTAATCTCTCTGTTGCAGATATTGATAGTGTAAGAGTCCAAGAAAACAACTCTTGTCATTGAATTCATGGTAGAAGTGCATTGAAAATAGTTGTGACTATAAAATTGAATGATAATAGCCGGAAAACATGCATGGGGTACTGGCATGTAGTGTGACAGTTTTCGATTTGTGTGGAGGCAGCATTTGTAAAGCTATACTTGTATTTTGTAAACGTGGGTAAATGATCCAATTTTATATAGACAGATAAAAGGTGAGGAATAAAGATTATATATAACTTTATTACATCATCAAGACAATCAGGAAAAGTGAAAGAACACGAGAAGGAAAAACGAGGAAAAGAAAAAGTAAAAGAGAGAAGCAGAAAAAAAAGAAAAAAGAGAGAAAAAACTATAATCTATTAAGTATATATATATATATATATATATATATATATATATAAATATATATATATATATTGATTATAATTATTAATACTTATAAATTATGAGTCAGTTTCAACAAGAAAAGCGAACAAAATCAACTTGAGTGTACGATTGAAACTGATTTATAATTTATAATTATTAATCTTTATAATCAATATTAATATAGCTCTAGGAGAAATATACCTATTGAGCTTATTATACATCCACAGTAATATAAGCAAGATTTTTAAAGATTTTTAAAGTATTCACACATTAAAATAAACTTTGCACACACACACACACACACACACACACGCACACACACACACACACACACACACACACATATATATATATATATATATATATATATATATATATATATATACTAGCAAAAGTACCCGTCGTTGACTGGGTTAAAAAAGAACCTACAGAAAATGGACTCTGATTTATGAAAGTATGATAGGTTATGAAAAGGAAGGGTTGTAAATTTAGGGTGAATATGGGGGTATCAAAACCAAAGCAAAATATGATGAAAGTAAAAATAAAATAGATAAACCCCATAATTTATTATACCATACCTGTTCACACTGAAACACTTATCACAATATTCTGTGGATCTATATTAAAAAACCTTGTTAAACTTTGTGACATATTTTCATTCTATGGAGGTCAGGTGCGAACGAACACTACATAATTTTATTATACTATATTTCTTCAAACAGAAACATAATTATAAAAGTATACTTACGCAGATAGATATGAAAAGTCTTTATTAAAGTTTGTGCCTATTTCCTTTCTATGGTGGCCAGGCGTGAACGCAGACCTCACAATTTTATTGTAGCATCCCTATTTAAGTTAAAACATATTTATCAAAGTACTCTTATGTACATCTATATCAAAAAAACTTGTAAACGTTTTTTTTTAAATTTTTAATTTTTTTTCCATACTTTGTGGACCAGGCGCGAACGCAGACCCCACAATTTTAATGAACCACCGTCCTGCCAGATCAAACATACCCATTCCTGTCTCTTGATACATCTTCTATCATTATATGTAAACACCGCCAAAACTGGGGGGTGGGTGGGCAGGTAAGTACTTTTTGACGGACCGTCTTTTTAAAAATCTACCAAAAATCAGGTAACTATCCAATCAATACGAAATTTTCAGCGATTTTTAAGAGAAGAATAAACTTAATAACAGTGTACTTATTTTTCATAAACAATATTTATATATATGTTTTTTTTTGCTTACAACCCCCCCTTGTTTTGAGGGGGTTCCAAATATGCTTAAAATAATCATCTGAAACTGAACAAAACATATTATGTTGTTGTAAGGGACGGGATTATAGATTAAAAAAACAAAACTTGTTTGCATACCTTATTTTGATGTCTGAATATCAGAACTTCGATTGTGTTTAATTATCCCGCTTTTGAATTTTGAAGTGTGAAATTCGGTGAATATGTTAAGTAAAATAATTAATTTAAGTTAAGCAAAACAAAAATTTTTTTTTTTTTAATATTTATACGAAAAAAGCCAATTTTAAAATCTTTGATAAATAAATTTACAATTTCTTTTTAGCGAGCCGAATAATGCATGACCATTATTAAACAGGGCATGCTTTGAAGAATCGATACAAAAAAAATTCGATAAATATTGTCCCCTTTGTGTAAAAATATCATTATTTTTTCGATCAAGTTTGGAAACGTTTGCCGCCTTTCGACTACGGTGGACCAAACGCGCTGAAATAATTTTTTAATTCTGCTTTAAATTGCCCCCTCCCCATTTTAGAGAGCCTGGCCCCCCACACACATACACATTAAAAACCAAACTCATACAAATGGTCACCCATCTGGTACTGGTCAGCCTCAGCGTTAATAATACATTGAAATTTTCGTCACTGAAAAATAAGTTTTTTTTGGCTTTTTGGTCTTCCGTAGTTTGCTTTTTATTAAGTACAAATGTAAACAGACTAATCAAATCGACTCGAAGTAACTGGTTGCTTATATGAATAAGTGGAATTATTTGAAATCCAGGTACTTATAGGTACTTATATTATAATATTTTTGCATATTCTCCTAGAAAATCACCCTAAATCTTAGTTACACAAGAAATAAACAAATTAATTCTTTCAAAAACCTTTTTTTTAACTATTTATATACGTTTTTTGTGCAAAACAAAAAACGCCAATTGTTAACTTTTTGGGAAAATTTAACATTTAAAATTTAATTAAAAATAGTAGAAAAAGTTTTACATTATTTTGCTTTCTATATGATAAAATTCAGGGTTTTATCTTTCTGGAAAAAAAAAAGTTACTCAGAAATAGTGGATTTTAATAAATGTAATTTCGTTTAAAAAAAAAACAACAACTTGATTTTTCGGCCATTTTTGGCGGTGCCTAATTATATGTAATCAGTTTTTTAAAATAATCAACCATATATGAGCCTATTCGTGACCACACACACACACACACACACACACACACACACACACACACACACACACACACACACACACACACAGAGCTTTATATGATGTATCTATATTATATATATATATATGTATATTATATATATATATATTATATATATTGTATATATATATTATATATACATTATATATATTATATATATTATATATATATATTATATATATATATTATATATATTATATATACATATGTATATATATATATATATATATATATATATATATAATATATAATGACGCTAATAAAGAACATATTTAACCCTCCTATTTACATATGCTTATTTTCTTCTTTGTAGATTTTTTTTATTTTTATACTAGCCGAAGTACCCGGCGTTGCCAGGTTGTATATTATATATTTAAATATTTTGTCTTTGTACATTATCATTAAGTAGATTAAACGAAATATAAATTAAAATTGTGAATACAAGTTCGTTTTTGTTTTTGTTGTTATGAAAATCATATTCACGGAAATTAACTATTCTACTGTAAGCGACGTGTTGTTTTAAAAATAATGGGATACAGAACTGAAGAATTGGATTCCTATCGTTCAAGATTTTTTAAAAGTATAAACCGTATTCGTCTTCGGTCGTGATCGATTTCATTCGTTCATTACAATGAATTTTGAATTTTGTTACGAAAGAAAGGAATTTTACTCAAAATTTAATGAATATTTATAATTTATTAATTATGAAAAGATTCTATTTTGTATGGAAGTAAACGTTTATTTTGTGTCATTATTATCTTACAATTATTTAAATGCAATAAATGTTTCAGGAAAATTTTCTAAAACCTAACAAAACACAACCATGAACACGCATGTGAAAACTTGTAAGGAAATTTTTATCAGAAAAATACAAATAATAAAAACGCAAGAATTTGAAAAATTTACATTATTTTGTTTGAAATTAAAATTTGTGTATCTAATCCATAAATGAATAACATATATATTGGCATGTTTTCATATATATAATGTAACGTCCGAAATTCTTATTTCTGGAAAACAAAAACAAACAACAAACAAAAAACACATTCGGAAACGTTAGAATTTTTGTAAGAAATTAATATCTGTTTATCCAATCGATAAATGAATAACATATATATAGGCATGTGCTTGTTTATGTAATATAATGTCCGAAATTCTTATTTCTGGTAAAAAAACAACAAAAAACGTACGCATTCGGAAACGCATGAATTTTTGTATGAAATTAAATTTGATTATCTAATCGTTTAAAGAATAAAGAAGATGCATAAATATGCATTCGTATATTTGAGTTCACGTCTGAAATTAAACATCGTCTGAAATTCTTAGCACTTTAAAAATAAAAGAAAACGCACGCATTCGGAATCGTAAGAACTTTTGGTACTTGTGCAGTGTACGGACCATGCTGAAATAATAATATTATTATTTAGAAAGCCGTTCTTTACATAGGGAGAGAGTTTGTTAACTGTTTTGCGCTTTCATCTAACGATTTAATGATAAAAACACTATAAAATTGTAATTTAACTTTGAAATCCTATCTGAAATGTAACACGGTGCGTACACTGCAAAAACACCGAATTTTTATTTGAAATTAATAATTCTTAATCCAATCGGTCAAACAATAATAATAAAAAAAGTTTTTAGGTATGTTTTCGTATATTTTAATTAATGCCGTAAAAGCTTATTTTTTATAAAAATAAAGAAAAACGTATGTATTCGAAACTGTTAGAATATTTTTGATTTGAAAGAAATATTTGTTTGTCTAATCGATAAATGAATAATAAATTCAAAACCGCGAGTAAAATTTACGTATTATATCATTTTTTATTAATAAAAAGACACGAAAAATATAAGTTGGTGCCATCAGCTAGAATTGAAATCAAAACATCTAGTGTTCCAACCTGATGTTGTTTTCTAAACAACTTGAACGAATTGAAGCGAATATGCGCATGCGCATAAAAAAATATCGGCTAGTGAGAATGGACATTTTCCATATAAATTTTCCGATGTCCGTACGCGATACACATGTATGTAAACAAAGATGTTACTCGCTATAAACCATCCTTGGTGTATGGTTATTATTTCCTGAAAATTTCTGTGACCAGTAGTTTAAGAGTTTACCTGTTAGATATTTAAACACACATACGTTTGCTGTTTTATTTATATAGATAATATTATATTTTTTAAAATCTTTCTAACTATATACATCCTTAATTTCTAATGCAAATGTTCTTAAGCCAGGTTTTATTTATATTTTATATTTTGTATAATATTAGCCCATCTCCTCTTCTGATGAGAAGCATTTAGCTTCGAAATGCCATGGCATAAAGAAGTAATTTACATTTTATCTTCTTTTTTTACCTTATTGATCTGGTTATATAATAAAGTTATATATACGTTTTATTTCATCATCTCTTATTTAATATATATATATATATATATATATATATATATATATATATATATATATATATATATATATATAAGAAATTTATTACTGTGAGTCCAGAATGAGTTTACATATTGTTTCAACTAGAGGAAGATCCTCAAAGAGAGGAAATATCCAACTAGCATCGTCAGAATTCATAGATGGATTAAGTTATAAAATCAAATAAGAATGGAAAAATCGTAGATGAAGGGGAGTTAGAAAAGAAGGGGGGAGTGGAACGCATTATTTCATTTTTTATTAATAAAAAGACATGAAAAATATAAGTTGGTGCCATCAAAACATCTAGTGTTCCAACTTGAACGAATTGAAGCGAATATGCGCATGCGCATAAAAAATGTCGTATGTGCATATGCTGTACATATGTATGCGTGTGTTTGTATCTGTGTATGTGTGTTATTTATTATCATAATTTTTCCTTAATTTTATTAATCTATTATTTAAGTTACTTACTAAAATTTTCACCTATTTTATTTTATTAAAATAAACCTGTAACGTATAATTTCTACCTGCCCGGCTAATTTATATATATATATATATATATATATATATATATATATATATATATATATATATATATATATATATATATATGTGTGCGTGTATGTATATGTATTTATATATATATGTATACATGTATATGATTTATATATGTATATTTATATTTTTATGTTTACATATCTGTGTTTTTTTATATGTACTTAGGCATGTGTTCTCCCCCCATTGATGTGCCTCCGTACGTTGTACAGGTGTTCGCGTGTATGTGTATTTATGTGTGTGTGTGTTTTATTTACTTATCATAAACAATTATTTATTAATATTTTAATTTTTAATTTATTTTATTTACTTACTAATATTCTTACCTATCATTATACTATCAAAATAAACCTGTAACGTATAATTCATTAATTTATCCGTCTATTTTTCCGTTTCTTTTTCTTTTCTTTTTATAAACAATAAATATCTTTCAAACTCTCCCCGCCCAGCTAAATCACCCCATTTTCAATCCGTTCCTTCCTCCTCCCACCACACCATGCCCACTAACATTAACTCTCCAACCTGTTGCCATGGTGATCCTTTAAATGAACTGTTACTTATGCCGTTATAAATATGAATAGCGTCTTTTAATTTTAAACCGTTATAAACTAAAAAAAAACGCTTATTAGAATTAACACATAATTAATATTTAATTATAAACCCCTCTCTTATCGTATACACTCCTACTACTTTAAATTCCAACGTCCTCTCCCCTCCACTTCCCCCTTCTTTTCTAACTCCCCTTCATCTACGATTTTTCCATTCTTATTTGATTTTATAACTTAGTCCATCTATGAATTCTGACGATGCTAGTTGGATATTTCCTCTCTTTGAGGATCTCCCTCTAGTTGAAACAATATGTATACTAATTCTGGACTCACAGTAATAAATTTCTTATATACTGCTCTGGCTAGACATTGAGCACTCTAGTCCGGTTTTTTAACCACTGGTAAATATATATATATATATATATATATATATATATATATTGAAGGTAAGTTATCTTATTTAATGGAAAATTTTATAAATCAATACTTTTCACAGGAATAATATCATAAGTTTATGTCTGAATCTATTTTCATTCTCCACATTGCATCATCTCTCCTTCTTCAGACATAATTTCTCTGTGATTAGATTAAAAAACGTGTGTAGAACTTCCTGCAAATAAAGTTTTTGTAAATACACAAGCACCATTTTATTTTTTTTTGCTTAACAGTACATCATGTAATGTAATGTTAAAACAACACCTTTCGTCTTACTCACTTTCACACAAGGCACATTGCCACTTGGACGTAAGGGTGTACTAATTGGAACCATGTTAGGTTTAGGTATTGGTTCATGTTGCATTTAAACTTCTGCATATCATTACAGTTTGGAAAGCAGGTAACAGGAAAGGAATTCCAAAGTCGAGCCGTTCTAGAGAAGAAGCTATTTGGGTTGAAAACTTTCTGACATGTAGGGACCTCAACAGTGAAGGGATGTGATATTATTGCTAAGCGGTTGGAGGGGGAACAAGTGCAATGAGTTTATTAGAGCATATTCCATTAAAATACTTGAAAAACGGGCACAGGGATGCAACATTACAGCGATGGGACAGGGTTTGGAGCCTAATTGACAAAGTGTGATCTATAACATTCGAGATCCTTTTTTGAACCCTATCCAAGAGGGAGAGACTAGTGGTAGATGCACCATCCCAGATGTGACAACAATACTCCATGCATGGGCTAATGGTGGTCTTGTAAAGGCACAGGATACTTTCAGGTGTAAGCAGTTTTCTAGCACGATAGAGGGAGTCCACTTTCCTTGCATCAGCCTTCGCAATATCCTCAATGTATTTATTCCAGTTCATATTTTCTGTAAATATTAAGTCGAGGAATTTGATGGAAGAATTCTTAGGTAGGAAGTAATTTTTCATAGATATCGATGGTTGGCGAGGTTTCTTGTAATTGTTAAAGAAGAACATCTTAGTCTTTCTAGCATTAAATGCCACCTTCTATTTATATCCCCTCTCAAATACGATCTGGAGGTCATTTCCTAAGAATTTAGCCATTGTCTTGAATTTGCGTACATCCGTTCTTCCCTCAGACATTTTATAGAGCGTTGTATTATCAGCAAATATATCCATGTCGGACTCAATATTATCGAGGAGGTCATTGATAAATATCAGGAATAATAGTGGTCCAAGGATCGAATCTTGAGGCCCTCCCACACTAATGTTATATTGCTTGGATGAATGTCCATCACTGACAACCTGGATTAGCCTGTTGTCTAAGAAGGATCTAATTATATTTAGTATTCGTCCAGTTATACCATATGATTTAATTTTCATTAGATGTTCTTCATGGCAGACTTTGTCAAAGGCCTTGGATATATCAGGGGCTACAGCCCTGGCTTCACCTGCTTTATCCACTGCATGGTATATGCATTTAGATAAAACTGTTAAAATATCTGCAGTAGAACGATATTGCTTAAATCCGTATTTTTGTTAGAAAGAAGATTAGCTTTTGGAAGGTGGTGAACTAATGCTTGATTGATTAGCGTCTCAACGATTTTAGCAAAGAGGAGGAGGAGGAGGAGGAGGAGACTGATAGGGCGATAATTAAGAGGTTATCTCCTTTCCCAAGAATTCTTATACACTTGGACAGCATCATCCAGCTATTAAGGAAGTAGGATTCAGAAGGTTTTTGTTGTAGAACTCGAAAAGTACGGGGGCTAGCTCAGTTGAGCATTTCTTAAAGCATGAGTGAGAACAGGCGCACACGTCTTGGAGGTGTCTAAGCGGGTAGAGGGGGCACAAGGCCAATGAGTTTATCAGAGCATATTTCATTAAAATACATGAAAAACGGGCACAGGGATGCAACACTGCGGCGATGGAGCAGGGGTTGGAGCCTAATTGAGAAAGTGGTACCTATAAGATTAAACAAGGTCTATTCCGTGCGGATACATGTGTTTCAATGCCAGTTGTCTCATTGGCACACTGTTCAGCATGGAGAGAGAAGATATTGGCCCATAGAGCATCTTTGATATGTTCTCAGTCAGCCCTTTTGTGATGCCTTGTCGTTTTGCGCAATGGCTCCTGACTCTGTGGCTGCGATTTGAGTGCGATGTCTATTGATACCACTAGGTGGTTTGATGTTTCCTTAGGTACTGTGGTAAGGCATAGGTCGAGAAGTTAAGTTTGCTGGTGGTCACTATCTGGAAGGCGGGTTGGAAACATGGCTGTCTGTGTGAGGGAATAGGTTATAGGGAAGCTGTAAGTAGAGCGTCCAGCTACATCCGTGTAATCTGAGAAACGAAGCCAATATTTATGGTGGACATTAAAGTCACCAAACACACATCTGGGCGCTACTATCTAAAGAGAGTGCTGCATAAATACTATCAGAAACATGATCGATTAGATACAGTCCAGACTTAAGGGAGAACGGTAGAGAATATATAAGTAACTAACGCAGTGATAAGAGGCTAGTCAAAGGCACATAAAAGCCTGGTCATCCGATTCCAGACGTTGCTCTCTAATTAAGGGGAGGGTGCTCAAAATATAGACTCCAGGCCCGTGCATATATCTATCCGACTTTTTACGGCAGAGAGGGAGATATCCTGGAACTATGCGGACAACTGCATCTTGATGACCAGCCATCTCACATTCCTATGCAGATGCTCTGACTAAAAATTAATACCATCTGGCTCAACTCTTAACCTTTCGTTCAAACAACAGCCAACATTCTAAGGACACTCAAAGGCCAATCTGACCGAAACGTTACACTCAAGATGGCAGCACACAAGAAATTATCACATGAAATATAGTTTAAACTTTCTATTACTTGTATTGATCGGACTATTGTTTAATAGTCTGATCAATACAAAGAATAGAAAGTTTATTATTTCATGTGATAAGTTATCGTGTGACGTCATTTCGTCGAATAATCATTCTTGTTGAAAATGATTGGTAAAGCAAATGTTAGTTTTAAATCGATAATGGACGCATTCTTAAACAGGTTTTAACTTATATCCAGCAACTCGATCGGAATATGAAATGAACTTTGCAGAAAATTGAATTTTTTTTAAAAATAACATAAAATAAAAAAAAGGTTACCTAATAGTTTTGCCTTAATGAAAGAATGCTCCTTAAATCTGCATATACATACAAATATTAGCATATACACATACACACACAACACACGCACACAAACACACACACACACGTATATATATATATATATATATATATATATATATATATATATATATATATATATATATATATATATATATATATATGGTGGATTCTCTCATCGAAGACGATGAATGAGGGTTCAGTATGCAATCTTCAGCAGCTCCCAAGATCTGTGACACCACATGCGTAATTGCAATCCTGTAGACGTCCGGCACACTCTTCCGCAGATGGTGAAATTTCATATGCTCGTAGATCAAAGATGCTTTCTCGAATGAACAGATAACCCTGCTTTGCTGCGTGCTCTGAAACCACAATGGCATACATATTCATTTTTAGGTGGATGTTTCTTGTGTTTTGACTTCATATTTGCACGAAGGGTGTCCCTATGACAAAGGCGGTTATGTTCAAATTCTTTGGTCCCCAGGAAACACGTCTTCCTCCATTTTCTGCGATCCTCTGCTGCACTCTCCCAGGAATTCAGAGATATTCCACAACGTTTCAGATTGTCTTTTAGTTTATCTTTGTAACGAAGAAGGGGACGTCCTATTGGACAGCAAGAATTTGTCACTTGCCCATACAAAAGTTGCTTAGGAACTCTTGAGACATCCATTCTTACAAGATGACCCGACCACCGCATTTGTATATATATATATATATATATATATATATATATATATACATATATATATATATATATATATATATATATATATATATATATATATAGTAATGTATAAAATATATATGGCGATTAAGCTACACTGAATATTCTGCGTTTCATCCACTATAGGATTCGTCTGCCTGACGAATCCTATAGTGGATGAAACGCAGAATATTCAGTGTAGCTTAATCGCCATATATATTTTATAAATTACTAACTAGCTCTACCTACGTATTGAGCACTTTTGAAGTAAATACGCATAAATCTATACTTTCGTATATTAAATTTTTGTGAGTAAATGAAGTAGTTATATATATATATATATATATATATATATATATATATATATATATATATATATATATACTAGCATGGATATTTCCGTTTGGCCATACCTGGTATACTAAAAATATTGAGCATTGTTACCCCAACTCCATCGTTACCCAAACAAAAATTTCAAAAATAAAAGAACGAATGAAAACACGAAAATGTAATCCTCCCTCCCCGAAAAAAAAGAAGTACGTGACAAACTCTCCATCAGATATTTCAGCAGAAAGAATACAAAGAGAAGTTATTCTCCAGATATTGAACACCTTTTTATGACTATATTCCAGTTTAAGCGGATTTCTTTTATGCTACCTCAGTCTAGAAAGATTTGCTTTTACGGTTTGTTGCAACGAAAACAAACTGTAAATCAGTTTCAAAAAATACCAAAGTAGAATTTGTGTTAACTGAAATACACATTTTTATGTTATAAAAATGATGAGTTATGACTTATTGTGTTATTAAAAGAAAAAAAAATTAGCAGTCACGATGTTAAAAAAATGTGAAGGAAAAAAAAACTGGTAAAAAACTTTCATTTACGTTTTTTTTATTGTTTTAAATAAAGAATCCTAATTGAATTGGATTGTTTGTTTATTTTAAAATAAAAATCCACTGGAGTACAACGTTAATTGAGAATCACGGAAATTATTTTATTTAAACTAATTCCAAAAATAATGCCGAAAAAGATAACAAAAACAAAAAGAACAAAGTGCGCGACCAGGGGAAATAACTCAAACAGGTTTATAAAAAATCGATGTCGGTAAAAATAAATTAAATTAAATATGTTATCAATATAAATCAATTTTTAATAATAAACTTAATAAAACACTTAAAAAATTATTTCACTATAAACAATAACTAACACATCGCTATTTAATAACATTAATTTTCCTTAATGTGGTATGCAAATGACTACACCTCTTCATCGTATATTTTGCAAGAATCACACTATATAAAGGAATGAATGAAACATAAAAGCCATGGATCTTTTGTATATGTTAATCAAATTTTGAATAAACAAACAAACAGACAGGAATACTATATATATATATATATATATATATATATATATATATATATATATATACCCAGGGATTTTCAGGGGCGGCGAGCTATAAATTGACAACTGCTTTTTCTTTAACTTCAGATTGGGTAACTAACGGTTATTCTGAGTTCAGCTTGGTTTGGCAATTCACCATGAAATGATTGGCACCCAAGCAGTGTTTGTAAACTGCAATTAAAAAAAAATATATTTTATGGACGAATTATTTTAAGAAATAGATCTGCACACTGGCCACCTTATTCGTGTGATTTAACTAATTTTCGTTCGCGATATGTAAAGTGTTTTGTCTACGCTTATTAACTAGACCCAATAGACCACTTGGAAGAGATCATTCAGCCCGTTATTGAGTTATTTAACACGTAGAGTTAGTGAGAAATGGACTCCTAGATTACGACATATACGCGCGAGCCGGAAATTATATATTAATGCCAAAATTTGATATTTGAAATAAATAGGTTGTTTATTTAATAAAACTATATTTATATAATAAAACTATTTTTAGTGAATAATTTAATTTAAAGTTCGCCGCCTCTAAACAAAATCTCTATACATTAAAGTTCTATCTGCAATGTCGGATTAATTGAATTATAATGCGCAATTCCTATTATGCTTCGCATATACATTCATATACATACATATATATACATATACATACATATATAGTAGTTTACTTCAGTCTTGACAGACTATAAATACCCACTGTAAAGGTGCCTGCGCGTTGAATTTTTGTGGCAAGATTGTGCAATATCCAATCACACATCTCCCGAGTCATCCTTGTTAAATACCAGTGACAAGTGGAGGTTCAGGGTGAGTGGAAGCAATGCCGACATAAACGAAAAACACATACAGCGCTCAGAATTCCCAAATGGTCACTCATCTGGTACTAACCAGACTTAACATTGCTTAACTTCGATGATCTGATGAGAACTAGTACCTCAACGTGATTATGTTGGAATGCCTTCTGAAATATGTACACACACACACACACACACACACACACACACACACACACACACACACACACACACATATATATGGTAAATTTAAACGTGTATATACTTTTAATTTTTTATCGCTTTTCTAACAGGAAAGAAAAACTCATTATGTTCGTCAAAAATACTTTTTTTTGTTAATTGAAGCAAACATTTGTTTCATCTCGTATTAATATTCTTTATGAATATTCAGTGCTCAGAAGAACAAATAAACAAAAGGCACCCTCCACTAAAAATAGTTTCGTTGTAATCTGTACCTTCAGTTAAAAGGCTTATTGTATTGTATGTTAAAAATAAAAAAAAAAACAAGTGAAGCGTGCATGGTCCCCCAGTAAACGAGGCATAAAAAATGACTAAGTTCAGCATTACTCCCCCCCCATCTATCCCTAAAAGTCCCCACGGGACGTCAAGTCCTGATGAAAATGAACAAACGGTGCATTTTTAGACCTTAACATATGTAAATTTCAGTTCTGCACGATGCAAAAAAAAAAAAAAAATGACTAAGACCATCATTTGCGCCCCCTCCCATTTAGCCCCAAAAGTCCCCAAGGCCGTAACATATTTAAATTTGAGTTCAGCACCATGCAAACTGATAAATAGGTATACACCGAAAATATTCGACACATATGGTAAAATAGTCCCAAAAATAGAGTGTTTTTATTAGCTTAGTTATAATTATCCACTGACACGTGTTTATCTTTTATTTTAAAAATAATATTTATGCCGCCCTCCATGTAGGGGTACCACATTGGTTAAAGGGAAAATTATTCCCAACTCGCATTTAAGTAAAAATGCATTTTCCTAAATAATTGAATTCATTCAAAACGTATCGCAAAAACAAAAACAAACACCATCTAAGTAAATCACGATATATCCACACAGTCATGCGAGATGGATGAGCAGTAAGGGGTTTAGGCTCATTACCGTGGTATCCCAATTTCGAATCTCGCTAGATTTAGCAACTCTGATGAGTTGTAGACGACGAAACACGTGTCAGTGGATAATTATATTTTAAAAATAATATATATATATGTATATGTATATATATATATTTATATATATATATATTGTCATCCACATACAGTAATGTTTCGCAGCTACGGCTAGACAGGCAACTAACTCAAGCCAGGATCGAAACCCGACAGCCTGTACGACAGTCAAGGCTCCTAACTATTACGCTTATCGGCGGCTGCTGTGTGAGTCGTAAATTAACGATGGTTTGACAAAGAGCATCGCTTTATACGTGTAATTCTTGTATCATATGCCCAACTCAAGATAAGGAGCATTATATATATATATATATATATATATATATATATATATATATATATATATATATATATATATATATATATATACAGAAACTGTAAAAGTCTGAGGATGCTACAGACGACAAAAAAAAAAAAAACGGCCCGGTAGCTGAAACAATAATGTAACTCAACAGAAAGATACGGTAATAAAACGTGTGTGTATATATATATATATATATATATATATATATATATATATATATAGTCATCCACATACAGTACTGTTTCGCTGTTTCACAGCTCATCAGTGCGGCTAGACAGGCAACCACCTCAAGCCAGGATTGAAACCCGACTGTCTGTATGGCAGTCAAGGCTACTAACCATTACGCTATTGGCGGCCGCTGAACGAGTAGTGAATTTAACGATGTTTTGACATCGTCCGAAATACCGCCGCTCGATTTGTTTACACAAAGAGCGTCGCTTATACGCTAATGGTAATTCGTGTATCACTTCTCAATATGCTCAACTCAAGGTGAGGAGCATTATAGTCATCCACATACAGTACTGTTTCGCTGTTTCACAGCTCATCAGTGCGGCTAGACAGGCAACCACCTCAAGCCAGGATTGAAACCCGACTGTCTGTATGGCAGTCAAGGCTCCTAACCATTACGCTATTGGCGGCCGCTGAATGAGTAGTGAATTTAACGATGTTTTGACATATATATATATATATATATATATAAGTAATGGGACGATTCCAATATTTTTCCAGATTTGGATACAACCACCGATTCCGATTTAGATTCTTTATGAATTTTTAAATATTTAAAAATAGAGTTTTTCTTTTCTTTTTTTTTTTCGATTACCGTAAAAACACATATTGAATATGCAGATATTTTCTAAGCGTAAAAATAGACTTCAAAGGCAAGAAACAATCAGACTCACTTACAGTTTCTCACCTTTAATCTTGAACATATGGTGCAATGGTGCACCAAGTGGTTGCGTAATTGAAATGTATCTAAAAAGAAATGTCTATCTTTACTATCTTCTGACCTCACATGGTCACAATTGATATGAGTATCTCCCGTCCCAAAGAAGCACTCTGCTTCAAGAAGCTTTTCAGACTGATTTTTACCCCTGAATTGATTGGAAAGCCTTACATCTAATCCGTTGCCAAATTCACGAAAACTTTTTTAGTTTTAACGGTAGTTTATTAAATGTTTATTATTTTATTATTATTACCAGCAGTGGAAAATTTTGCTTTAAACAAAATCAAACAAAAAAGACAATTAAAATAATCGTTTTTGGCATTGGAAAATAGACATAAATTTTTCTGATTCTCCCATACGTTTCAATTTTTCTGATTTCCGATTTGTAATGAAATAAAAAGAAAGAGTACGCTTACAAGTACCGTCATGGGAGCGAATGAACGAGTCCATGAAACAAGTTAAGGGATCAGAAGTTCTGGCTAATGGCTAAAATTGGCGCTAACCGTTCCAGATTCTAAACCACAGACATAGATAAAAATCTATGTATTAAAAGATAAACAAAAGATAAAAATGCTATTTTGTACGAAAATATGGTGTTCACGGAATTTTTATTTTTATCTATTACTTTGAATGTCTCCTTTTCTTATACTATCTACTTTTCTTTCCTTTTTTTAATTAAAATTTGTTCAAATAAAATTTTTGCATAAAACAAGAACTATTTATAATTTGGTTTCATGAGATTTGGCGTTAAGACGTTACTTTCCTAAATAATTTGTATCAAAAACATGTATAGACAATAATTTTCATATGAATAAATCTATTTTTGAAGAAAAGCCACTTGGTCTCTGTGTGTTTGAGAGAGAGATAAAGAGAGAGAGATCAAGAGAGAGATAGAGAGAAAGAGAGGGAGAGAGATAAAGAGAGAGAGAGAGAGGGGGAGGGAGAAGGGTCCGATTATCTAGAAATAAGTTGACCGAGTTTTTTGAAATTTCACTCAAATATACTTCATGTGTCTGGGGTGTTCTTAGATAGACATGGCACTGGAATGCTTCCTCGATAATTATCACAAATCGATACTTAAAAAAATGATTAATGAAGAAGCAGTTCAATTTTGATCAAATATATATTGCTCTGTTTGATCTGAAGATTAAACAATTGAACTGATTTTGATATCTGCACTTTTTGATATTTTGCTGAACAAGTGTATTATATAAGCTTGATCACTGCACAAGCAAAAGGGCCAACAGTAAGGGAGCACTCGAAATGAATATGGCTGTTTAGAGGCCAATTAAACCATGGCACTTAACTTTTGCATTTTTAATTTTAATTCAAGCCATTAAAAAATTTATAAAATCAACAGTATGGTTCTCTACATTGCAATGAATGTTACAATATATTGCGCACTAAGTCACTGAGGGGAGACATATGAAGCTACCTTCAGCTGCCCCGTGGTGGATCCCCGAATAGAGTAGACAATATATATATATATATATATATAAATATATATGTATATATATATATGTATATATATGTATATATATATATATATATAATTTATTTACTCACATAAATTAATATACGAAAGTATAAATTTATGCGTAAACTTTAAGTATTTACTTCAGCAGTGCTCAATACGTAGGTAGGGCTAGTTAGTAATTTATAAAATATATATGGCGATTAAGCTACACTGAATATTCCGCGTTTCATCCACTCTAGGATTCTGCAGGCTTATGCGAGAATTTTGTGGTTGTCTCGCGTTTTTATATACGTACCTTCTATTGAGTTTTTTGTTAGCCAATCAGCTTTCTAGTATCCACCGCACCCTTTCTAATCAGCCAATGAGCAGGCACTTACAGGATAAAGGTCCAGTTGACCTCCGGTTGACCCGTTCCTTTGTGTGTGCTATTTAACGTAGATATCTAGTGTCTTGACTCGTTTTAAATCTAGGTTAAATGTTTTTTTTAACTTTTTATTTTTATATATATATATATATATATATATATATACACATATAATTGTGATAGTTTATGTATAAGCATGTTTATTCATTTATTTATTTTTATTTGTTTATTTTCTATTGTTATTGTTAGTTTTAAAATTATTTTGTATCTCTATCCTAGAGTGAATTTTATCCTGTGAACACAGTTGTTCGCTATTTCTCTTCTACAGTTTAATAGATGTTGGGGTTCTTTAAAGTATAGGATAGCAAATTTTTCATGGAGGCATAATCTACATGGATCCTTCAGGTCTCTACATGTGTTTGCTTGTCTTACTATTTTCCATTCGACTACCGGTGACCTTCCGCTTTCCTTGAGTTCCCAGTATTTGTTTGCTAGAGTTGTTTTCATACGGCGTTTTTCATTATTGAATGTACTTTGTGGTCATAATATCGAGTTTTGAAATCGAGGGAAGTCATACCTACGTAATATTTCTTGTTATTCGTGTTTTCTTTCGCAAATATTGTGGCCTGGTAAACTATGCTTTTGGTTATACATTTATTTTGAAGTGGGCAAAGTGTGCGGTATCTACAGTTGCATTTATCTTGTTCGTTATTAGTATTTTTATTTTTATTTCTAGTATAGTTGTTCTTGGTTTATTATTATTATTATTATTATTATTATTATTTCTACTAGTTACATATGTATCATTTGTGCTAGTTTTATTTTTGTCATGGTGTCCACTTTTTAATTGTTTTTTTTGTTGTTGTTTTCATTGCTTTTATTTAATATTTTGTATTTATGTGCTTTAATTATCATCTCTAAATTTTCGCAGCAGCTGTAGGATAACTTTAGTGTATTTTTATAGAAAATTTTGTGTAATGGATTGGTTGCGGGAAAGTGCTTTTCGAGAAGATCTAGAAATTTCTTGCCAAGTTTTGTTTTTAACATTTGATTGTATGGCGCCGTATACCAGATTATATTTCTTTTTCTTCTATTTTTAATTTTATTATAGTTATTGGTGTTTTGTTGCTTATATTCGATATCAAAATTTTTGTATCCACTATTTTTAACGGCTTTTTCAGAGATATTGGTTAACCTGTTAAATACATTTTCATCGCTTGAGTTATTGCTGAGTCTACTTATGATCGAGTTAGGAATCTGTTTTATAATTGATGGTGGGTGATTAGCCTCAGGGTTTACGTATTCTGGATTAGCGTCATCTTTTAAGTAGGGTTCATATGTGTTTTTATCTAAGTTTAACGTGACGTCCAGGAAGTTTGTTATGTT
>NC_136519.1:72101896-72186896 GCF_053919585.1 Euprymna scolopes
TGAAGATAATCATAGTGTAGTCAGCTAGAAAGAAGGTAGACGGAAGAGAAGATTTTTTTAAACACTTAATTTTTTCTAATCAAGGCAAATAATTAATAAGGACCTAAGGAGCTACTGCGAATTAGGGGATAGATTTTTAAGGGACATTCTAAGTAGGGAGTTGATTAACGAGATGTTCACATTACATTTACATTTCTGCATATTGGTATAGTCGGGAACACAGTGAGCAAGGAAGGAATTCCTAAAGACATCAACGCAAGGAAAGAAAGTAGAAAGCCCTACGGCATCTGGAGACATGCACGGCTAATAGATGGAATTTAGCTAATTGTTAGTTTAGTCAAGTGTATTTACGCCGAAGAGGCACCAGAGCAGCACGTTCGTCGGAGCAAATTTCAATGACGTACTTTAAAAACTAACATAACAAGGCCTCATTGCGGTGTAGATGCGAAAATATTCACCGCAAACGCAGTAAACATTAAAAACTTTGACAAAAGAAAAAATACGAACGCTATCAAAATCATAGACCATTATATTAAGCAGCATGTCATATCCAACTTAGCAAACTACCTCGTATTTTTATCTGAAATAACGTTACTGACTCAGTATTCGGATATTGTCATTTGATTTGTAATTTGAAAAAAAAATACATTTCATCATTTAGTAAACAGTATAACGAGACGAAAATTTCAACTCATACATCATTGCAAATGAGAAAAAATATGAAAATCTACGAGCACGATATTTCAGCAGTTGCTGGATAACAAAATGTATTAACAACCACGGTTGGACGCTAAGGTTTCGTAGCTGACTCAAACTCCGCACTTTTGACTAATTTTTCAAGCTTTCTCCATCGAACAATAAAGAATACAAGATAAATTGCAACTAAGTGGATGTTACTACTAACAGAGTGACAAAAGTCAACAACATTTAGTAGCATTGTTGGGATACTATAGGAGCACCATTGGTTAATCGTAATGATTCTTCTATCCCCCAAACCATACTTTAACCCAGATTCATCAACAATACTGCTGTATAGGGTGTCTAAAAAGTCACTCAAAGGTTGAAAATCTTTGTCATTTTACCATTATTAATTATTTTTTTTCTCTTTTTTAGATATTTTACTGATAATATTTTGAAAATTAATTATGGATACGTATAGCATTCAAAAACGTACGCACGTTGTGAAATTACAGAAAGATATCAAAATTTAAAAAAATCCATTTAAGTTCCAAACCGTCAATGACTTTTGCATACGCTGTTCAATGCAATACTTATCTATAATTAATTTCCAAAATATTATTTGTAAATAATTTGAAATAGAGAGAAAAAACAAAAACAAACGAAAAAACAAAATTAATGGTAACCCTTCACTTACTAGCTGGACATCCTTCATAACGATTTGTCATCGTATATGCTTATTTAATATTAGGCGGCTTTTCAAGTTCGCTATCGCTTCACAAATTAACTACTTGAAATAATCGATTAATAAACATGTTCATTCATTTCTTTTTTTTTTTTAACAAACTGTTATTCTTCATAGTTTTTGTTTCACCATGTTTAGACGTTGAGTCTCTACGGTTTCAGTTGAGCATTGTCTGAAGATAGCGGTTTCAATCCTACCCAAATCAGGCCAGAGGATTAGTTGGCCAAAACATGACGAGACAAAAACTACAGAAAAGCAGTAATTACTAGGGATACAGTTACAAGTCACAGCATCCCTATCAAATCGCGGTTAATCCCCTGAAGAAGGGCGAAGGATGATTTGGCTGTAGCGTGATGAAGCGAAAAAATAAAAATGCACGAATGCTCAAATTATGAAGCCTCATCTCAAAAAGGATTTAAAAAATCTATATATATATTAATAAACATGTCATTCATAGTTTTTTTTGTAATCATCATCATCATCATCATCATCATCGTCATCGTCGTCGTCGTCTTTTAGGACGGTTCACCACCGAATCTACACGACTTCTCCAGTTTTCTCGATCTCGCATGACAGTTTGCAGGTACCAAACACTTTCCAATCCTGTATCCTGTACCAGGTTGTCAATGTAGGTCATTCTTCTACCACGGTTTAGGTGTCCATCTGTTGGTATCCAGATAAGTAGCTTGCTGGCTTCCTTTTCGCTGTGTCTCATTCATTGACCGGCTACTCTCATCCTTCTCTGCTGTACTTTCAGTGATACTGGTGGTAGGTCACCATAAAGCTGTTGGTTAGTTGCATGGCTCCTCCATGATGTACTGATGGCCATCCTGAGCATCCGTGTGCAACAGCCATCCAGTTTCTTCTTCAGCGCATTTGTAAGAGTCCATGCCTCAGCACCATTTATTTTTGGTTTTGTAAGCACACCAAGGATATTTCTTATTTATTCATATACGTAGACATTTTTGGTAATTTCGATGCAAAATTATGTATCTTCCAAATGTGAAGAAAATAAAAAAATCTATGTGCATTTTAATTTATAATTAAAAAAAAAAATAAATAAATAAAAAACGACTTGCTGTAAATTAAGTCGGTCCCTTCTAAAGAAACGAAACATTTGAACACAAATGCTTAATATATCTCTAGGAAATAAAACAGAACTATTTGTTATCTATTTTTATGGTGCTCGGAAAAATCGTCCGTGGAAAACTCGCACACGGAAAACTCGTCTATTTTTGATGGTAGGAAAACTGGTCCCTTATTGAATAAATATCGATTGAAAACACATTTCATTACCGTTCTCAAAGGAGAATTTTTCAAAGAGACTACACACCTTATAATATTTTTAAATAATATTTTTACTTGTTTACAGTTGTTTTTTTTTAAAAGATAAAACTGATTTTTCTAAATGTTCATTTTCTACTTAGCTTTGTAAGTTTTTAGTGGTTTAACTTATTTTAAAGCGTTTATTCATTTAAAAAACAAGTAACGTTGATTGCTACTTTAGAACAGAAAAAATTCCGACATGAGAGGATCACATATTGGGAGTCTCGATAATCACTCAAAAATAGAAATTAATGAAAATACTAAGGTAGATATAGTTTTAAAAATTGGCCTCCACCCTCCAAAATAAAATAAATTTTAATATTTCACGAATGAGCATGCGCGGCCGTGAAATATTCCTTATGCTATGCGCGGCCGTGAATTATTCCTTATGTTAAAAAGAAATAGCTTTTAAAACTCTCTTTAAATATCGTGTCAAGTTGGTCTACTGATCATCGTACTTGGATTTTGGTTTTGGTTTCGATCTCAGCTTGAGTATTTTTTTTACTTACAAGAAGTGAACTGTTTAAAAAAAAACATAATACTCGCATCATTTTTTAAAAAGGAATTCAACGTTACATTTAATACCTACCGTATTTCAGTTTACAAAGATAAGAAATCTACATCAATTAAAATATAATGTTTATACGTATTTTACGACCGGCCAACACCGGATAGCCTGCTAGTATATCTATAAAAGTGAGAATGTGTATATGTGTGTGTGTGTGTGTGTGTGAGGAGACATCTCCACCTATATACTCAACGATTTTTTTATCCACAAACTTGAGATTTGATATATAGGGTATTCAGACACGTGGAAAACCTTTTAATCGGTTTTTATCCGGAAAAAGGGTTACTAAGGGAAAAAATTCAAAAAATTGTTACCCGGGGGGTCATCGGATTTTTATCTGTTTATAAACTGTTTCACGACAGTGCATGCATGAATCATTCACATGATAGATTCCTTATGTAAAGAATAAGTAAGTTTGAAAACACGTTTCAAAATACGTGACAAGCTTACCTAATGGTTATCGTACTCGACTCACTTTCTTTAGGTTTTGGTTTCGATTTCAGCTCGAGTATTTTTTTTTTTATTAACCTGAAGTGAACTGTTTAGAAAAGATATAATACTCGCATGCACATGTTTGAGTTCCTGTATTAATTAAAATATAATATTTATGCGTATTTTACGACCGGGCAACGTCGGGAAGCCTGCTAGTAATAAATTTTTAAAAAGTACGAAATTTCATGCTCGTTTTTTTTCCTTGTTTTGCTTAACTGTTTTCCTTTTTATCTTAAATAAAAATATCTTATTTTTAAGGTCCTGGATATGACCTTAAACTATATCTAGTGGTAAGGCCCCAGCTAGCGGGCTTTGGGGAGTGTGGAGCCACCCTTTAATTGCTATTGCTCCCAGGTCTACTCTGACCCGGAGTTGTAGTACCTGTTAGGGTCCCAACTATGGGTTAAATAGAAACAGACTTGAAAACAACAAATATATTCTATTAAAAATTTTTTCTTCCGAATCTTTGGATTCTGCATTAAATAACCTGAAAAGGGTTGATATGCCGTAAAACAAAAACAACCAACCAATCTTATTTTTGATAATAGTTTTTCTTTCTGTCCCGTCCTTTCTTCCGGTCTTTATTTTTCTTTCAATCGTTCGTTCCATCTTCAATTTAATTTCGGTGTTTGCATCCTTTATCTCTCTTTTTTTTTTTTTTTTAATAAATATATATATATGTTTTTTCACATGATTTCGTTTTTCGTTTCTTTTTTTTTCCATTTTCTGTTCTGCTTACGCTCTACACTCTTTCTTTATTTTGTCGACTTCCGGTTTCATTGTACAATTAATACATAACAATTAAATTTCTTATTTGTCTTTTGTTCGTTTCTTTCTGTCTCTTGTCCATTTTATTCCTTTCTTTCTTTCCGTCTTTTAGTCCTTCCGTTTTTTTATCGTTTCGTTTTAACTTTTTCACCTTCTTTCTCTCTACTTTACCTTCTTTCTTTTCTTTTTTTTTACATAGACATCACCACTTATCAAGGCCCAGACGCCACTCGAGGATAAGAGTTAAAGAGTGTACAGTAGTCAATATAGTAATCGTTAGTAATGGAAATTCGGTAAATTTGTTAACTTATATGGAACGGCTCATCAAGAACTTGTTTACATTGGACTTGAAGACGGCCATATTGTAGTCAGCTGGAAAGCAGGTAAACGGAAGACGGTTCCACGGGCGTGCAGTTGTAAGAAAGAAACTTTGATTATGGAATCTACGTTTAGGTTTAGGCACAGATAAAGAGTAGGGGAAATTATTGATAGTGTTTTCAGCTAGACGAATGTTTCTCGTGAAAGTTTGGTGAGGGTGGCAAAGATTGGAGCTCAGACGAGCACTTGCCATGGAAATAACGATAGAGCAGAGACAGGCTCGCAGCGTCTCTTCTGTTAGAAAAGTTGTAGGGAAGAGAAAAGGGCACCCCCTACTAGGCTACGAAGTCTATTTTGAACTCTGTCAAAGAAGTATAAGATGTTTAAATATCTTCTTTTTTTTACTCTATTTATGCTCAATAATTTTTCTTTATTTTATCGACTTTCCTTTATTTCTTTTTATATTTTTTTTGTTTCACTCCATTTCATTTTTCGTTCTTTTCTTTTTCTTTTTTTTTACCATTTTCTGTTTTGCTTTCTTTCTTTATTTTTTTTCGACTTCCGGTTTCATTGTAAAATAAATACATAACAATTAAAGTTCCAATTTGTTTTTTTGCTTCGTTTTGTTACGTTATACATTTCAATGTGTTCTTATTAGTAAGGATAATGTATGTTCTTTTGTTTACCTGTTAAGAAGGATAAGTGTCTTAAGCAAGATGAGAGTCTTAGGAGAGTTCATGTTATAAGTGTTCATATTGTAAGACATGGGATGGAATTAACATTGTTAGAGAAGAGATGGGAGATATAGAGACATTAACACATTAGTGAAATATATATAAATAGAGAGTTTATAATTGAGCGAGATTGCATATAAATACATTTTGAGAAAGTGTTTTCATATCTAGATAGACAGACCGAAAATTGAGAGGTTTGCATTTATGCCGATGGATTGACAGGTTGGCATTTATGCTTTGACAGTTCGTATGAACGGGAGTGTTTGTATAACATAAATAGACACATTTACTTTCTAACACATATATTTTTTAGATGATGAATTTCAAATAGTTTGTACACATAAATAGACAATACCTTTTTCATGTAATGATGGACACAGGAGACGGAGTTATAAAACACATTGAACATTTATTCTTCCACTTGAACCGGTTGGTGGCTTTGCGTTCAGGAATTCAAAGGTTCACATTCTATTGTTTCAAAAGTGACCGTCTCGCTTCTAGATGATTGAAACGAATGTCTGGACCCAGACTATCGTCTGTCTATCTCCAAATCCCTCTGAGATTCTCACTAACTCTCTAACTAACTAACTCTCACTTCCTATATTGAGAAATCCATGCATGTCCGGCCACGTTACCACAATCCACGTGCCATCAACATGCGCAACTTGCACGTTTCCGAACATTCTGATTTTCCAATAACCTATTTTTCTTTGTTGTTTTCATAAAGGAATTCAATCTACATATCTAATTTATTGAACCCATATTTTATTATCCACATTCTTTAAACAATTGAATAGTTTATTTATTATTTATTTCATCAGAATTAACAATTTACTGGACATTCCATTTAAACCTATTGTTCTTGAAAACTTATATCCAAGATTCGATTTCTGCTTTCTCTCATTTTATTTTCATTTTAAGTAATCTCTCTATTTTTATACTTACATGAAAAGGGGACAGCCCTTATCATGTAACAGTTTCTTTTTACCTCTTGTCCATTTTCTCTCTTTCTGTCTTTCTCTCTGTTTTTCTTTCTGTCTTTTTGTCCTGTCTTTTTTATCGTTTTCTTTTTTTCTATTTCTTCATTTACTTTAGATTCTGCTTTTCTACATTTTCCCCCTTTCTGTCCTTTCTTTATTTCCTTCTGTTGTCCATTTTATTCCTTTCTTTCTGTCTTTTTAGGTTTCCTTTTGTTATCGTTTCGTTTTTTTCTTCTTCACCTTCTTTCTTTCTACTTCACCTTCTTTCTTTTCTTCTTTCTTTTCATTCCTTTCTTTTCGTTATTTCTATGGTTTCTTTCTTTCTACATTTTCTTTTTTCTTTTCTGTCTTTTCTTTATTTCCTTCGGCTCCATTTTCTTTTGCTACTTTTTCATTGTGGTCCTTTCTTTTCTTATTTCTTTTTATTACTTTCTTTCCTTTTCCTTTTCTCTCATCTTTCGTCTTTTATTCTTTCTTTCTTTTTATCCTTTCTTTCTGTCTATCTTTCCATGCTTTCTTTTCTTTCATTTCTTTTATTTTGTATTCCTTTCTATCTTTTACTTTTCTTTGATTTGATTTTCATTCTTTATTTTTTTCATTTCTTTTCTTTTTCTCTGCTTTTCTTCTTTATTTTCTTTTCTTTGTTTTTTTTTTTTTTTGGTTTGCTTCTTTTTTCCTTCTATTTTTAAAATTACCATTCTTGTCCTTCGTTATTTTCCTTCTTTTATGTCTTCGTTCTTTTTTTCCTTTCTGTTTTTCTATTTTTGTTTTCTTTCTTTTTTTTTTTAATTTCCCCCTTTCCCTTTTATTTTATTCCTATTTTCTATCTGTGCCTCTCATTTTAAAAATTTTACCTGTTCCTTTTTATCTCCTTTCTTTTTATCTCCCTTTATCTTTTGATTATTTCATTTTTTTTATTTCCTTCTTTGTTGTAAATATACTTAATCCTATCCGTGACCTTAACAAAATAACGCGCAGTAGTTACGTCTTAACCGACATCTTGAAACTGCACTAATAATAATTCGATCGACTCATTTTCCCCTCCTCTCACATCCTTACAAATTGATTCCTTCATCATCTCCGATGGATCGTTGCCGAGAAACATCGGAGATCTTTTCCACCTTCTTCGTTCCTAAACCGTTGACTATCCAATAATCTCTGAGCCAGGCTTGTTCGAATTCAAAATGGCGAATTGCTTTTAAAGTGCAGCTGGCAATAAAATAAACAAACATCGTTTGCCTTTTGTTTCAAAATCAATAATTCCGCGAATGCAGACGAGAGTCTAAATAAAGAAATTAAAAAAAAAAACACAGTAAATCGCAAAGACATTTTCATCTTTAAAACAATAAAACATAATAAGACGTTGCATGAATTTATTTATCTTTGTTTTTTTTTATATGTGTAATGCACGTTCTTGGATTGGCAAATAACAATAACACGATTAGAATCTATAAATAAGAAATATTTTACAGAAATTTATATATATATATATATATATATATATATATATATATAGATAGAGAGAGAGAGAGAGAAAGAGAGAGAGAGAGAGAAGAGAGAGAGAGAGAGAGAGAGAGAGAGAGAGAGAGAGAGAGAGAGAGAGAGAGAGAGAGAGAGAGAGAGAGAGAGAGAAAGAGAGAGAGTTATAGACATGGGCTCTGAGAAAATTGATCACATCCTGTCTGCTCATCCTTCGGCTATTATTCACATTTGCTGTGACTTCAATGTCCATAATGTGGAATGGCTGACCCACTCAAATAAGACAGATGATGAGGGGAGGTTCTGTCATGATTTTGCCATTGCCTATGACCTCACTCAGATTGTTCATAAATCCACTCGTGTGCCCGATACTACTGGTCAGTATGTAAGCCTTCTAGACCTTTTTCTCACAACTTCCCCTGAGCTATGTTCATGTTCCGTTCTATCTCCACTGGGATCCTCCGATCACACAGTTGTATCAGTTAAGATAAAAATAAAATACAATAAGTCTTCAGTTGTACCTCCCCACCGTACTGTATATCGATACTCTATGGCGATCTGGGATAGTTTCCGTACATTCATGCCTTGTCTAACTCTGCATTCCGTGTTTAAAAAGGATGTATCCTCTATAGTATCAGACCTGACCGAATGGTAAATTGTAGGCATAGACCAATTCATACCATCAAAAAAATTCCAACAAAAACCTAACAGCCAGCCAGGATTCTTCCCAGAATGTGCTGCTTCCATTGCGCACAGAAATCATTTTTTCCATAGCTACCAATAAATAGATGTACTGAGACTAAAGCTGCCTTCGGACTGCTAGCAACCACTGTAAAAGAGTAATTAAAAAATGTAAGAGAGCTATATGCTCAGTCCATCAAATCCAAAGTTGCTGAGCAGCGGCTTGGTTCCCACCAGTTTTTGGCAAATAGCAAACAGGATCCTGAACAGATACATGCGTTCTACCCCAACCATCATCAATAGACCTGAGGTCATCTCATCAGCATCAAACAAGGCCAAACTATTTGCCAAGAACTTTGCAGCTAACTCTACCCTCTGAGACGAAGGTCATCAATTCCCCGTATTTCCCCCTACAACAGACAACCAGACAACACACTATCCAAAATACAAATATCTGTGGACGAGGTTGCCAAACTAATCAAGAACCTTGATTCCAATAAAGCAACTGGCCCAGACGGCATTCCAATTATAGTTTTGAAAAGGCTTCGACCACTACTTGCCCCCATACTTACAAAACTGTTTAAGCGTTGCCTTAAGGAGAAGTGCTTTCCAACACCCTGAAAAACCTCGTCAGTATGCCCTGTATTTAAGAACTCAGGTAATAAGTCATCTCCCTCTCAGTACAGACTAATAAGTCTCATGTGTGTCATGAGTAAGTTACTGCAATCCATATTAAATAAAGAAGTAGTCAACCACCTCAGCAGAAATAACGTCCTTAGTGACATGCAATATTGTTTCCGTTCTGCTAGACATACAGCTGATGTGCTAACAGTTATATCCCATAGGATTAGTGAATCCGTCGACAAAGGCTTCCTTTCTAGGGCAATTGCTCTTGATATATCAAAGGCCTTCGATAAGGTTTGGCATAAGGACCTACTTCACAAGATTTCCAGCTACTGTATAACTGGAAATGTTTTCTCAATAATTAAATCATTTCTCTCTGATAGGTTCATAAAAGTAGTAGTTGATGGACAGCAATCAGAGGCCCACAGTATTAATGTTGGAGTCCCCCAGGGGTCCATCCTGGGCCCAACTCTCTTCCTGATCTACATCAATGATCTCCCAAAACACATACTTAAATCATTCGTTGATATCTATGCTGATGACACGACCATCTATGGCAGCATATCAAAGGCTGTAAATGACAAAGTTCTCTCTGATTCCCTCTTCTAAACACCCGTCTAGCTTAAACCACTGCCAATAATTTGCCCCACACTTTATCTGTGACTAAATCAAACGAAGATTCAATGAACATAGCTTTTTTTCTGAGAAATGTGGAATTCTCTTCCGTTTGCCTGTTTCCCACCTGGCTATCTTTGACGTCTTCAAGTCCAACATAAACAAATTCCTGATAATTCGCCCCCTTCAGAAAGACACTTTATCAAATCTCCAATACCGACTATTACTACGAAATTATCCCATTGATTATTGTATACTAAATAACCCTTATCCCCGAGTGGCTTTCGGGCCTTGATAAGTGGTGATCCCCATGTAAAAAAGGGCTATAACAGCAAGGAGTATTGACGTCATGAAAAGCTCAATAAGTGCTGTTATCTATATAAGGTGAGAGATTACCAATTGTTAAATTATTAATCTATATATTACATATGTATATATATTATATATGTATATATTACATATGTATATATATTACATATGTATATATATTATGTATGTATATATTACATATGTATATATATTACATATGTATATGTATTATATATGTATATATTACATATGCATATATATTATATATGTATATATTACATATGTATATATATTATATATGTATATATTAATTATGTATATATATTACATATGTATATATATTATATATGTATATATTACAAATGTATATACATATTATATATGTATATATTACATATATATATATTATATATGTATATATTACATATGTATATATATTATATATGTATATATATTATATATGTATATATTACATATGTATATATATTATATATGTATATATTATATATGTATATATATTATATATATGTATATATTACATATATATATATATATTATATATGTATATATTACATATGCATATATATTATATATGTATATATTACATATGTATATATATTATATATGTATATATTACATATGTATATATATTATATATGTATATATATATTATATATGTATATATATTATATATGTATATATATTATATATGTATATATTACATATGTATATATATTATATATGTATATATTACATATGTATATATATTATATATGTATATATTACATATGTATATATTATATATGTATATATTACATATGTATATATATTATATATGTATATATTACATATGTATATATATTATATATGTATATATTACATATGTATATATATTATATATGTATATATTACATATGTATATATATTATATATGTATATATTACATATGTATATATATCATATATGTATATATATTATATATGTATATATTACATATGTATATATATTATATATGTATATATTACATATGTATATATATTATATATGTATATATTACATATGTACATATATTATATATGTATATATTATATATGTATATATATTATATATGTATATATTACATATGTATATATATTATATATGTATATATTACATATGTATATATATTACATATGTATATATATGTATATATAAACATTATATATATATACATATATATAATCGATTTATATTTGTATTTCTTTATCACTATTTACTCTTTCATGAGCTTCTCTTCTTTCTCCATTTTCTCTTCTATCTTCTCTATTATTTCCTTTCTTCTTTTATTATTGGCTCCTTTAACGATCCTCATTATTTCATAGTAGTCTCTCTCTCCTCTCTCTCTCCTCTCTCTCTCTCTCTCTCTCTCTCTATATATATATATATATATATATATATTAACTACATATATATTAATCTTCCGGCTAACACTTATATGTTATATGTTATACATACTTTTAATGACTATTGAAAATATTATCCTATTTCTTCATTTTCAATTCATATGAAAATGTCATTAAGCCAGTTATTTTAATTTTTTCTATATTTAATCTTCTTTTATTATGGTCCTTCTCCTTTGCTGATGATAGATATTTCACTTCGGAATGCTATGGCCTAAAGAGTTATTTTTCCATAATTTTCCCCTTAACTTTTCCTTATTGTTCTGGTGCTATAATAAAGTTATATATCTTTTATTCCTCATTTTACATTTATTATAATTGTTTGTTATATAAAACTTTTATTCCACGTTCTTCATTTACTATTATTGTTTGCTTCTTTCAATAGTGTTCAGATTTTCTCATCTGGGTAAGGTTTGCTTTGGTGAAGATTTGCTCTTTGATAAGTGACTTGTATTAATTATATTACACTTCTGTCAAATATTTCCTAATAAAACGTACTTACCGTATGCTGTTATAATACAGAGTGTTTGGGATAAATTTGGCAGAATATTATTGCATTTGTTTCTATTATAACATTTTTATACCAATTTAAAGTTTAAAACCTCCATCATTCATAAAAATAATACGAACAAAAACATATCAATAATAATAAATATAAACTCGATAAATATTAAAGAATGTAAAAATATATATAATAATGAATAGAAAACATATAAATACTCATAATATAAAGTAAATAAATAATAATAAATATAAAGCATACAAACAATAATAAATATATCACAGACAAATAATAATGAATATAAAACATATAAATACTGATAATATAAAACACAAAAATAATAATAAATACCTATAAATAATAATAATAATAATAATAATAATAATAATAATAATAGTAATAATGTAAAACATACAAATAATAATTAATATAAAACAGAAAAATAATAATAAATATAAAATATATAAATAATAATAATATACAACATACAAATATTAATAATATAAATCATAGAAATAATAATAAATACAAAACATACAAATACTTATAATATAAAAGATATGAATACGAATAATATAAAACATACTAAAAAAAATAAATATAAAAACATCAAAGATAATAAATATAAAAAATAATTATTAATAAATATAAAAAATACAAGTAATAATAAATGTAAAACATAAATAATAATTATATAAAACATACAAATAAAAATATCGATAAATAAAAAACATACAAATAATAATAAATATAAATACTATAAATAAGAATAAATATAAAATATATAAATAATTATATAAACCATATAAATATTGATAAATATAAAACATATACATATAAAATCTATGAAACATATAAATTATAATAATATAACACATATAAATATTTCTAAATATAAAACATATAAAAAATAATAAATATAACACATATAAATAATAATAAATATAAAACAAATAAATAACAATAAATATAAAACATACAAATACTAACATTATAAAAGATACAAATAAATATAAATATAAAACATATACACAATACTTATATAAAACAGACAAATATTAATAATAAAAATCATACGAATAATCATAAATATAAATCATAAATAATAATGAGTATAAAAATATAAATAATAATACATATAAAACATATAAATAATAATAAATATAAAACATATAAATAATAATATAAAACAATAACTGCTAATAATATAAAACATACAAATAATAATAAATATAAACCATATAAATAATAATAATATAAAACATAAATAATAATAAATATAAAAAAATAACTAATAATAATATAAACACATAAAAACTAATAATATAAAACATACAAATAATAATAATTTAAAAACTATGCATATTAATAATATGAAACATATGAATAATTCTAAATATAAAACATATGGCTAATAATAAATGTAAAACATATATATATATAAATGATATAAAACATATAAATGATAATGAATATGAAACATACAAATAATAATAAATAAAATATATAAATAATAACAAATATTAAACATATAAATATTAATAAATATAAAACATACAAATAATAAAAGATATGAAATATACAAATAATAGAAAATATAAAAAATATAGTTACTAATAATATAAAAATATAAAGAATAATAAATATAAAACTCATAAATAATAATAACTATAAAACATATAATAATAACTTTGACATATATAATTACACATAATAATAAAAAAACATAAAAATAATCAATATAACAAATTAAAATAATAATAAATAAAGCACATATAAATATTAATAAGTATAAAACACACAAATACTAATAATATAAAACATAAAAATACTAATAATATAAACCATAAAATAATAATAAATATAAAACACATAAATAATAATAAATATAAAGCATAAATGATTATATAAAACATACTAATAATAATACATATACAATATATAAATAAAAATAAATATAAGACCTATAAATATTAATTATATAAAACATACAAATAATAATACATATTCAATGTATAAATAAACATATATATAAAACACAGGAACAGTAATATAAATAATATAAATAATTGTATAAAGAATATAAATATTGATAAATATAAAATATATACATAACAATAAATATGAACAAAAAACAATAATGATATAACACATACAATTACCAGTAATATATAACATATCAAAATACTAATATAAAATATATAAATAATAGCAAATAAACCATATAAACATTAAAAATACAAAATATACAAATACTTATAAATATAAATGCTAATAATATAAAACATATAAATAATAATTAATATAAAACATATGAATAAAAATAAATATAAAACATATAAATACTAATCATATAATAATACTAGTAATATAAAACATATCAATAATGATAATATAATATATATATACAATAATAAAATAACACACACAAACATTAATAAATATAAAATATATAAATAATAATAAATATAAAACATATCAACAATATTAAATATAAAAGATATAAATCATAATAAATATAATACATATAAATAATAATAAATATAAAACATATAAATAATAAAAAAATAAAACATATACATATTAATAAATATCACACATATAAATCATAATAAATATAAAACATATAAAAAATAATACATATAAACCGTATAACTAATAATAAATATAAAAGATATAAATTATAATAACTAAAAAAGATTTGAATAATAACAAATATAAAACATATTAATACTAACAAATATAAAAACATATAAACACTTTAAAATATAAAACGTATGAACAATAATAAATGTAAAAAATATAAATAATCATAAATACAAAACATTAATAATAATAAATATAAAACATATAAAAAATATTACATATAAAACATTAATAATAATAAATATAAAACATACAAATAAAAATAAATATAAAACATATAAATAATAATAAATATAAAACATATAATAATAATGAATATAAAACATACAAATAATATTAAATATAAAACATATAAATAATAATAAATAGGAAACATATAAATAATATTAAATATAAAACATATAAATAATAATAAATATAAAACTTATAAAAAAAAATAAATATAAAACATAAATTATAATAAATATAAAACATGAATAATAATAAATATAAAACATATAAATAATAATAAATACAAAACATTAATAATAATAAATATAGAACATACATAATAATAAATACACACAATATAAATTATAATAAATATAAAATATTTATAATAAAACTAATAAAACATATAAATAAAAATGAATATAAAACATATAAATAAAAATTAATGTAACACGTGTAAATGATAATAAATATAAAACGTATAAATAATAATAAATTAAAACGTATAAATAATAACAAATATAAAATATATAAATAATAGTAAATATAAAACGTATAAAAAATAAGAAATATTAAACATATAAATAATAATAATATAAAACTTATAAACAATAAATATAAAACATATAAATAATAATAAATATGAAATATATAAATAATAATACATATAAAACATATAAATAATAGTAAATATAAAACGTATAAAAAAAAATAAATATTAAACATATAAATAATAGTAAACATAAAACGTATAAAAAAGAGGAAATATTAAACATATAAATAATAATAAATATAAAACATAAATAATAATATATATAAAACATATTAATAATAATAAATATAAAACATAAATAATAATAAATATAAAACATATAAATAATAATAAATATAAAACACATAAATCACAATCAATATAAACCATGAATAATAATAAATATAAAAAATATGAATAATAACAAATATAAAACATATAAATGATAATAAATACAAAACATAAAAAAAATAATAAATATAAAACACATAAATAATAATAAATATGAAACATATAAATAATAATAAATATAAAACATATTAATAATAATAAATATGAAACATATAAATAATAATAAATATAAAACATATAAAATAAAATTAAAGAAAAAACATAAATAATAATAAATATAAAAAACATACATAATAATAAATATAAAACAAAAATAATAATAAATATAACACATATAAATCATAACAAATATAAAAAATAAATAATAATAAATAAAAAACATATAATTAATCATAAATATAAAACATATAAAAAATAATAAATATAAAACGTGTAAATAATAATAAATATAAAACATGTAAATCATAATAAATATAAAAAATATAAATAATAATAAATATAAAACATATATATAATAATAAATATAAAACATATAAATAATTAATATAAAACATATAAATAATAATAAATATAAAATATATAAATAATAATATATATAAAACATATAAATAATAATAAATATAAAACGTATAAATAATAATAAATAAAAAACATAAATAATAATAAATATAAAACATATAAATAATCATAAATATAAAACATATAAATAATAATAAATATAAAACATATAAATAATAATAAATATAAAACATATAAATAATAATAAATATAAAACATACATAATAAATACAAAACATATAAATAATAATAATTATAAAACATATAAATAATAATAAATATAAAACATATAAATAATAATAAATATAAAACATATAAATAATAATAAATAATACACATGTAAATAATAATAAATATAAAAGATGTAAATAATAATAAATATAAAACATATAAATAATAATAAATATAACACATAAATAATAATAAATAAAACACATATAAATGATAATAAATAAAAACCAGATACATAATAATAAATATAAAACATATAAATAATAATAAATATAAAACATAAATAATAATAAATATAACACATATAAATAATAATAAATTCAAAACATATAAATAATAATAAATATAAAACATAAATAATAATAAATATAAAACATATAAATAATAATAAATATAAAACATATAAACATTAATAAATATAAAACGTATAAATAATAATAAATATAAAACCTACATAATAATAAATATTTAACATATAAATAATAATAAATATAAAACATAAAAATAATAATAAATATAAAACATATAAATAATAATAAATATAAAACATATAAGTAATAATAAATATAAAACATGTAAATAATAATAAATATAAAACATAAACATAATAATAAATATAAAACATATAAATAATAATAAATATACAACATATAAATAATGATAAATATAAAACATGTAAATAATAATAAATATACAACATATAAATAACAATAAATATAAAACATAAAAATAATAATACATATAAAATATATAAATAATAATAAATATAAAACATATAAATAATAATAAATATACAACATATAAATAATAATAAATATAAAACATGTAAATAATAATAAATATAAAACATGTCAATAATAATAAATATAAAACATGTAAATAATAATAAATATAAAACATGTAAATAATAATAAATATACAACATATAAATAACAATAAATATAAAACATAAAAATAATAATAAATATTAAACATATAAATAATAATAAATATAAAACATATAAATAATAATAAATATACAACATAAACATCAATAAATACAAAACAAAAATAATAATAAATATAAAACATATAAATAATAATAAATATACAACATATAAATAATAATAAATATAAAACATATAAATAATAATAAATATAAAACATATAAATAATAATAAATATAAAACATAAAAATAATAATAAAAATAAAACATATAAATAATAATAAATATAAAACATAAAAATAATAATAAATATACAACATGTAAATAATAATAAATATAAAACATCTAAATAATAATAAATATAAAACATATAAATAATAATAAATATAAAACATATAAATAATAATAAATATAAAACATATAATAATAATAAATATAAAACATATAAATAATAATAAATATAAAACATATAAATAATAATAAATATAAAACATATAAATAAGAGTAAATATAAAACATATAAATAATAATAAATATGAAACATATAAATAATAATAAATATAAAACATGTAAATAATAATAAATATAAAACATATAAATAATAATCAATATAAAACATGTAAATAATAACAAATATAAAACATATAAAAATTAATAAATAAAAAACAGATAAATAATAATAAATATAAAACATATAAATAATAATAAATATAAAATTATAAATAATAATAAATATAAAACATATAAATAATAATAAATATAAAGCATATAAATAATAATAAATATTAAACATATAAATAATAATAAATATAAAAAATATAAATAATAATAAATATAAAACGTATAAATAATAATAAATATAAAATATATAAATAATAATAAATATAAATCATATAAATAATAATAAATATAAAACATGTTCATAATAATAAATATAAAACATATAAATAATAACATATAATATAATAATATTATTTATATGATTTATATTTATTATTATTTATATGTTTTATATTTATTATTACTTATATGTTTTATATTTATTATTATTTATATGTTTTATGTTTATTATTATTTATATGTTTTATATTTATTATTATTTATATGTTTTATATTTAATATTATTTCTATGTTTTATATTTATTGTTATTTATATGTTTTATATTAATTATTATTTTATGTTTTATATTTATTATTATTTATACGTTTTATATTTATTAATGTTTATATGTTTTATATTTATTATTATTTATATGTTTTATATTTATTATTATTTATGTTTTATATTTATTATTATTTATAAGTTTTATATTTATTATTATTTATATGTTTTATATTTATTATTATTTATATGTTTTATATTTATTATTATTTATATGTTTTATATTTATTATTATTTATATGTTTTATATTTATTATTATTTATATGATTTATATTTATTGTTATTTATATGTTTTATATTTATTATTATTTATATGATTTATATTTATTATTATTTATATGTTTTATATTTATTATTATTTGTATGTTTTATATTTATTATTATTTATATGTTTTATATTTATTATTATTTATATGTTTTATATTTATTATTATTTATATGTTTTATATTTATTGTTATTTATATGTTTTATATTTATTATTATTTTATTTTTTTTATTTATTGTTATTTATATGTTTTATATTTATTATTATTTACATGTTTTATATTTATTATTATTTATATGTTTTATATTTATTATTATTTATGTTTTATATTTATTATTATTTATATGTTTTATATTTATTATTATTTATATGTTTTATATTTATTATTATTTATGTTTTATATTTATTATTATTTATATGTTTAATATTTATTATTGTTTATATGTTTTATATTTATTATTATTTATATGTTTTATATTTATTATTATTTATATGTTTTATATTTATTATTATTTATATGTTTTATATTTATTATTATTTATATGTTTTATATTTATTATTATTTTTGTTTTGTATTTATTAATGTTTATGTTGTATATTTATTATTATTTATATGTTTTATATTTATTATTATTTATATGTTTAATATTTATTATTATTTACATGTTTTATATTTATTATTATTTACATGTTTTATATTTATTATTATTTATGTTGTATATTTATTATTATTTATATGTTTTATATTTATTATTATTTATATATTTTATATTTATTATTATTTATATGTTTTATATTTATCATTATTTATATGTTTAATATTTATTATTATTTAGGTTTTATATTTATTATTATTTATACGTTTTATATTTATTATTATTTATACGTTTTATATTTATTAATGTTTATATTTTTTATATTTATTATTATTTATATGTTTTATATTTATTATTATTTATGTTTTATATTTATTATTATGTATAAGTTTTATATTTATTATTATTTATATGTTTTATATTTATTATTATTTACATGTTTTATATTTATTATTAGTTATATGTTTTATATTTATTATTATTTATGTTTTATATTTATTATTATTTATATGTTTTATATTTATTATTATTTATATGTTTTATATTTATTATTATTTATATGTTTTATATTTATTATTATTTATATGTTTAATATTTATTATTATTTATATGTTTTATATTTATTATTATTTATATGTTTTATATTTATTATTATTTATATGTTTTATATTTATTATTATTTATATGTTTTATATTTATTATTATTTTTATGTTTTATATTTATTATTATTTATATGTTTAATATTTATTATTATTTAGGTTTTATATTTATTATTATTTATATGTTTTATATTTATTATTATTTATATGTTTTATATTTATTATTATTTATATGTTTTATATTTATTATTATTCTTATGTTTAATATTTATTATTATTTATATGTTTAATATTTATTATTATTTATATGTTTTATATTTATTATTATTTATATGTTTTATATTTATTATTATTTATATGTTTTATATTTATTATTATTTTTATGTTTAATATTTATTATTATTTATATGTTTAATATTTATTATTATTTATATGTTTAATATTTATTATTATTTATATGTTTTATATTTATTATTATTTATATGTTTTATATTTATTATTATTTTTATGTTTTATATTTATTATTATTTATATGTTTTATATTTATTATTATTTACATGTTTTATATTTATTATTATTTATATGATTTATATTTATTGTTATTTATATGTTTTATATTTATTATTATTATATGTTTTATATTTATTATTATTTATATGTTTTATATTTATTATTATTATATGTTTTATATTTGTTATTATTTATATGTTTTATATTTATTGTTATTTATATGTTTTATATTTATTATTATTTTATGTTTTATATTTATTGTTATTTATATGTTTTATATTTATTATTATTTACATGTTTTATATTTATTATTATTTATATGTTTTATATTTATTATTATTTATGTTTTATATTTATTATTATTTATATGTTTTATATTTATTATTATTTATATGTTTTATATTTATTATTACTTATGTTTTATATTTATTATTATTTACATGTTTTATATTTATTATTATTAATTTGTTTTATATTTATTATTATTTATGTTTTATATTTATTATTATTTATATGTTTTATATTTATTATTATTTATCTGTTTTTTATTTATTATTATTTATATGTTTTTTATTTATTATTATTTATGTGTTATATTTATTATTATTTATATGTTTTATATTTATTATTATTTACATGTTTTATATGTATTATTATTAATATGTTTTATATGTAATATTATTTATATGTTTAATATTAATTATTATTTATATGTTTTATATTTAATATTATTTATATGTTTTATATTTATTATTATTTATGTTTTATATTTATTATTATTTTAGTTTTGTATTTATTAATGTTTATGTTGTATATTTATTATTATTTATATGTTTTATATTTATTATTATTTATATGTTTAATATTTATTATTATGTACATGTTTTATATTTATTATTATTTACATGTTTTATATTTATTATTATTTATGTTGTATATTTATTATTATTTATATGTTTTATATTTATTATAATTTATATGTTTTATATTTATTATTATTTATATGTTTTATATTTATTATTATTTATATGTTTTATATTTATTATTATTTATATGTTTTATATTTGTGATTATTTATATCTTTTATATTTATTGTTATTTATATGTTTTATATTTATTATTATTTTATGTTTTATATTTATTGTTATTTATATGTTTTATATTTATTATTATTTACATGTTTTATATTTATTATTATTTATATGTTTTATATTTATTATTATTTATGTTTTATATTTATTATTATTTATATGTTTTATATTTATTATTATTTATATGTTTTATATTTATTATTACTTATGTTTTATATTTATTATTATTTACATGTTTTATATTTATTATTATTAATTTGTTTTATATTTATTATTATTTATGTTTTATATTTATTATTATTTATATGTTTTATATTTATTGTTATTTATCTGTTTTTTATTTATTATTATTTATATGTTTTTTATTTATTATTATTTATGTGTTATATTTATTATTATTTATATGTTTTATATTTATTATTATTTACATGTTTTATATGTATTATTATTAATATGTTTTATATGTAATATTATTTATATGTTTAATATTAATTATTATTTATATGTTTTATATTTAATATTATTTATATGTTTTATATTTATTATTATTTATGTTTTATATTTATTATTATTTATATGTTTAATATTTATTATTATTTATATGTTTTATATTTATTATTATTTATATGTTTTATATTTATTATTATTCATATGTCTTATAGTTATTATTATTTATATTTTTTATATTTATTATTATTTATATGTTTTATATTTATTATTATTCTAGTTTTGTATTTATTAATGTTTATGTTGTATATTTATTATTATTTATATGTTTTATATTTATTATTATTTATATGTTTAATATTTATTATTATGTACATGTTTTATATTTATTATTATTTACATGTTTTATATTTATTATTATTTATGTTGTATATTTATTATTATTTATATGTTTTATATTTATTATTATTTATATGATTTATATTTATTATTATTTATATGATTTATATTTATTGTTATTTATATGTTTTATATTTATTATTATTTATATGTTTTATATTTATTATTATTTATATGTTTTATAGTTATTATTATTTTTATGTTTTATATTTATTGTTATTTATATGTTTTATATTAATTATTATTTTATGTTTTATATTTATTATTATTTATACGTTTTATATTTATTAATGTTTATATGTTTTATATTTATTATTATTTATATGTTTTATATTTATTATTATTTATGTTTTATATTTTTTATTGTTTATAAGTTTTATATTTATTGTTATTTATATGTTTTATATTTATTATTATTTATATGTTTTATATTTATTATTATTTATATGTTTTATATTTATTATTATTTATGTTTTATATTTATTATTATTTATATGTTTTATATTTATTATTATTTATATGTTTTATATTTATTATTATTTATGTTTTATATTTATTATTATTTACATGTTTTATATTTATTATTATTAATATGTTTTATATTTATTATTATTTATGTTTTATATTTATTATTATTTATATGTTTTATATTTATTATTATTTATCTGTTTTTTATTTATTATTTTTTACATGTTTTTTATTTATGATTATTTATGTGTTATATTTATTATTATTTATATGTTTTATATTTATTATTATTGATATGTTTTATATTTATTATTATTTATATGATTTATATTTATTATTATTTACATGTTTTATATTTGTTATTATTTATATGTTTTAAATTTATTATTATGAACATGTTTTATATTTATTATTATTTACCCGCTTTTATATTTATTATTATTATATGTTTTATATTTATTATTATTTATATGTTTTATATTTATTATTATTTATAAGTTTTATATTTAGTATTATTTATATGTTTTATATTTATTATTATTTATATGTTTAATAATTATTATTATTTATATGCTTTATATTTATTATTATTTATATGTTTTATATTTATTATTATTTATATGTTTTATATTTATTATTATTTATATGTTTTATATTTATTATTACTTATATGTTTTATATTTATTATTATTTATATGTTTTATGTTTATTATTATTTATATGTTTTATATTTATTATTATTTATATGTTTTATATTTAATATTATTTTTATGTTTTATATTTATTGTTATTTATATGTTTTATATTAATTATTATTTTATGTTTTATATTTATTATTATTTATACGTTTTATATTTATTAATGTTTATATGTTTTATATTTATTATTATTTATATGTTTTATATTTATTATTATTTATGTTTTATATTTATTATTATTTATAAGTTTTATATTTATTATTATTTATATGTTTTATATTTATTATTATTTATATGTTTTATATTTATTATTATTTATATGTTTTATATTTATTATTATTTATATGTTTTATATTTATTATTATTCATATGATTTATATTTATTGTTATTTATATGTTTTATATTTATTATTATTTATATGATTTATATTTATTATTATTTATATGTTTTATATTTATTATTATTTGTATGTTTTATATTTATTATTATTTATATGTTTTATATTTATTATTATTTATATGTTTTATATTTATTATTATTTATATGTTTTATATTTATTGTTATTTATATGTTTTATATTTATTATTATTTTATTTATTTTATTTATTGTTATTTATATGTTTTATATTTATTATTATTTACATGTTTTATATTTATTATTATTTATATGTTTTATATTTATTTTTATTTATGTTTTATATTTATTATTATTTATATGTTTTATATTTATTATTATTTATATGTTTTATATTTATTATTATTTATGTTTTATATTTATTATTATTTATATGTTTAATATTTATTATTGTTTATATGTTTTATATTTATTATTATTTATATGTTTTATATTTATTATTATTTATATGTTTTATATTTATTATTATTTATATGTTTTATATTTATTATTATTTATATGTTTTATATTTATTATTATTTTTGTTTTGTATTTATTAATGTTTATGTTGTATATTTATTATTATTTATATGTTTTATATTTATTATTATTTATATGTTTAATATTTATTATTATTTACATGTTTTATATTTATTATTATTTACATGTTTTATATTTATTATTATTTATGTTGTATATTTATTATTATTTATATGTTTTATATTTATTATTATTTATATATTTTATATTTATTATTATTTATATGTTTTATATTTATCATTATTTATATGTTTAATATTTATTATTATTTAGGTTTTATATTTATTATTATTTATACGTTTTATATTTATTATTATTTATACGTTTTATATTTATTAATGTTTATATTTTTTATATTTATTATTATTTATATGTTTTATATTTATTATTATTTATGTTTTATATTTATTATTATGTATAAGTTTTATATTTATTATTATTTATATGTTTTATATTTATTATTATTTACATGTTTTATATTTATTATTAGTTATATGTTTTATATTTATTATTATTTATGTTTTATATTTATTATTATTTATATGTTTTATATTTATTATTATTTATATGTTTTATATTTATTATTATTTATATGTTTTATATTTATTATTATTTATATGTTTAATATTTATTATTATTTATATGTTTTATATTTATTATTATTTATATGTTTTATATTTATTATTATTTATATGTTTTATATTTATTATTATTTATATGTTTTATATTTATTATTATTTTTATGTTTTATATTTATTATTATTTATATGTTCAATATTTATTATTATTTAGGTTTTATATTTATTATTATTTATATGTTTTATATTTATTATTATTTATATGTTTTATATTTATTATTATTTATATGTTTTATATTTATTATTATTTTTATGTTTAATATTTATTATTATTTATATGTTTAATATTTATTATTATTTATATGTTTTATATTTATTATTATTTATATGTTTTATATTTATTATTATTTATGTGTTTTATATTTATTATTATTTTTATGTTTAATATTTATTATTATTTATATGTTTAATATTTATTATTATTTATATGTTTAATATTTATTATTATTTATATGTTTTATATTTATTATTATTTATATGTTTTATATTTATTATTATTTTTATGTTTTATATTTATTATTATTTATATGTTTTATATTTATTATTATTTACATGTTTTATATTTATTATTATTTATATGATTTATATTTATTGTTATTTATATGTTTTATATTTATTATTATTATATGTTTTATATTTATTATTATTTATATGTTTTATATTTATTATTATTATATGTTTTATATTTGTTATTATTTATATGTTTTATATTTATTGTTATTTATATGTTTTATATTTATTATTATTTTATGTTTTATATTTATTGTTATTTATATGTTTTATATTTATTATTATTTACATGTTTTATATTTATTATTATTTATATGTTTTATATTTATTATTATTTATGTTTTATATTTATTATTATTTATATGTTTTATATTTATTATTATTTATATGTTTTATATTTATTATTACTTATGTTTTATATTTATTATTATTTACATGTTTTATATTTATTATTATTAATTTGTTTTATATTTATTATTATTTATGTTTTATATTTATTATTATTTATATGTTTTATATTTATTATTATTTATCTGTTTTTTATTTATTATTATTTATATGTTTTTTATTTATTATTATTTATGTGTTATATTTATTATTATTTATATGTTTTATATTTATTATTATTTACATGTTTTATATGTATTATTATTAATATGTTTTATATGTAATATTATTTATATGTTTAATATTAATTATTATTTATATGTTTTATATTTAATATTATTTATATGTTTTATATTTATTATTATTTATGTTTTATATTTATTATTATTTATATGTTTAATATTTATTATTATTTATATGTTTTATATTTATTATTATTTATATGTTTTATATTTATTATTATTCATATGTCTTATATTTATTATTATTTATATGTTTTATATTTATTATTATTTATATGTTTTATATTTATTATTATTTTAGTTTTGTATTTATTAATGTTTATGTTGTATATTTATTATTATTTATATGTTTTATATTTATTATTATTTATATGTTTAATATTTATTATTATGTACATGTTTTATATTTATTATTATTTACATGTTTTATATTTATTATTATTTATGTTGTATATTTATTATTATTTATATGTTTTATATTTATTATAATTTATATGTTTTATATTTATTATTATTTATATGTTTTATATTTATTATTATTTATATGTTTTATATTTATTATTATTTATATGTTTTATATTTGTTATTATTTATATCTTTTATATTTATTGTTATTTATATGTTTTATATTTATTATTATTTACATGTTTTATATTTATTATTATTTATATGTTTTATATTTGTTATTATTTATGTTTTATATTTATTATTATTTATATGTTTTATATTTATTATTATTTATATGTTTTATATTTATTATTACTTATGTTTTATATTTATTATTATTTACATGTTTTATATTTATTATTATTAATTTGTTTTATATTTATTGTTATTTATGTTTTATATTTATTATTATTTATATGTTTTATATTTATTATTATTTATCTGTTTTTTATTTATTATTATTTATATGTTTTTTATTTATTATTATTTATGTGTTATATTTATTATTATTTATATGTTTTATATTTATTATTATTTACATGTTTTATATGTATTATTATTAATATGTTTTATATGCAATATTATTTATATGTTTAATATTAATTATTATTTATATGTTTTATATTTAATATTATTTATATGTTTTATATTTATTATTATTTATGTTTTATATTTATTATTATTTATATGTTTAATATTTATTATTATTTATATGTTTTATATTTATTATTATTTATATGTTTTATATTTATTATTATTCATATGTCTTATAGTTATTATTATTTATATTTTTTATATTTATTATTATTTATATGTTTTATATTTATTATTATTTTAGTTTTGTATTTATTAATGTTTATGTTGTATATTTATTATTATTTATATGTTTTATATTTATTATTATTTATATGTTTAATATTTATTATTATGTACATGTTTTATATTTATTATTATTTACATGTTTTATATTTTTTATTATTTATGTTGTATATTTATTATTATTTATATGTTTTATATTTATTATTATTTATATGATTTATATTTATTATTATTTATATGATTTATATTTATTGTTATTTATATGTTTTATATTTATTATTATTTATATGTTTTATATTTATTATTATTTATATGTTTTATAGTTATTATTATTTTTATGTTTTATATTTATTGTTATTTATATGTTTTATATTAATTATTATTTTATGTTTTATATTTATTATTATTTATACGTTTTATATTTATTAATGTTTATATGTTTTATATTTATTATTATTTATATGTTTTATATTTATTATTATTTATGTTTGATATTTATTATTGTTTATAAGTTTTATATTTATTGTTATTTATATGTTTTATATTTATTATTATTTATATGTTTTATATTTATTATTATTTATATGTTTTATATTTATTATTATTTATGTTTTATATTTATTATTATTTATATGTTTTATATTTATTATTATTTATATGTTTTATATTTATTATTATTTATGTTTTATATTTATTATTATTTACATGTTTTATATTTATTATTATTAATATGTTTTATATTTATTATTATTTATGTTTTATATTTATTATTATTTATATGTTTTATATTTATTATTATTTATCTGTTTTTTATTTATTATTTTTTACATGTTTTTTATTTATTATTATTTATGTGTTATATTTATTATTATTTATATGTTTTATATTTATTATTATTGATATGTTTTATATTTATTATTATTTATATGATTTATATTTATTATTATTTACATGTTTTATATTTGTTATTATTTATATGTTTTATATTTATTATTATGAACATGTTTTATATTTATTATTATTTACCCGCTTTTATATTTATTATTATTATATGTTTTATATTTATTATTATTTATATGTTTTATATTTATTATTATTTATAAGTTTTATATTTAGTATTATTTATATGTTTTATATTTATTATTATTTATGTGTTTAATAATTATTATTATTTATATGCTTTATATTTATTATTATTTATATGTTTTATATTTATTATTATTTATATGTTTTATATTTATTATTATTTATATGTTTTATATTTATTATTATTTATCTGTTTTTTATTTATTATTATTTATATGTTTTATATTTGTTATTATTTACATGTTTTATATTTATTATTATTTATATGTTTTATATTTATTATTATTTACATGTTTTATATTTATTATTATTTATATGTTTCATATGTATTATTATTTATATGTTTTATATTTACTCTTATTTATATGTTTTATATTAATTATTATTATATGTTTTATATTTATTATTATTTATATGTTTTATATTTATTATTATTTATATGTTTTATATTAATTATTATTATATGTTTTATATTTATTATTATTTATATGTTTTATATTTATTATTATTATATGTTTTATATTTATTATTATTATATGTTTTATATTTATTATTATTTATATGTTTTATATTTATTATTATTTATATGTTTTATATTTATTATTATTATATGTTTTATATTTATTATTATTTATATGTTTTATATTTATTATAATTTATATGTTTTATATTTATTATTATTTATATGTTTTATATTAATTATTATTATACGTTTTATATTTATTATTATTATATGTTTTATATTTATTATTATTTATATGTTTTAAACATAAATAATAATAAATATAACACATATAAATAATAATAAATATAAAACATATAAATAATAATAAATATAAAACATATAATAATAATAAATATAAAACATATAAATAATAATAAATATAAAACATATAATAATAATTAATATAAAACATATAAATAATAATAAATATAAAACATATAATAATAATAAATATAAAACATATAATAATAATAAATATAAAACATATAAATAATAATAAATATAAAACATATAAATAATAATAAATATAAAACATATAAATAATAATAAATATAAAACATATAATAATAATAAATATAAAACATATAATAATAATAAATATAAAACATATAAATAATAATAAATATAAAACATATAATAATAATAAATATAAAACATATAATAATAATAAATATAAAACATATAAATAATAATAAATATAAAACATAAAAATAATAATAAATATAAAACATATAAATAATAATAAATATAAAACATATAATAATAATAAATATAAAACATATAATAATAATAAATATAAAACATATAAATAATAATAAATATAAAACATGTAATAATAATAAATATAAAACATATAATAATAATAAATATAAAACATATAAATAATAATAAATATAAAACATATAATAATAATAAATATAAAACATATAAATAATAATAAATATAAAACATATAATAATAATTAATATAAAACATATAAATAATAATAAATATAAAACATATAAATAATAATTAATATAAAACATATAATAATAATAAATATAAAACATATAAATAATAATAAATATAAAACATATAAATAATAATAAATATAAAACATATAAATAAGAGTAAATATAAAACATATAAATAATAATAAATATGAAACATATAAATAATAATAAATATAAAACATATAAATAATAATGAATATAAAACATATAAATAATAATAAATATAAAACATATAAATAATAATAAATATAAAACATATAAATAATAATAAATATAAATCATATAAATAATAATAAATATAAAACATATAATAATAATAAATATAAAACATATAATAATAATAAATATAAAACATATAAATAATAATAAATATAAAACATATAATAATAATAAATATAAAACATATAAATAATAATAAATATAAAACATATAATAATAATAAATATAAAACATATAAATAATAATAAATATAAAACATATAATAATAATAAATATAAAACATGTAAATAATAACAAATATAAAACATATAAATAATAATAAATATAAAACATATAAATAATAATAAATATAAAACATATAAATAATAATAAATATAAATCATATAAATAATAATAAATATAAAACATATAAATAACAATCAATATAAATCATATAAATAATAATAAATATAAAACATATAAATAATAATAAATATAAAACATAAATAATAATAAATATAAAACCTGTTTATAATAATAAATATAAAACATATAAATAATAACAAATATAAAACATGTAAATAATAATAAATATAAATCATATAACTAATAATCAATATAAAACATATAAATAATAATAAATATAAAACATATAAATAATAATAAATATAAAACATATAAATAATAATAAATATAAAACATATAAATAATAATAAATATAAAACATATAAATAATAATAAATATAAAACATATAAATAATAATAAATATAAAACATATAAATAATAATAAATATAAAACATATAAATAATAATAAATATAAAACATATAAATAATAATAAATATAAAACATATAAATAATAATGAATATAAAACATATAAATAATAATAAATATAAAACATATAAATAATAATAAATATAAAACATATAAATAATAATAAATATAAATCATATAAATAATAATAAATATAAAACATATAATAATAATAAATATAAAACATGTAAATAATAACAAATATAAAACATATAAATAATAATAAATATAAAACATATAAATAATAACAAATATAAAACATGTAAATAATAATAAATATAAATCATATAACTAATAATAAATATAAAACATATAAATAATAATAAATATAAAACATATAAATAATAATAAATATAAAACATATAAATAATAATAAATATAAAACATATAAATAATAATAAATATAAAACATATAAATAATAATAAATATAAAACATATAAATAATAATAAATATAAAACATATAAATAATAATGAATATAGAGAGTAACTTGCGTCATGATTAATCGCGTCGACCATCAAAATAAAGAGATTATGGCCGCTGTTTAATTCTTCCTGAACATTATCAAGATAATCCGGTATGAACTAGAGAATTACAATGGAGACTACAAGGATGTGACCAAAAGAAAGCGACATAAAATATCTGATTGCTGTAACGCAACAAAATTCCTTAAAAATCCCCGAGTAAGTGTATTCGGTCTTTTTCTCGTGAATTGAATTATTCATCATCTACCATAAAGAAGTTTAAAAATGAAATAAAAATATTTTTATATATTTTTTAATTGGATTTATTATTGAGATGAGTATTATCTATTTATTTATTTTATTGCGGACTATTATCCTCATCTTTTCTTAGTTGTTGCTTCACGACGTTTCGTCCAACTATTCCTCTGGCCTTCGCCAGGTGGTAACCGCAACGGGATAGAAACGCCAAATCTCCTGACTGCATTCTCAACAATTACTGCCTTCCATAGTTGTTGTCATCTCACCAAGTTTTTTGTCCAAGTAAGCCTCTGGCTGGCTTTGGGTAGGATTGAAACCGCTATCTTCAGACAATGCTCACCTTGAACAGTAGAGATTCAACGTCTCTATCTACTGCGCCATGGGCCCCGAAGGGCGAACAAGGTTGGATTTTTCGTCTTATAATGGAAGATCAGATAATAGAATTAATGTTGATTTATAAGACAAATAAAATAAATTAATAAATAATACTATCCCGTCGCGGTTCCCAGCTGACGAAGGCCAGAGGAATAGTCGGCCGAAACGTCGTGAAACAACAACTAAAAAGATGTGGATATAAGTCCGAAATAAAATAAATTAATAAAAATATTTTAGTAAAAACAAACAAAAATAATATTGTCAAATATTAATAATTAAATTAAATAATTAAATTTAATAATTAAATTTAAAATATAAAGAGTGCTTTTAATTGTTTTAATTCATTTATTTTATACTCTTGGGCTTTTGTCTGATTTCTTTTTATACGGTTGGTTTTTGCCCACTGGCTATCCCTGGCAAACATACTTACAAAACTGTTTAAACGTTGTCTTAAGGAGAATAGTTTCCCATCTCCCTGGAAAATCTCATCAGTATGCCCTGTATTTAAGAATTCAGGTGATCGCTCATCCCCCTCTCAGTACAGGCCAATAAGTCTCCTGTGCGTCATGAGTAAGTTGCTAGAATCTGTGTTAAATACAGAAGTAATCAAACATCTCAACAAAAATAACCTTCTTAGTGACACTCAATATGGTTTCCGTTCTGCTAGATCTACAGCAGATGTCCTTACAGTTATATCGCATAGGATTAGCAAATCTCTCGACGGTGGCAATCTTTCTAGGGCAATTGCTCTTGACATATCTAAAGCCTTTGATAGGGTATGGCATAAAGGTTTACTTCATAAGATCGCTAGCTATGGTATAGCTGGAAAAGTCTTCTCAATTATTAAATCATTTCTTTCTGATAGGTTCATAAGAGTAGTAGTTGAGGGGCAAAAATCAGAAGCTCACAGTATTAATGCCGGTGTCCCTCAGGGATCCATCCTGGGCCCAACTCTTTTCCTGATCTACATTAATGATCTTCCAAATCATATCCTTACATCATTTGTAGACATTTATGCTGACGACACTACCATTTATGGTACCACATCTAAGACAGTAAACGACCAAGTACTCTCCAATTCTCTCTCCTCTGATCTTGAGCATGTAGTACAATGGGGAAAGGAGTGGCTGGTTACTTTTAATGCATCTAAAACCAAGCTTCTCTCTTTACATCATCAACATTCTAATCCACATTTGTCATCAATTGAAATGAATGGCTCTCGTCTTCAGGAGGCCTCAAGTTTTGACAAGCTTCTGGGCTTGACCATTACTCCTGATCTTAAATGGAACACGTATATCAAATCTGTTGCCAAGGCCGCTGGAAAAATGGTGGGATCTTTCTATCGATCCAGTAGATATCTCACTGCTGATGCAATTCTCTATCTATATAAGAGCCAGGTACGTCCAAGGATGGAATACTGTTGCCACATCTGGGCAGGAGCTGCTAGAAAGGACTTGTCCTGCCTTGATAGAGTTCAAAATAGACTTCGTAGCCTCGTAGGAGATGTCCTTTTCTCCTCCTTACAACCTCTATCTCACAGAAGAGATGTTGCGAGTTTGTCTCTGATGTATCGTTATTTTAATGGAAAGTGTTCAACTGAGCTTCAATCTATGGTCCCCCCTCGCCAAACTTTCACAAGAAACACTCGTCTAGCTGTAAACACTATCAATAATTTCCCCCACTCTTTATCTGTGCCTAAACCTAAACATAGATTCCATGAACAAAGCTTCTTTCTTAGAACTGCACGCCTGTGGAATTGTCTTCCGTTTTCCTGCTTTCCGGCTGACTACAATATGGTTGTGTTCAAGTCTAAGGTAAATAAGTTCTTGATGAGCCGTTCCATATAAGTTATTAAATTTACCAAATTTTCATTACTAATGATTACTATATTGACCAACTTCTACTGTACACTCTTTAACCCTTATCCTTGAGTGGCCTCTGGGCCTTGATAATGTGGTGATGCCTTTGTAAAAAAAAAAAAAAAAAAAAAAAAATATTATTAGAGGTCGTCAGAATGTGTCAAAAAAAGACAAAAGAAAAACAATTAAAAAACAATAACAAAAACAAAACTCGAGATATTTTCAAAGACTGAAGTAGGAAGTACAAATAAAATCGTGAATTGTCGCGCCTGTGTGCCAGAAAAAAAAAACCCTTTGTCGTCAGTTCTTCGATCTTCATTATTTTCGATGTCTATATTACACATAAGAATTCCCTCGGCAAAAGCCAGTTAAAGAGATCCATATTTTTCCTTCTGAAGTGAGATTTCCCCCTTTTCCCCCATGCCTATATACTGATTGTAAACAGTTTGTTTTTAAAACATAAAACGTTGTCCGGTATGGAAATAGAAGATAAAAAATCACGAAGTAATCAAAATGATTCTTTGATTTTAATATTATTGAAATTATTTGAGGTTTTCTCTTCCATTGACGAGACGCGTAAAAGTCAGTGAAATTTGCTGATATTAAAATCTAAGTGTATTTTCAAAATTTCCAAATTATTTCAGACATTTCAAATCTATTTTATGAATTAAATTTGATTACTAACATGTTCTTTTTATTAAATTTTATTACATATTTGAACTTATATTTTAATGTATCTTTTTTAAATTAAATATATGTTTTCTAAATAAAAAACTTCTTAAAATTATTATTATTGTACTATTATTAAAAACGCATTATCATTCAATACCTTTTGTCACTTTATATATATACCAGCAGGCCACCCGGTGTTGCCCGGTCATAAAATACGCATAAATATTATATTTTAATTAATAAAAATCTCTTATTTATTATAAATAGAAATACCGTAGGTATTAAACGTAACGTTAAATTCTTAACTTCCCCCCATAAAAAAAACAAAAAAAAAAAAAACGAAAAAAAAACGAAGTAATAAAAATGGAAAGAAACTGACACATGTACATACAAGTAACCTGTTTTTTTTTTTAATTTTTAATTTTTTTTTACCAGTTCACTGCTTGTAAGAAAGAAAAATACTCAAGCTGGGATCTAAACCAAAAACCTAAAAACGGTGTCAGGACGATAACCATTTGGCCAGCTTGACATGACCTTTAAAAAGTGTTTTCAAAGTTACTTATTCTTAACATAATTAATCTATCATGTGGACGATTCATGCATGCGCATTCGTGAAACAGTTGACAAACAGGTAAAAATTCGGTGATTCCCACAAGTACCAATTTCTTAATTTTGACCCTTTAGCAGCTCTTTTATTCCGGATGAAAACAATTTAAAAAGTTTTCCACGTGTCTGAATACCTTATATACAAAATTTCAAGTTTGTAGATCAAAAATTCGTTGAGTGTATAGGTTGAGAAGTGTTCTCAGACGCACATTTTCACTTTTATAGATATATAGATAAAACACACATACGCATACACACAAAAACACGCACACATACACGCACACACACACACACATATATTTAATTATTATAGTAAATAATTATGTCACCTCCTTTAAGAAACTTGTATCTTTTCGTTGAGCACTTTCAGTTGTAATAAGTCGGTCAACTTATATGTGAAGATCGTCATATAATGATCAGATCACTCTGACTGACGTTAAAAGCATTTAAAAAAATAAATGTTTAAATTGCAACTGTATCTCTCGCGGTTGACGGTAGCCGAGTGGTTCGGGTCCTTGCTAATGAAGCCAGACATGACTTCTGTTGCCAGGGTCCGAATCTCTCGACAGGCGTTAATCGTGACACCCTGCACTGATGATTCCCGAAAGGATGAAACACTAGTGTCTGTAGGTATTTAATTATTATAGTAAATAATTAATATATATATATATATATATATATATATATATATATATATATATATATATATATATATATTTCTTTTCTTCCAGCTTTTTACGAATATGCACGTCTTAAATTATCGTATGCTTTGAAGTATATTTCATGGGTCGTCGATTCTCAGTAAATATCATACGCCAGAGCAATAGGATTTATTTTTTTAAGTTTTTTTTTTCCAATAGGTCAATTATTCTGATCCAAAATTTATGTCGTCCGTAAGTATGTATGGAACAAATCCAGGTTAAATATTGATTTGCACTAGATCGATAATCATAAATTCAGCATAAAAACAATTGTATGTTTGTCCCACCGCAAAAAGCTTCTGCCAGATTTAGTGGCGCCGCAATTTCTGCGTATGCTTCTTTTGGCAATATTACGAGCGGAAATCAAGATATCTGCAGTTGTACTGGGAACAATTGTGATCCCATCGCCAGAGCTTCTTCCTGCCGAGGAATAGCAGACCCCATCACGAAGTATGTAGTTTCTACATAGAAGATTAACATCTCCATTATATTCTTAATTCAGATGCAAATTAGTTCTTTCAGTTAAGCAACCGAAGTTAGATTGTCCCGTACCGCAGTCAGTGTATCGTCAGCGGGCACTTTCGTGACGAGAATCACTACATCTAGATCCACCGTCTGGTTGGAATTGATAGTAGCATTGTTTATTATTTCGACGAAGCGAGCTAAATCCTTGACGTGCGATTTGCCGATGATTGGGTTGGTTATATCTACGAGGCATCGCCTCAATGAATGACGTGCTGAACCTTGGGTGTTGACAATGTGTCTTAATGAAATACCACTTTATGAATATTAGGACGCCCGTACAGATGTGGTAGCTTAGTATAATCGAAACTAACTGTCTTTTGCAGGTAATATTATATCCATATTCTTACCAAGGATTCCTTTCTTGGCAGCTTCCCCCCCCCTTTTTTTTTAATTACATTTTCACCCCAAACAACGCACAGTGCCACTTTGATGTATGGGCTACTATCGGGGACATAAATTGCAGGAACATTTATGAAGGGAGATGAGCAGAAAGATGTTTGTTCACATTGCACTTGAACTTCTGCATGTCAGTACAGTTGGGAAAGCAGAATCTCGGAAGGGAGTTCCAAAGTCTAGCTGTTCTGGGGAAGAAACTATTGGAGTAAAAGGCTTTCTAAAACTAGGGATCTCAACTGTGTAGGGGTGGGATTTTGCTGCTTGTCGGGTTTGACGGAGGTAATTACGTCGAGCAGGTACCAATGTTTGTACCTATTTACTATGCCTCCCCACGGGACAGAGTTAGGCACCAGGGTCGTTTTTTAACGTGGAGAAAAGGTACAAAAATAAAAATTGTCTCAGTCGTGAAGGATTTCTCCTCCACCGAAAGAGAACAAGAAATGGAAGTGCAGCATCTGAAGAACAGATACTACACTTTGATCTTGTTTATATATTTTATTGAGAAAGAAAAAATTGAACATAAAAAAAACGTACAAAAAATTCAATTCAACAAAATTAGGCACAAGGCCCTACAAGAAATTGGGAGGGGGAGGGTACAGGGTCTTTTTGACTATGTAACAGATGAGACTTTGAAGTCTTACTCTTGACTGGCAACATTTACCAAAATACCTCAATCACTCTGTGGATCCTAATCTAACTAATAACCCCAGCGTTCAATGTAAAATTTAACTATGTACAATTTGTATATTCATTTCTGTATGTTGTGTGTGCATTTTTTTTTTTTTTTTTTTTTTTTTTGTGTGTGTGTATGTGTGAGAAAATAAAGTTCGATTTCATTAGAAAGAGTTCTTGAATTAATTGGCATAAAATGTTCGTGGAGTGGGAAAAAACTAATGAAAGTGTTCATTTCAAAAATAAAGAAAAAACTACTAATGTGTTGTTAGTAAGACCCCCCTGTACTATTCTATGTGGCTAGATCCCCCACTGTTTTCCGGGGAACCGAAAACAAGCAGAGCATCCCTAATGGGGTTTGGGGAAGTGGCCTTAATGGAGGTGGGAGAAAATAAAACAACGGATGGAAGGGGTAGGAAGGTGACCTCTGAGTAGGGGGATGACCGGGGGCATCAGAAAATAAAGATGAGGAGCAGGGGGGTTGGGCAGACTCAGAGGTTCTCTAATACCAAAAAATAAAATCAGGAACAGGATCTCATTTGTACCACCAGTCAAGAGTTACTTTACTGAACTTATAATGCTAACCTAGGCGGGATGGGTTCCGTAGGACCCAGCACCGCCCATGCCATGCCTAAGGAGGGAACACGTATTGAAACTTGGCTCCTCGACGGATGCACAAACTAGTGCTGTGCACCCACCTCTTGTCAAATTCCACTCTAGGCAACCTCTTCCAATCGCATCTGATCTTTACTTTAAGCAAATGTTTAAAGTAAACGATCAGATCCGATCAGGAACAGATGTCCCTTCGTGGACCAACTTGAGGCGCGCGATCCAAATGGTCATGCGCGCTACTGCTAGGATCGCCATGAAAACCAAACTTTCCTCCCTGGGGAACGGCGGGTCTCCTGGATAGCGGCAATATCTACCTTGAGGGACACCAAGTCTCTCACAACGCGCGAGGCCTTGCTTCGACACCTGATGCCCCTCACATTCAATGTAGCCAAGTTCAAATACATGATCACTTACCTCAAGCACTGTCACAGACGGGTCTGAAATCCTGGGCAGTGAGGACATGGCAGGCCTGGCCAAGGCTGCCGGTAAGTAAATCCGATGAAGGTGATCCATCCTTGGCCACGCCCTCCACGTCCAGAGGGAAGGTTAGTTTGAGTGCCCTGTATAGCGATGGGTGTACATACATGGGGATTCTACCCTCACATTTTAAGAAAATGTTGGTCAGCGAAGGATGGTCCCTATCCACCAGCTGCTGGCCTGGGATCGCATTCTTCGCTGCCTTAATCATTGCCCACATTCCTCCAGTCCTAGCGTCCTTGTTGACCCTAACGAAAGTGGTCAACAAGGGAGCGTCCTTGAATTTAGTGGGGTCTGTTACTAGGTCTCTACCGACTTTTTCAAAGTTTTTAAGTTTATTGTACCGGACCTTCTGTTGTCCTTTAAGGTTCGGAGCCGGTTGGAGAGGGTCTGTTTCACAAATCCTGCTTCCTGGCAGGAAGGGGAGCTTTTTGGTCCGTTCAGTGCGGACTTTGGGAGTGGGGGAGGGGATCTCTTTTGGTTGATGGGGAGGCTGAGCGCTTGGGAAGGGGGTAGCCTGCTCGTTTTCTTCTTTTTGGCTCCTGTCACGGGATGAGGGGCGGGAAGAGTTTCTTGGGGCCTTTATAGGAGAGGGGGAAGGTTGTTCGGGTTGCTGGGGTGTTGGGATCACAGGGGGCTCATCCTGTGTTGTTGTTGCGAGGGAGTCCTTCTCAGTCTCAGTGGGAGTAGGAGGGTTTGCGCGTGTCTTGCGGCTTTTCCTCCTCCTGGCCCTTCTGATCTCTGTTGCGCTCAGGGCCATAGAGACTGTTGTTGTCTCTTCCTCTGCCTCTGACGCGGCCTCCTCCTCAGATTCTGGTAGTTTCCTCTTGTTTGAGGAGGAGGGTGTCTGTGTGTCCATTTTCTCCGTCTCGCTCTTCGGTTGTTCTTGGTCTTGGGTGACTGTCTGCAAGGATGGCTGTTTGTTGATCTTGCCTTTCTTTACGACCGTCACCCAGCCTGTCGGTGCCTCTGGAGGATTTGCGGCCGGCGCGGGAGCAGCGGCTTGATTTGTTGTCACGCTTGTTCCCGCCGCTTTTGTGGGCTTCTTCCCTCCATTCCTCTTTGGACAGTCCTTCGCCATATGCCCTTGTTGTGTGCACAGCCAGCAATGAGGCCTCCTCCCTTCCACTATAAGGGAGAGTGTCCACTCTCCGAACTTGAGTGTGGCTGGGATGGCGTAGAATCCAGCCTTGTCCAGGACCATCTGTACTTTGTAGTCCCCGGTCATGATGTTTCTTAATCCGCGGACCGGGGTGACTTCCTCTACGTCTCCATACTGGCTTAGGATAGCCCCCAGTTGTTTGGCCTCCATATAGCAGGGGACGTTTAGAGCAGAAACATTTGCTCTCCTCTTGTTCATATAGATGGGTTGGAGCTTTATGTTCCTGCTCTGATGGCAGGTCCTGGACAGCCTGACTGCGTCTTCGGAGGTGGGGAGCAGAACATCCCACTGTGCGTAACTCCTTCTACAGATGTAGTTGGCGGGAATGTTCTGCTTCAGCAACACGTTCATCATGGTGTCCTTGTTGACGCCCGTCAGACCCCTTGTCTTGGTGTCTGAAGTTATCAGCGAGAGCACTCTTTTCTCCAGAACTTCCACTTGACCCGGGAGGGGTTGGATGTTGTTCCCCTGGGTATACTCCTTGTAAGTGGAGTCGAAGAGTGCTCTGTAGTCTTCGGGCGTCAACTTCCCTTGCTGCTCTTTGGGGCCCACTGCCGGTCCTCCATCCTGGTGGGTGTCAGCTGAACTCGGGTTGGGGGGCGTAGCTGGTGTTGTGGGGCTCTCCATTGTTATGGGCATTTTTGGTTTCGGAACGGGGCCGTTACCAGGCAAAGTAGGCCATTGTGTCTTTGGCGTTGTTTCGTCCTGGCTTGGTTTGCTCTCCGGGCCGCTCCCCTTTCTTATTTTCTTCCTTTGCTGGGTGGCTGACCCTTGGGGGATGGAGGTGTCTCCCCTTCTGGTGCCGTGTTCCCAGCTGGAGCCTTGGTGGGTACTGTCAAGGGTGTCTCTCCTTTCAGCTTGCTTTTGTTACCACTGGCCGGAGAGTCACCCCTTTTCCGTATTTGGTCCTCTTGGGGAGTGTTGGGGGGCCAATCACTGTCTTCCCCGCCGAATAGTGAGCAGATGGAGGCTATTACATCTTCGTCCAGCGCCTCGGTTTGGTCCGCGGTGCTGTTTTCCTCCTTTTCTGTTGGGGAGTCGCCCTTTGGGGGAGCGGGGGATGGGTTCCCCGGTCTTCCTCCCTTGGTTCTGCCGTCCTGGGGTGCAGCTGGTTGGCTGGGTTCTGCACTTTCCCCAGCTAGTGAGTTAACGGCAGCTTTTTCCGCTGGGTTGCCCTCGTGGGGAGCGGTTGAAGGTGCTTTTTGGGGGGTCGCCGCGGGCTGCGGCCCTACCCTCCCGCTTTCTTCCAAGGTCGCCGCGCGCCGGGGCCCTACCTTGTTTCCTGGCGCCGTCTCGCCGAGAGATGCATCAGCTCCCTCACATAGGGAGTCGTTCGCAGTTGAGATGCTGCGCATTTGGGGTGACGTACCCCTCCTGCCTGGCATCGTGGCGGTTGCACTGGCCGCTGGTGCGGACCAAAGTGTAGTGGGGGAAAAGAAAACCCAGGGGAATGGAGGGGGAGGAGGGGGAGGAGTGGACTTTGAAGAAATTAGAGTTTTGACTTCGGTGCTAGCGGGTCAGAGTGCCGCGTCGCAATTAAGAGAGAGAGGGGATAGGCATCCCTGCCCACAGAGGGGAGCAGAAACGAAGCACCCGCCCTACCCCACGTCACCCTACCCACTAACTTACTCCAACGGAAGCGAGAAAGAGAACCCTGTCTGCTCGATCCACTGGGAGAGCAGCGAAGATAGACAAAGTTTGGGCCTGGCAGGTCAGAGTGCTGCTCAGGCAATTAAGTGTTGAGAAATTAGACCATCCCAGTCTCGAGAAGTGAGACCGAAACGAAGAAAAAACAACATGCAAAAACAACAAATGAAAAAAGAAGGTCTCAACTACCAGCGATAGTGGTGTTGGTCCCGAGATTCCAGTCTCCCAAAAGAGGGGATCGGTTTCCGGGTCCAAGCTCCCACAAATGTGGAGTCGGTCCTCTAGGTCCTGACTCCCCAAAGGAGGGGGTCGGTCCTTGCTAACAAAGGTTAGTAAGAAAAAACACCTTAACCTAGCCCGAAAGCCCGGTGGTGGGTCAAGTTTAGTAACTGAGAGAACAGATGGTATTTATTTGCTCCCCCACTGAGCAAATTAGGCACAAGGCCGATTTTTAATGTGAGGAGTGAAGGGAGGGGTAAGGGGAAAAGGGGACCAGCTCCCGAGAGGTGGGAAATGGGAGCTGGTTAAAGGTCAGACATGTGGGGTTGCCCCCACATCTGGTCTTTGCTAGTCATAGCTAGTCATAGCTTGCAGTATCTGTCGGAACAGATGGTATTTATTTGCTCCCCCACTGAGCAAATTAGGCACAAGGCCGTTTTTAATGTGAGGTAAAAACCAGCTCCCCTAAAAGGGGTCACTCTGGTTACCAAAAATAATAATTGTCCCAGTATAGAGGGTTTCCCCTCCATTGACTGGTACAAATTATCTTAAGTGCAGTATCTGCCGGAACAGATCTTGACCAAAAGGCCAGTAGTTCGTCAGAGTAATCACCATTAAAATACTTGTAGAACAGGCAGAAGGATGCAACATTTCGTCGATGGGGCAGAGGCTGAAGCTTAGATGACAGTTCAGGACCTATCAGGTTGGCGATTCTCTTTTGAGCCCTATCCAGGAGGTAGAGAACTCGCTCCAGTGGATGACATGTTGAACCCTGGATGTTGACAATGGTTCTTAATGAAATACCGTCTTTATGAACCTTAGGTATGGCCGTACAGATGTGGTAGCTTACTATAATCGGAACTGACTGTATTTTGCAGGTGATATTATATCCATGTTCTTACCTAGGATTTCTTTCTTGACAGCTTCCTTTATTTTTTTAAATTACATTTTCACCCCAAATAAAGCACAGTGCCACTTTGATGGAGCTACTATCAGGGGCATAAGTTGCAGTGATACTATGTAGGAAGTTGAGCAGCAAGATGTCTGTTCACATTACACTTGAACTTCTATATGTCAGTACAGTTAGGGAAGCAGGAATCTAGAAGGGAATTCCAAAGTCTAGCAGTTCTGGGGAAGAAACTATTAGAGTATGAGGTTTTCTTACATCTAAGGATCTCAACTGTGTAGGGGTGGGATTTTGCTGCTTGTCGGGTGTGACGTCGATGGGATACAAGGGCTTGTAGTTTGTCGGAGCATCCACCATTAAAATACTTGTAAAACAGGCAGAGGGATGCAACATTTCGTCAGTAGGATAGAGCTTGAAGCCTATATAACAGTTCAGGACCTATCAGGTTAGCGACTCTCTTTTTTAACCCTGTCCAGGAGTGAGCGACCAGTAGAAGATGCACCAGCCCAGATGCGACAATACTCCATATATGGGCGAATGATGGCCTCATAAAAGTACAGGATACATTCAGGCATAAGTAACTTTCTAGCACGGTAGAGAGAGCCCGCTTTCTTTGGAGCAGCCTTGCCAATGCTCTCTGTGTATCTGTTCCAACTCATGCTCCCTTTGAACGTGAAGCTGAGGAGTTTTAAAAAAAGTACTTTCAGGTAATGTATCTTTAGCCATAGCGATTGGTGGTTGAAAAGGTTTCTTGTAATTGTTGAAAGAAACAAGCTTAGTCTTGGCAGTATTGAATGTGACCATCTATTTTTGTCCCCATTCCACTACAGATTGGAGGTCTTCCTCTAGTGCCTCTGCCATTGCCTTAGATAGGTGTTTATTCATTTCCCCTCATGCCTGTTATAGAGCGAAGTGTACTCAGCAAATATGCCCATCTTAGAGACAATTTTATCAGGAAGTTCATTTATGAATATTAGGAATAATAAAGGTCCGATGGTCGACCCCTGAGGTACACCGGCATTTATATATTTTCAAAGATGAATTGTTGTTTAGCTACCAGATCCTATTAGATTTACAAATATTTTGTCTGCTGTTAGTATTATGATATGCCCATCATTGCGTATTGACTTGATAGCCAATACTTCTTCCTTTGAGAGGTTAGGCTTTGGAGGATTTGAATTCTCGAGCACTTGTCTCACTTTTCACGTTAACTTATCTCTTTGTGCCTTGGATTTATTCAAGATTGCGTGATTTACTGAAGCTATCATATCCAAGTATGGGTTCCACCTGAGTGTTATGACAAAGTCAGGAGACTAAATCAGGTTTACGATGTAAAAACTTTACTGAGAGCACTTATCGCATTGTAAGATCACGTGCGCTCCCTCTCGACAGCAAACCATGACCCCAACGTTGTTTCTGTGGCTTTCTTCTGTTTCAAGTCCTCTTCTGGACGTATAGTCGTGTTTCACACTCGCGGTTACCGAAGAGCGCGGAGTGGCTTATAAATATTAAAATAAAATAACTCAAAACACACACACACAAAAAACTCTTACATATTCTGCAAATATCAGGTGCACTTTGAGTGTGTGCGTGACACCATCGACCCTCTACAGATTAAGGCCCATAGCTACATAGTCATCACGTGTTCGTCAGTTGACGTCCACTCCTCTCGATCTGCATCAAATAACTACCCGTGATCCACTGTGTCCAACTCGAAACTGTTCTCAACTGTCGCAAACCCAAGACTGTCCATAAACTATGTAAACTGTCCCCAACTGCTGTAACCTGTTGCAAAATTCACCGCCACTCTTAAAACTGGCTGTAAACTAATTCTAAATATATCTACCTTTATGTCTAGTCCTTTGTTCCCCACATCTTGATGAACAATCCCATGTCAGTTTTCTTTGTATTCAGTTTCCATTGTTCTCCTGATAAACGCATTTGCTGTATTTATTTATTTGTGGACTGTTATCCTCATTTTCATAGTTATTGTTTCATCGCGTTTCGGCTAACTCAATGTCTGGCCTTCTTCAGGTGAGTAACCATGACGGGATAGGAATGCCCAATCTTGTAATTGTACCCCCAGTAATTACTGCCTTCCATAGTTGTTGTTGTCCCACCATGTTTTTACCAGCTAAACCTCTGGTATGCTTTAGGTAGGACTGGAACCACTATCTTTAGGCAATGCTCATCTGAAACCGTAGAGATTCAACGCCTCTATTCACTGCGCCACGGACCCCGAAGATAAGGATAACAGTCCACAAATAAACAAATGAATAAATCCCAAAACTACTCATCTCAAAGAAGAAATATTTAACTTATTAGCTATTTTTAAATTGATTAATACTTGAGGGGTGGCGTCGACAGTATCACATCAGATTTAAGAATCTGTTTTTGCTTTTGTCTTGTCCAGTTGAGTTTTAAGCTTGTTTATTGTTGTGGAGACGCCCAGTAATTAACATAGGCAGGTGAGTGAGATATATAAAGGTATCAATCACCACTACCCAACCGACCGCCAAATAGGCAAGACGCCTATATTGCCCCCAGTAAGACATGCAACACGCCACCTGCCGGAATATCTCCAACTGAAGTATATCTGAAGAATGTAAATATGTATATAACTTTTCTTCCTAATATATTATTGTATACCTTTACTTTCCGTGTTCTTGTTAATTATTTATGAAAATAAGAAAGATCATATCATCTTCATAAGTGGAATGGAATTTCTGGAAGTTGAATAATCGAAGAAATAATTGTTCATTTTCATTTATGATTAATATGTATTAACATATAAACTAATTTTACGTTTATAATTTATAAATATTCTTTATATTAAAAGATTATTTTTATAAATGGATGATTTTATTATTTGTTGAGTTCGAGTTAGTTTCTATTCAATATAATTTATTTTATATTGGTTTTAGTAATATTTATATTTATTTCTGATATTTACATTTATTTTATAATGAGATAATGTCCGATTTTATTTAGGACATAGTAAGACTGAGACGTGATCCGGACGAACACTAAAAAAGCAAATGATACGAATAAGTTAACCTTTTTCTTTCTCCATTTCCTCTCAATTCACTGTTTCTTTAACTTCTAATACTAAGTTAGTTTTCATAGGAGCGTGTTAACTAAAATTATTTTTAACCAATAAAAATTATTTTAAAACCTCCAAAATATCAAGTTTCTGTCAAAGTAGTAGACTAACACGAACTTAGACACTCCTATAAAACGATGAAATAAGCAACCAAAAGAGACAGAGATTCTCAGCAGATAGTACCGAAAGACACTAACATACATTCTTTGGTCGGGAGAGACAAGTCGAAAAGGAGAGAATGTCCATAGTATCACAGGTGAACTAGCTAATCTACATAATGAACAGAAGTTTTCACCCTTTTCCGTAAGCTTTGGCTCAGATATCGCAAATTAAACCAGTTCTCAGACCGTGACCGATATTTTGATCAAGTTTGGTGACTATTGGTCAAGTATGTGGACACTTAACTGTACACCCACCACCAACAAGCATAGTTACAAACTGACAGAACAAAATTTCTCCTTATTGGTTTTAAATAAAAAATACGAACGTAACCCTGATTCACACACACACACACACACACACACACACACACACACACACACACACACACACACACCCGCGCGCACACACACACAGACACACATGAATGCACCAAGCCACAAGTACGCGCAATACACACACATACGCATGGTCAAAAGCCATTCGGTACACACGCCATCGTCCCATACTAAAAAGATGCTTGTTATTACTCGAGCATTAGGCCACTTTTAATGTGTCAAAGGAGCCACCACTTGTCAAGACCCGAAAGCCATTCGAGGATAAAACTTAATGAGTTTAAGATAGTCAGTGAGACAATATTATATTGATTAGTATGGTGGAAATTGAGTCGAATTTGATTATTTGAATGGCACAACAAGAATTGTTTACATAGACTTGGAAACGATCATGTTGTAGTCAGCTGAAAAGTAGGCCCGCAGTACAAAGTTCCACAGGCGGACAGTTGTAGGAAACGAAGCTTTGTTCATCGAATTTGTGTTTAGACTTTGGCACAAATAGTGGAAACTGCACCCATAAATAATGTTTTTATCAAGCGTAATCGATTTTCACCGGATCAGACGATAAATTGCGGGAAACGTCGCAATTGAGAACTTAATCGCCTGGGATGTATTATTAATTCGATTATTGATTCCATTATTTGGAGAAGTGGAAAAGAAAAAGAAGGAGGAGAGAGCATAGCAGAAGGAGGGAAGAGGAGGAGTGGAAGAGGAGGAGGAGGAGGAGTGAGAAAGATGAGACACGAGAAGTTGAATGAAGTAGATTAGCTCCGTACATTCGGGAAATTATTGTCACCCACATACACATGTATGTGGGTGCTAATAATTTCCCGAATGTATGTACCGATATGCATATTTATGACTGGGGTTCTTGGAGTTTATTATTACAATTATGTACTCACTAGGAGTTCTCCTACGGGTCATCACCAGAGATTACTCATTGATTATAACCCATAGCGATCCTTAGTGTTTGGGTGACAACAAATTTCCACAGATTTCTAGTACGCCTCACCTGTTTCGATAACCTTTGAAAATGACTTTGTATAATTGCAACAGCCGCTTACCATTGATTTATCGCTAGCAATGATGGGCTTACCATTTACTTTTGTAATTTCGGTTTCTATTCCTTTCAATTTTTTAACCTTCTTCCCTCATTCTTTTTAGCCATTCAGTATTTTTGTGGACTTGTCGTTTTCCCCATATTTTGCTTCGAAAGTGTTCTGTTTCTGTCTAGTCTGATTGTTCTGTTCTTTTTCCTCCTCTGCATTATTATTATTACTACTCTTATTGAGTTCTCACACATATCATCATCAGCGATTACTCAGTGATATTAATAATCGGCAGTGTTCTCTGAAGTCTGGGTGACAACAAGTCCTTCCAGATTTCCAGTACACTTTCTCTGTTCCGATAACTTTTGCAAATAACTTTACATTATATTACAGCTGCTTACAACTGTTTCTCGCTGGCAACGGCTATTCGTCTTCACAGGAATTTGGGTAGCAATAAGCCTCTCCGAGGTGGCAGTTTTCTTCGCACTCGTCTAGTGAAAATGTCTGATTAATGCTTTCTCTCTGTTGTCTTTCCATCCTCCTCGACCATTCTAGACTATTTGGCGTGGTCCCAATCGATGCCCACACAACAATTTATTATTATTATTATTATTATTATTATTATTATTATTATTATTATTATTATTACAAGCGGGACCTATGGAAATTCTACAGGGGACTCATTCATATGTAATATATTGATGTTGGCATTCTGTAGATGTTCAGTGTAAATGGAAACGCTCTGATATTATTGTAGCTTTTTTGTTAAAACTGCAAAAGTATTTATCGAAGCTAGCACGAACGGCCGGCAAAGCCCGGTCGTAAAGTACGCTTAAATATGATATTTTAATTCTTGCAGATTTCGTATATATTATTATAGAGTTAATGTTCTATGGATTTTTATATATTGTAAAGCTGCGATTTCAAAAATAAAAAATAGATCAATGTGACTTGGGTGCATTAGCTTGAATCGAAACCGAAATAAAAACTTATGAAAAAAATATATGAATAATATAACTTGAATTTCTTCAGCCATAATCGAAACCGAAACCAAAACTTATGAAGAATTCTCAATAAAATTATTTATAAAAAAATAGATGATTTAAGTGCCATCAGCTATAGTCGAAACCGAAACCAAAAATTATGAAGAATTCTTAATAAAATTATTCATAAAAAAAATATAGATATTTTAAGTGCCATCAGCTATAGTCGAAACCGAAACCAAAACTTGTGAAGAATTCTTGGGAAAATTATTCATGACAAGAAATAGAAGAACATTACATTTAAACGACCCAGATGTAAGCGTGATACACACACCATCGTATTAATATATAGCTTCTTCTTATTCTTATTCTTATTATTATCATTATTATTATTATTACTGTTATTATTATTATTATTATTATTATTATTATTATTATTATTGTTTTTGTTGTAGTCGTTTTGTTGTCATTTTTTATCAACAGAAGATGGCGTGTTTGTATTTCTCAAATCGCAAATGTTTCTTTTTCCTTTGATCAATCATTTTGATTCTTATCGAAAAGCGAAGGAGAAGACGTAGAAAAATAAATAAAAATAGGAAAAGATAAAGGCGATTAGTTTGCATTATCTTTTTTTACGGCATATCAACACTTTTGTTCCCAAATGGTTACCTATTGTACACAGTAACACCATCACACCGTTTTCTGTTGGCAAAAACTCAAAAACATGTCACATTTTTTTTTTTACCCAGAGGAGAAAAATGTTGTTCATATCTTTCCCAGCGCATAAATGATGATGATGATGATGATGATGATGATGATTGGCTGGATTGAGATAAAAATACTCAATGTCTTTCGTTTCTTTCCTTTATTTTTTAATTTCTTTTCTTTGTTATTTTTTTCGTCTTGGTTTCATTCAACTCAAAGAAGGTACGTGGCCACCGAAAGGAAATTCCTCATTTCCAAGAACGCGTTTTCTTCTAAGTAATAACATCATTGCTACATTGTCGCGTTAACTCTTTTCAGTTTCCTAATGGCGCGAGGAGAAGGAGTGGCCGCGACCATTTAACTCGCCGACATAAAAAAAAATTGAATTTCATGGATTAGCCAATAGAAACAAACGAACACACAAATAATGAAAGATTCGTCCATTCAATTACAAATACCGACCAATTTTTAAGGAGCTGTGCGCTTAGCGGTAATAATGTTATTTCATACTTAAGCGTGACAGAAAACAAAAGTGTCTTTTGAAACGTAAATGATCTCTTATGAAGATGGTTGAACACATCGAGAAATTATATTTCAAACGTAAATGTGGCAAACAGACGGACGGAAACGCATATAGAAAGGATCAGACGCGAAACACCTCCCTTCGGCTTGGTATGCTGCACACGTGGTAGAAAGACGTGATTTTCTTAATATGTAGCTTAGTGTTATTTATCTTCTTTGTTCGGTGGGAACATGTGAGACAAGTGAGATTGAAAAGCCAGCGTCCTAGGGCAGCCTCGTCGCCATTGCTTGGTAGGGACGCCTCAGGGGATTAGCAATAAACTAAACCCTTCTCAGATGAAGAAGGGACGGTTCGGGAAGGTTGACCTCCTAGAACTGCAGAGGCCAGCAACATACTGCAGTTAACAGAGGAAAAGTCATGTAAAAAATGACTGTTGGCTTTGGAGTCAATTTAGTTTGTAGAAGGGGAAAAGAGTAAAGAAAAAAACTACTGATAATTGGAAATAAAGAAAGAAAGAAAGAAGAAGAAGAAGAAGAAGAAGAAGAAGAAGAAAAAGAAGAAGAACAACAACAAGATTAAGACAGAGTAATACTTTTAGAAGAAAAGCGAAAAAAAAAATCAGTAGCAAACATTGCATGTGGACTGCGTGAAAAAGGGCACCGATCTTTCTTTCTAAATAGAAACAAGAAAGTGTAACTCCAAATGGCAATTGAATTCCTGATCAGCAATCATCCAGCTGGGAGAATAAACATCATCATATATTTTGTAAACCTTTGTCTTCGTTGTCATCTTTTAACCTGAAAGGTAATGTGTTTTTATCTATCGTATTTGTAAAAGAACTTAATATGAAACACCACCTTTCCAAAATGTAACTGAGTCCCCCTCCTCAAAAGTGTTAACGGAATCCTCCTTCATAAATAATGAATCTCCCCCGTGTTTAAAAGAACTGTATTACACGTCACCTATATCAGCCCTCCTTCAATAATATGAACTAATAAGAATTGGCATCGTCGTCGTCGTCGTTGTACACATTTATATAAATGTCGTTATCAGTCCCTGTTCTGATCAGCCCGCTACATGTCGTTATGTCTCCCCACTGCGCAATAACAGGGGGGGGAGCACGTAAAGATTGCAATCATCGCGAAGTAAAAGTTTATGTAGAACGAACTGGATTAGCTACCGTCACTTCGCAGTTACTGGTGGCGCCAGGAGAGGCAGTAATGCGGTTAGTCCCTGTAACTGTGCTACAAACTTTCTTTGATGACTGTTGAGAACTAGGTATGGCCCGCGCTATAGGCATAGTTTGCTCGATGATAAGGGTTAATGGATTTGTCAGGAGGACAATAAAAAAAGAAACAAGATGGGGATTGGTAACGATTGTTGAGACTGTTTCGAAATGAGATTGTTTAAGAGGATGGCTTAACAGGAATTTGTTATTTTAGCCTTATCGCATATTCGATGAATATGCATATTGATAGAATATTTAATCGTCGTTTTAATAAGGCCTGTGTCATTAGACACATTAAACGCTAATGTATTATTAATTCGATTATTGGTTCCATTATTTGGAGAAGTGGGAAAAGAAAAAGAAAGAGGAGAAAGTATAGGAGAAGGAGGGGAGAGGAGGAGGAGGGGAAGAGGAGGAGGAGGAGGAGTGAGAAAGATGAGACACGAGAAGTTGAATGATATAGATCTTCATATGTGTATGTGGGTGCTAATAATTTCCCGAATGTATGTACCGATATGCATATTTATGACTGGGGTTCTTGGAGTTTATTATTACAATTATGTACTCACTAGGAGTTCTCCCACGGGTCATCACCAGAGATTACTCATTGATGATAACCCATCGTGGTTCTTGGTGCTTGGGTGACTACAAATTTCCACGGATTTCTAGTACGCCTCCCATGTTTCGATAACCTTTGCAAATGACTTTGTATAATCGCAACAGCCGCTTACCATTGATTTATCGCTAGCAATGATGGGCTTACCCTTTACTTTTGTAATTTCGGTTTCTATTCCTTTCAATTTTTTAACCTTCTTCCCTCATTCTTTTTAGCCATTCAGTATTTTTGTGAACTTGTCGTTTTCCCCATATTTTGCTTCGAAAATGTTCTGTTTCTGTCTGGTCTGATTGTTCTGTTCTTGTTCCTCCTCTGCATTATTATTACTACTTTCTAAGACTTCTAAAACATACCATCATCAGCGAACGAGTCACCACCACCAACAACAACACCATCAACTGACGAGTCACCATTTGAGAATAAGGATTGATGAGTTTGTTTTGTCAGGAGGACGCTGAAACAACGTGATGATTTCTAAGAATGGTTAAGATTGGTTAGAAATTAGATTATTTAACGAATGGCTTAACAAGAATTTGTTAATATTGGCCTTGAAAACGATCCAGTTATAGTTAGTTCGGAAGTAGCCCCATAATATTTAGTTCCACAGTCGAATAGTTCCTGGAAAGAAACTTTGCTTGTGGAAAATTTTCTCTCTCGGCTGATTTTGAGATGTCAAATTTCATTTCAATACAGCAAAATAAAAAAAGACGTTGTTGTTATGAAATCTTACTTCAGAGAAAGAAAGAAAGAAAGGACGGAAAAAAGAAGAAGAAGAAGAAGAAGAGATTATGACCACATAAGACTTTGAGAAGAAATGAGGTCGAACGCGCGCGAGCACCTTCCCTTCTGATACGAATTATTTCATTTTGAATCTATGTATTCTTAAACTAGCACTGAGACCTGGCGTTGCCCGGGATTGAATGATGAACAACGAATGTCTCACACTCCCATATTTTTTTTTGTCATCGAAATCGATAAATCGTCCATTTTTTTATCAAATTGATTGATGGCCTGCTCTAATTGAAGCCCTTTCAAAGTGCACCTAGATGAAGATTAACGTGCCGCTCCGCAGTTAACATTAAACTGTAGAGAACATATTGTGGATTTTATAAAATTATTTTTATAATTTTAAGTTTAAGATGAAAAAATTGAAATATTATGGAGCAATTTTACTCTAAACAGAAACATTCATTTCGAACGTGCCCCTATCCTATCAGAGAACCTACTGTTGATTTTATATATTGGACTATTCGGCTTCTGAAATGCACTTTTGATGTTAAGTTGTGAAAGTTGGTCAAAATCGCCCGTTCCTTCTTTCATTAGAGTATTTCCTTATCGATTATATATATATATAGCCGTGGAAGTTTTTTAACCTTAAAAACTATATATATATAAAAAAAAAAACTTATTATATTTTTATATTTTTCATCATTCGTTAGAAAACTATTAAGTCATTTAATCACCTGCAATCACTGCATTAACTTGCTTTCCTGAATTCACTATAATCCTAATGTTAATGTAAGGAATCATCAGTTGTTTACCATGAAACACTGTTTCGGGGATTTAAAAACAAAACTGCATATTAAATCATGGCTCCCCAGCAGTGTTGATCAAACACCACCTCCCTTAATCACAAGAACAAAAAAAATGTTACGGATATTTCCTACACTTGATTAATTTGGCTAGCCTTTTCATGTTATATAAATGTCTTCCTTACCTGTGAGATTCGTCTGCTTTCAAATTCAAAATGGATATATTTTTTAATATATGTTGTATATATAAGATTAGGATTAATCCATTTTACTACTTATCAACTATGATTAGTAGTAATATAATTACACGCTTATTTATTTAAAATTAAAAATATATAAATGTTAAAAATATTTATATACATAAACACATTTTTTTTTTGTATAAAGCATTTTATTCATTACTAGTATAGTTTTGAATTTCATTGATTAATATATTCTGGGTAATTTTAAACTATTCAAAAGCATCAAGTAACGAATAAAATGGTTTATTTAATTGTTTAAATATTTTAGTTTAATCCCAACCTTGTTTAATCGCCCTTATTACTAAACTAGAAACTGGTGATATAAAATCTATTAATTTTAAAGTAAGGCAATCTATTCTCAAAAACTCTGACATAATGGTTCAATAAAATATAAAACAGGACAGGTACTATCTTTATGCGGAATACGAACTATTTGATTTGGTTGTTGGTTGTTTTTGTTTTACGGCATATCAACCCTTTCCGGGTTATTTAATGCCGAATCCAAAGATTTTGAAGAAAAAAATTTTAATAGAATATATTTGTTGTTTTCAAGTCAGTTTCTATTTAACCCATAGTTGGAACCCTAACAGGTACTACCACTCCGGGTCAGAGTGGACCTGGGAGCAATGGTAATTAAAGGGTGGCTCCACACTCCCCAAAGCCCGCAAGCGGGGGCCTCACCACTGGATATAGTTTAAGGTCATATCCAGGACCACGAACTATTTGAAAGGGAAAAGAGTTTCTTTTATCAAATATTTTATAAAGAAAAAATCCCATCCTCAATTCTTATAACTAAATCCACAATTGTAGTCTGTTGTCCTCTATGTTCACAATTCAATTCTAACCCCTTTGGATATATAAGATGTTTATGTTTTTCAAATTCATCATTATCGTTTATACATATAAGGTCATCTATAAATCTTCTACAACCATGAAAAGTATGTTTTAGATATATCATTTTTTATTTGTGATGACAGGCATATATACCCGAGTCTATGCAAATACAGATTTTCCCAAAATGGTGCAGGATCCAATCCCATATATATATATATATATATATATATATATATATATATATATATATAATGTTTGACTATATATATATATATATAGTCAAACATTTTTTGCAAGTGTACAAATTAAATATTTCGGTAAATTTAAAGCAAGTATAAATATTAATATTTATAAGACAACCCTAATCACATGAAAAAGCTAACTATTCAAGATAGAGCATTGATATAAGAATACAAATTGGATTTAAATTTCATAAAATAAGGAAAATTTTTAAAGTTTTCAACGTGTATTTCTTGTCGAATAATAAATTTCTAGGAAATTCTAAATTACACAGTTTAATTTCAATTTCTTATGTATATATATATATATATATATATATATATATATATATATATATATATATTGTTTTTATGGTTTCATTTCCTCGGCACCAAAGTCAAGAGAGTCTAATTCATTTTTGAAATATCTCTACATGTTAACTGAGAAATGGATTTGCCGTTGTGCATTTCTTGGAAGCCCCCCCCCCACTTCCTGTGGCTTCTCTTTTTACCTTTTGAGAAAACTTTGGTTTATTGCTAATCGGCTGAGGCACACCTACCGGTGAATATTGACAAGGCATTCCTGGTAGAGAGAGTGTTCTCCCCTAGAGGGATGGCTCTTCAAATCCAATTTTCCCACCCTGGTGTCGCATCATTGTATCGCGGGAGAGAGGTAAATATCAAGCTCTATATAATCATAAGGCTCCTGGTTTCTACACCGAGACACGAGTATTTATTTGTATGTTGCTTTATACGTCTCTAACATGGTACTAATAAAGCAGTGACCAACATTAGTCAATGTTTTTCTTTCAATTTTCTTAACATGGTCTGCTGATCTTTTTGATTTAAATAAATCGTTTCCGTTCGAAATTCCGTGCTTATTCCCGAGTTCGACAGAAAAGATTCCCGAGTTCGACGACATAAACCTGAAGAAGGTCGAAGCTTACATCGACCGAAACGTTGTGCAAATAACATTCAAGGTGAGAACAGTGATTTGAATAATCGAAATAATACGAATGTGAAAGAAGAGTTGAACAACAATAATAAACAAATAAACAAACAAAATAAAAAAAACTGGAAACAATAAATTAGATTTTTTTTTCTTTTAAACTTAATCTATTTTTCACTGACTCAATTCCTTCGTGACGACGAACAATACAGATAATCTATTGTATTTGAAGCCACAGGTGTTCGCCCTCATTCTTCGAAACGAAGTCTCAATAATCTATACTGACAAAACGAAGTCAATGCGTTTAACTTTTAAACGCGTTGATCAAATGCATATAATTTTGTTGCAGAAATGTTTGAACGCAATTTATTTCGAAAACAAAGGAGAAAAAAAAAATGAAAGAAAGAATGAATGCCATAATGGTGCAAATTAAAAAAAAGAAGAAGATCTTTGCTATCATCTTTGATTTCTGATTTTTATGCAAATCCATCTTTGAAGATTCCTGAAAGTTCCATATTAGCAATCATTATGCACTGGCATAGCTTATTAACGAGATAAAACTTACTTTTCATTCGGTCTTTTCCGACTGTTTACGTAAACAATCGTAAGATGGCGAAGCGCTTATCCAATCAGAAGAAAAGTAGACGAAAAGTTAAACTGTAAATCTATTAAATCTTAAATGGGATTTGCTACGGTGAAAAAACCCAAAAAAACTCAATAAAAAAAATAAAAAAGGAATGAAAGAAAAAAAAAAGAAATAAAATAAAAAACAAAACATAGTCAATAACAATCGTTTCATATTTGTTTTTCTTCAAAATATATATAATTTAATTTTTCTCGAAAAAAAAAGAATATAAAATCGTTTCATTAATTTTTCTCGTCCAAAAATGAATAATTTAATTTTTCGTGAAAAAAATATTATAAAAATCATTCCATTGAATTTTTTTCTTACTATACTTTTGCTGAAACGTCACGTCGTTTTAATTGTGATACCGGTTTGTTTTCCTTCGGCGTTTCTCGGCTGTTGTATTTCTGCGTCGGCAAAAATTGTTTTTGTCTGGTTCAAAATCTGTACCGGTAGAAATCATTATGCCCATCCAATCCCATTACCTTTCTCATTAATTAGTACATATATACTTTTTTAGAGGGGGGGGTGCTTCTCCAGAAATCTACCTATATTAAAATTAAAAAAACACAGCAAACTATGTATGATATACGTATCTGTGACGGCTGAAAAAAATTTAAAAAATCACGTAAGATCAAATTTTATGACTAACCTCAGAAAATCAATACACCGTCTCTCTCTCTCCACCCCTCTCTCTCTCTCACTCACACACACACACACACACACACACACACACACACACACACACACACACACACACACACACACACACACACACACACACACACACAACTATCATTTCGAGTACATCAATCTTAAAGATCCTCTATGATGACTTTAATCTCTTTCCTACAAAATTCAGTTTTTTTACAACAAAGGAATCACTACTTATCAAGGCGCAGAGGCCACTCGAAGATAAGGGCTAAAGAGTGTACAGTGGTTAAAAGGACAATATCGTAGTAATTGTTATTAGTTTAAATTTGGTAAATTGGATTACTTAAGGGGAACGGCTCATCAAGAACTTGTTTACATTAGACTTGAAGACGACCCTATTGTAGTCAGCTGGAAATCAGGAAAACGGAAGAGAGTTCCACAGGTGTGTAGCTTTAAGAAAAAAACTTTGTTCATGGAAACTACGTTTTAGGCACAGATAAAATGTGGGGGAAATTATTGGTAGACTTTTCAACTAGACAAGTGTTTCTCGTGAAAGTTTGGCGAGGGTGGGCATAGATTGGAGCCCAGTCGAGCACTTGCCATGAAAATAACGATAAAGCAAAGACAAGCTCGCAACGTACCTTCTGCAGAAGCAAACCAGCTTGATGTACCTGGTTTATTGGATTTAATTTTCTTTAGCGACGAGGTTCACTGCCACAGCAGTGGGTGGGTTGGTTGGTTGGTTGTTTTTGTTTTACGGCATATCAACCCTTTTCATGTTATTTAATGCCGAATTGAGTGATTTTGAAGAAAAGTTTTTTAATACAATATATTTGTTTTTTTTTTTTCAAGTCAGTTTCTATTTAACCCATAGTTGGGACCCTAACAGGTACTACCACTCCGGGTCAGAGTGGACCTGGGAGCAATGGCAATTAAAGGGTGGCTCCACACTCCCCAAAGCTCGCAAGCTGGGGCCTCACCATCGGATATAGTTTAAGGTCATATCCAGGACCGCAACAGCAGTGGGAAAATCAACAAGCGTTATATGCACTTTTTTGGAGGAAAATGAGAACTGGGTGAGGATAGTCTCTTTCATGGCACTCATGCGAACAAAGTTGATTCTTGCAGTGATAAGGTTTCAATTTCAATTAGATTTCATCGTTCAGATAATATTTGGTGGGAAAATTTTTTAAATATTTCATTGGAAATAAAAAACTGAGAGCAAAAAAAAAAAAATAGGGCGCTATAAAAAAATACAGTAATTTCGGATTTTCTAAGGTTGACAAAAAGATGAGATTTGTTGCTATGGAGACCTGACATCCATTTTCCATTCACCTTCTATTCTTTGTTGTGTTTCGAAATGATTTGAAAATGCAATTAGTTTCATTGTAATGGCGTCAACTAATCTGTTTCTTTTCTTGCTAATTATTTATATTTTTAAATTTTTACGTGGAAAGAATAGGGCAAAGTAATTTTGAAAAAAAAGAAGAAAAAAAAAGAAAAAAAAAGAAAAAAGAAAAAAGAATATAAAGGAAAAAAAATCGAGTCATTCGCGATGACTTTTGTTCAAATATCGGAGCGTTTTTCCTTTCTTGGTTTCTTTTTTTCTTTGTTTTTAGTTTGTTCCAGCTGAGAATATTTAGAAAAAAAAATACTCAGTTCATTGTTCATTTCTGTCTGAGGTTAATTCGAACTTTAGTCTAAGTAGTTTTTAAAGAAGTATTTAGAACAAGCGGCCTTATTCATTGTTCATTTATATCTTAGTAAGTCAGATAAGAAATTAGATATTTCCTTGAACACAATTTCTAATGTAAAATTAAAGCTGGGCCCAACTCTTTTCCTGATCTACATTAATGATCTTCCAAATCACATCCTTACATCATTTGTAGACATTTATGCTGACGACACTACCATTTATGGTAGCACATCTAAGACAGTAAACGACCAAGTTCTCTCCAATTCTCTCTCCTCTGATCTTGAGCACGTAGTACAATGGGGAAAGGAGTGGCTGGTTACTTCTAATGCATCTAAAACCAAGCTTCTCTCTTTACATCATCAACATTCTAATCCACATCTGGCATCAATTGAAATGAATGGCTCTCGTCTTCAGGAGGCCTCAAGTTTTGACAAGCTTCTGGGCTTGACCATTACTCCTGATCTTAAATGAAACACGTACATCAAATCTGTTGCCAAGGCCGCTGGAAAAATGGTGGGATCTTTCTATCGATCCGGTAAATATCTCACTGCTGATTCTATTCTCTATCTATATAAGAGCCAGGTACGTTCAAGGATGGAATACTGTTGCCACATCTGGGCAGGAGCTGCTAGAAAGGACTTGTCCTGCCTTGATAGAGTTCAAAATAGACTTCGTAGCCTCGTAGGAGATGTCTTTTTCTCCTCCTTGCAACCTCTATCTCACAGAAGAGATGTTGCGAGTTTGTCTCTGATGTATCGTCATTTTCATGGAAAGTGTTCGACTGAGCTTCAATCTATGGTCCCCCCTCGCCAAACTTTCACAAGAAACACTCGTCTAGCTGTAAACACTATCAATAATTCCCCCCCACTCTTTATCTGTGTCTAAACCTAAACGTAGATTCCATGAACAAAGCTTCTTTCTTAGAACTGCACGCCTGTGGAATGGTCTTCCGTTTTCCTGCTGACTACAATATGGTTGTGTTCAAGTCTAACGTAAATAAGTTCTTGATGAGCCGTTCCATATAAGTTATCAAATTTACCAAATTTTCATTACTAATGATTACTATATTGTCCAATTTCTACTGTAAACTCTTTAACCCTTATCCTTGAGTGGCCTCTTTGCCTTGATAATGTGGTGATGCCTATGTAAAAAAAAAAGCTTCAATATAAAGTCCATTTCTGCCTTTGTAAATAAAGCTCTAATATGAGATCGTTTAGAACACACCAAGTATTTTGAAGACGTCAAAGGGTTAATTTCATTTTACCTTGATAAAATGAACGTTTAGTATTAATGCTTAAAATATTCTATGCTTTGTAAAGAAAATGTACATATACTGTTCATGTCTGTCTTTGTAAATAAAACTCCAGGCTCCATTCTGAGTAGTTTTTTTTACAAGTGCAAGTTTTGAACGCAATGGACGGTTAATTTCATTTCCCATGCTAAATGAACTCTAGTTTTAATACGACTCGAATACACATTATATTTCGTTCAAAACCCTCAATATATTGTTATTTTTGTTTGTATAAAATAAATATAACTTTTTAGGCACACATTTTTTTTTGTAGAAAATCCTCCATATATTTTCCATTTTCTGTCTTCAGAAATAAAATTCCCATTTCGGAACGTTTTTACTGGCCTTGCGTTTTATTTCAATATATTGTTCATATCCGTCTTGTCTTGCTTTCTATTCTTTAAATATTTCTTAAAAAAAAAGATTTATTAAATTGCTATTACCCAAAGACGTCCGCATATTTTTTTGCAAAAGTAAAAAAAAATACACTAAGGAGAGAAGGCGTACATTACAGGAATAAATGTTTAAAAAAAAAAAGCATTTTAATTAGATTTTTTGGCAAAAATTTGGCTGCCAAAAGGTCAAAGTTGAAAGAGATTACCTTTGCAGATTCTACCAAATTTCTCCGCCAATTTTGGGTCTAACTTGAAATTTTAGATGTAGGTAACTTGGACATGGGTAAAACATTTTATTTTGATTTAAGACCAAAATAATACATGTTAAAGAGTCAAAATTGGGATCTAAGTTTTAAAAAAGTTGACCTCTGCGGTCTCTACGAAATTACTCAGACAATTTTTGGTCTAAACATTTGAAATCTTACATAAAGTGTTTTCACACGTAGGGAAATTTATAAACAGTACATAAGGCCCGAGCAAAGTCGGGTTGAACTGCTAGTATATATATATATATATATATATATATATATATATATATATATATATATATATGTTAGTAGGAGTAATACTATTACTACTAAGAATAATGGGAAATTTAGAGATTAACACTTTCATCTAAATCACTCTAAAATGAGATTCTACTGTTTTAGGTGATTACATGTTGTAAACCTTGAAAAATTTGGTGGAAAGAAAAAAATAACAATTGTTTTAGAGTTAGGGATCAGTTTTGTATACAACGGAAAAAAAGATCATCGTTTTCGGGCAGTTCTAACATTTTTGGGACTTCATAAAATATTTTACAATTTATCTTAACTGGAAATGTTGTAAAACGTTTGCAATCGATTGCAAATGTTTCCCAAGAAATAAACGCAGAGAATTCATCTTTTATTAAAACTCATAATTTTTGGTTAAAACGCTAGAATTTCTTGGAAATATGAACTAATTTTACGTTAAATGTATTTGTAAAGCTGATCCCCACTCTAAATTTTTAAATTATTCGTTTTATATTCATTTTTTATAATTATCAATAAATGTTTATCAATACTTTTCTTAAATGTTTTTATTTCATTTTTAAACATTCGCCGGTGATTTTGTAAATACTGTATTCTTATGAAATTATGCTTTCTTTTAATTTTTACACAATTATAACATTCCATTATGAAAGAAAGTAAGCTATAAGTATTCTTTTTTTGCTAATGAACCAAAAAAAATGCAATTTTCCATTTTTACGTGGTTACATGTACACAACCCAGGCAGACTATATTAAAAAAAAAAAAAGAAAATAAAATGACAAAAAAATCACTTTCGTTTTAACTAAAGTAATCAACCTTTTCTGAAGAGGCGGTGTTTAAAGACATGTAAACAACTTTTATTGTTTGAAATCTAAGCCATGTTAATGTTGGTGACCAAACCTTAGTATAAAACATGCCTTGTTAAAAGACATAAGAAATACTTCTCCTCACTACTACTAAACCCAAGTTCGCGTAATAAATAAAGTGATTAAATGTGGTTTTATGACTTTCCCGGTCAGACTTAGAATTAGTGGGGTAAATTTTTTTACTTAATTGCCCTAAAAGTCAGAATAGTCCGAGAATGTGGTATAATTTCAGGTTATATTGATATTCTAAAATAATATTTTGTTGGTATTTAAGTGTGTTCGCAAAAGAAAAAAATCTTATTGGGGGGGGACGTATTTTTAAATATAGATACAAATTCTTCAGTTTTAATCTGACAGACTTATATATTATATCAGAGATTTTGACAAACTCCTTGTGTGATCTTCATCGATATTTTGATTTTGTGCAAAATAAAAAAATGCAATAAAATGTTTCATTATTAACAGAAATAACCAACTAAACACGTAACCAAACAAACATATAACCAAACAAACACGTAACCAAACAAATACGTAATCAAACAAACATATAAACAAACAAATACGCAACCAAACAAATACGTAACCAAACAAACATATAACCAAACAAATACCCAACCAAACAAATACGTAACCAAACAAACACGTAACCAAACAAACACATAACAAAAAAAACACGTAACCAAACAAACATATAACCAAACAAACACGTAACCAAACAAACATGTAACTAAACAAACGCATAACCAAACAAACACATAACAAAATAACACATAACCAAAAAAAACACGTAACTAAACAAACGCATAACAAAACAAACACATAACCAAATAACACATAACCAAAAAAACACGTAACTAAACAAAGGCATAACAAAACAAACACATAACAAAATAACACATAACCCCCCAAAAAACACGTAACTAAACAAACGCATGACAAAAAAAAACACATAATCATCAAACGCGTAACCACACAAATACGTAATTAAACAAGCACGTAACTAAATTAACACGTTACTAAACAAACTCGTAACTAAACAAACGCATAACCAAATAAACACAATACCAAACAAACACGTAACCAAAAAACACGTAAGCCAAACAAACGCGTAACTAAACAAATACGTAGCCAAACAAACACGTAACTAAACAAACGCATAACCAAATAAACACGTAACCAAACAAACACGTAATCAAACAAACACGTAATCAAACAAACACGTAATCAAACCAAATGTTTCTAGCATTTACCATGTTTTAATATTCAACTATGAATTATATAAGAGGCGCCATATAGACGTTTAGCAAATAGTTGCGAACAGAAATCTGAACATTTCAAAAGATTTGGTAATAGAATAAACAAGAGAACTATAGACTATTTTGATTGAGCATAATTTACCAAAAAAAAATATCAAATTAAAGTGCTAGAGTCAATGCTAAATCTGGGGTTGAGATTCCAAATCTGCGGTCCTGTGGCCCATAGTGATATGTTGTAAATATTTGATTATATTTTTTTACTGCCTAGATAAAAAAAATCAAAAGAATTGTCTGGGGAAATCGGAAATAAGGATTTTTTTTCTTAGGATATCGATTCCGATACCCTAAAAAGTTCCAATTTTTCCGATTCTCGATACTGAAATCGTCCTAATACTAATTGTTCATTTCGTTTTTTTTTAAATTTTATTTTAATCTGTCTTCCGTCAAAATAATTTTGGGAATATCCACAGCATTTTTACCGCAAAACCAAAAACAAAAAACGCACGGAATTAATACATTAATCTAAAGCCTATCCGTTTCCGCTTCAAATACAACGTTGGCCTCATTCCATTTTGAATATGTTGCGTATGTTTAATTATCTGTTAATCAATTAGCAATTAAGAACTAATAAAATAAATGTCTGAAATGCCGCGTTCCATTTGACGAGTGTCAAGACGTCTTTTCCTCCGACCGTGTGCATTGAGATGAGTAATCGCCGCCATTTTGGTTGTTCAATAAAATGGCGCGTCTTTTCTAATTAGACGGACGAGTAGAATTAATTTAGGCACAAAAGGAGAATCAAACCTATTGATTCCATCAACTAAGAACAAGGGCGGGGATTCTAAAGACGCGTTCATTTAATCTGCTTTTTGAGTGATGAGCAACCCATTTCGAACTTAATGGCAGACCAACAAAATCCTCGTTCCAAACATGGCAGTGGCTCATAAGTACGAGATACATTCAATAAGTTTCCAGACTATTTGCGTATGAGCACTTTTATTGATAGTACACATATGAAAGTTAGTCCCTTTCAAAGTAATCTCCTCCAGCTGCAATGCACTTGTACCGTTTCAAAAACGTCTGGAAGGCCCCATGGAAGTCCTCCTGTGTTAACGTGTCCCATCACAGCTTCTTTCATCTCCTCAATTATCACATAACGCCAGCCTCTAAGGTTTTCCTTGAGCTTAGGGAATAAACAAAGTGAACAAGGTCTGGACCATAGGGAGGATGAGAAACTCTTTTGATGCCCATAACAACATTTTTCTTTCTTATCTTCTCTGAGCATCCTTAGATCAAACTTCGCGCAAATCTTAAATAAATATATAAATTTCCTCTCGAATAATTGTGTCCAGACCCAACACTGGTAACTGTGCACTTATTGTCTCTATAGACACATGACGGTTTTTATTCATGAAATTCTTTATTTGGCCAATCATCTCTGATGTTATGACTTCCTTACTTCTCCCATACCCCTCACCATCCTTCACGCCTCCCTTGGATTTCTTCTGCCACTTAAGCACTGATGCTCGATTCATGCAAGATGGTCCAAAAGCAGTCTGAAGCATTCCATACGTTTCTATGACATTTTTCCAAGTTGTTTCTAAATTGTCATCACGTCCAGATTGTATTTTTGAAATTCACCAGCTGTACTAAACAGGCTTTAGTAGAGTGTATTCCAATTCCCGCTGTAGCTGTTCATTTGAATTTTAAAGCATAAAAATTGGTCAGTTATCTCATAAGATGTAGAGCAATAACATTGAATTTTCAAGCGTCTAAAACAGTTTTAAATGCCTGTACAAAAGAAGGAACTTCGTATATATATATATATATAAAAATGTACAACCCATGAGAAACAAAAGGAACACCAGACTTCGACATCTTCTATAAATGTCAGTTGTACTCTGGGTGTGTGACTGATACCATCGCGGTAAACGACTCTCCAAGTCCAAATATTAATGTTCACATTTTAGTATTCTCTCGAGTTGCTCAATTAATCGCCCCGATATATTTAAATAAAAGAACATAAATAACATATATTTAAATAAAAGAACATAAATAACGTATATATTTATTCTTTCTTACAAAATAGTTGTAAAATATATTTTAATTACAGCATTTTTTGTTTTTTTTTTGGACATGTTTGCGTTTTAAGGACAACATTATTTTCTAGAAAATACAGTCGCGAAATTATGAGTATTTTTTTTACAAAAATGACCGTGGAGGTAATCTTCCTGCATAAGCACAAAATTAAAATACAATTGCGAAATTATTTTACAAAAATTAAAAAAACAAAACATTGTGGTTTACCTACGATACTTAGAATTTGGCCTTCGGACTAATATCAAAGTGTAGTATCTGTCTTTACATGCTACATTTCAATTTATGAGACTATTTTGATTTTTGTTCCCTTTCTTCTCGTGAAAAACGACCATGATGTCTAACTCTCCCGAGGGGAGGCACTGTATATAGATACGATATTTGGAACCTATTTGCGTTTGAAGCGCACAATTATTTTCTAGTAAAACATTTGCGAAATTATTATACTAAAAATTATCGTTTACCAACGTTATTAGTGATCTGCTTGCGTTTTATAAAAGAAGATTGAATGTAAAATATCCACAAATAAGTAGTTTTTCGAATAAAAAAATCATTATCGTTTACTTACGTTATTTGTGATCTATTTGCGTTTAAATAAAAATACCGCATTATCATTGTACGCAAATAGGTAGCTTTTCGATTAATAAGCAATATAACTTTTTTTTTAAAACTTATTGTTTGTAATAAACACCATTCGGTTAAATCGAAGTGATTATGAAAGCACAAAGATATTTTCTATAAACTACAATTGCGAAATTATTAGAAAATAAATAAAAACATTTTCATGTACCTACGTCCTTGTGACCTATTTGCATTAAAAAAAGACTAACACTTAATAGAAGTTTTCACTTTTCGTTGTTATTTTTTTTTACTGTTTTTTTTGACAGACGCACACCCTATAACTAAAAAAAAAAAAAAAAAAAAAAAAAAAAAACCCTTAAAGGTCAACACGGACATGAACGATTTGTCTATATTATAAATGCTTCACAAACTTTATACAAATAAAATTTAATAACGTTATTATAGAACATGTAATCATGTGATTATAAAACTTTAAGATGGAAGCACAGATTACTTAATAAACACCCTCCTCTAACATGTTAAGAATGGCTTTCAAAATAATAACATTATTATTTCAGCACGGTAACTAAAATACTTAAGTACCCAACATTTTAATTTTTTCCGACCGACACTGCACACCCAAAATTGCAAGGTTGGTTCATTGTATTTGCACGTCTGGATTATGACAATGATTATCAAGATTATATTTAAGGCAGATATTTTGACAATCCGTCCCCCAAAATATGGGGTGTCTATTCCGAAAACCGTTATTAACAGGGGTAAATTGGGAGCGTCCATTTCGAAAGCCATTCCTACTATGAGGATGTTGGGAGTGTTTATTCCAAGAAACAGTTAACATTGAGAGGTTGGGGTTTGAGATTGGGCAATGCCAACAACAGCTGTGCTTAAACTTCTACGCAGAGGGGAAGCATGATTCCACCGGGCAATGCCGGTTAACGGGTCCTGCTAATATTTATATGAAAAAAAATATAAATATCTCATATCTATAATATAAGGCTGAACGTGTGTGTGTGTGTGTGTGTGTGTGTGTGTGTGTGTGTGTGTGTGTGTGTGTGTGTGTGTGTGTGTGTGTGTGTCTGGTCACGAATAGGCTCCTATATGCTTGACTATTAAAAAAAAAACATTAAATATAATGATAGAAGATGTATCGAGAATTGGATATGTTTGATCTGGCAGAACGGTGGATCATTAAAATTGTGAGGTCTGCGTTCGTATGGAAAGTAAAAATGAAAAAAAAAACCTTTACAAGTGTTTTTGATATAGATGTACATAAGAATACTTTGATAAGTATATTTCAATATAAATAGGGGTGGTATAATAAAATTGTGGGGTCTGCGTTCGCGCCTGTACTCCATGGAAATATGACACAAACTTTAACAAAGACTTTCCATATTTCTGCGTAAGTATACTTTGTTAATTATGTTTGTTTGAAGAAATATAGTATAATAAAATTATTGGGTGTTCGTTCACGCCTGACCTCCATAGAATGTAAATATGTCACAAAGTTTAACAATGTTTTTTAAAAGGGGTGAGGGTCCACAATAACACCTTAATGCACGTTAGCTTTTATTTATTTTTTTGAGTTGAATCATATTGTGTCGAAAAATTCACCTCATAAATTCACGTTCTTATTAAAGTGAAAGCCAAAAAAAAAAAAAAAAAAAGTCGGAACTTTAGACAATTCTCGACACAAATTTTGCATAGCTCTGTTTTTTTCCTTCTCCACTTGCACGTGGCACTCTTTCAAAAATAGATAAATAGATAAATAATAAAAAATAAGAACGTTACTTGTTATCGTATCAAAAGAAAAAAATCCTGCTCACGTGATTACGTGTCTTTTTTAAAAACCTTTTTTTATTTATATATCTGTTTAAGCTTTTTTTTGTCAGTGTACTAGAAGGAATTCAGTTGATTACAACCCCTTTCTGCGTGTTCTTTACATTATAATAGTACAACCCTGAATCCGACGGCGCAATACTACACCGTTCAATACTGTAAAACTAAAACGAAGCTGTTCTGCTTGAAAAAGGCGCCATTTTCTTAATCATATTTGCTTTAAAACACTAAAGTAATTACATGTTTACTTTTTTAATATCCCATTTTACGGTTTCGGATTATTTTACTAAAGTAAGTAAAGTTTCATTATTTTTCAAAACTGTTTTTGTTTCTTTGTTTTTCAATATTTCGTCGATATTATTTAGTAAGAGTGTTTAGCAGAAAAAGCCAACACACGACTACCCGAAAACAAACATTGTGGTTTACCTACGATAAATGTTATCATAGTCAATAAAAGTTCAGTTCATGTTTTTTTGTTTGTTTTGAAATAGTTTTTAATGCTCTTTACTTGAAATAATTTCAGCGAACCGAAATTAAAACGAAATGTGAGGCGATAACTACTTAAATGAATTTTTATATAAATTACACATGCCATAATCGAATATTCCTCAAGCACAAAATAAAGGAAAACATTAAAATATGTTTATAAATATTCCTTACCTTAACGGAAATCTCTTAAATTGTTAACACAGAATGCTCAGATGCCCCTCCTTCAAATTGAAAACGGGACTCTCCATTTCAAAGTCGCTGCCATTTTGATTTTTTTTTAGACCGGTTCGTGAATTAAAAACAAAAATGTTTTTTTTACAAACTACTTAAAAATACAAACCAATGAACTTTTCTACCATAAAAGTAACTTTTATTGACTATAGTAACATTTATTTCTTGTATATTTATATTATTATATATATAACATTTTCTCTTTGTAAGGAAACGTCATTTTGTTGGTCACTCTTGGCTACGAATGGAAATCCAGTTGATATAAAAAAATATATTTTGGCGAAAATTATCTTTACTTTCATCATATTTTACTTAGGGTAAAATTTTTGAGTATCAAAACCTATCTCTTTACAACCCCCTCCTTTTTATAACCTATCATACTTTCATCAATCAGAGTCCATTTTCTGTAGGCTGTTTTTGAACCCAGTCAACGACGGGTACTTCTGTTAGTATTTATATAAAACGTATATAGTTTATAAAAGAATAAATAACCTATATATTTATATAAAAGAAAATAAATAACCTATATATTTATATAAAAGAAAATAAATAACCTATATATTTATATAAAAGAAAATAAATAACCTATATATTTATATAAAAGAAAATAAATAACCTATATATTTATATAAAAGAAAATAAATAACCTATATATTTATATAAAAGAAAATAAATAACCTATATATTTATATAAAAGAAAATAAATAACCTATATATTTATATAAAAGAAAATAAATAACCTATATATTTATATAAAAGAAAATAAATAACCTATATATTTATATAAAAGAAAATAAATAACCTATATATTTATATAAAAGAAAATAAATAACCTATATATTTATATAAAAGAAAATAAATAACCTATATATTTATATAAAAGAAAATAAATAACCTATATATTTATATAAAAGAAAATAAATAACCTATATATTTATATAAAAGAAAATAAATAACCTATATATTTATATAAAAGAAAATAAATAACCTATATATTTATATAAAAGAAAATAAATAACCTATATATTTATATAAAAGAAAATAAATAACTTATATATTTATATAAAAGAAAATAAATAACCTATATATTTATATAAAAGAAAATAAATAACCTATATATTTATATAAAAGAAAATAAATAACCTATATATTTATATAAAAGAAAATAAATAACCTATATATTTATATAAAAGAAAATAAATAACCTATATATTTATATAAAAGAAAATAAATAACCTATATATTTATATAAAAGAAAATAAATAACCTATATATTTATATAAAAGAAAATAAATAACCTATATATTTATATAAAAGAAAATAAATAATTTATATATTTATACAAAAGAACATAAATAACATATATTTATTTAAAAGAAAATAAATAATTTATATATTTATATAAAAGAACATAAATCTATCCATATATCTGTAAAAGTAAAATTTTCTGTGTGTGTATGTGTGTGTGTGTGACTGTTTGCGTGTACATTTCCAGATAAAACTACTTTGCCAATTTTTAGTCTACAGACTCAAGATTTAGAATAATGGCTATTGAGATTTTGGAAAATGATTTTAATCGATTTTTGGCCAGGAATTCGACTGTAAAGGGCTCAAAGTTAAACGATTTGTCCTTTGAAAACTCTACCAAACTCCTCCGCTAATGTTTCGTCTAAACATTTGAAATTTTAGATCTAGGTTACTTGGAAATGGATCAAACATTTTAATTTTATTTGAGCCCAAAGCAATAAATGTTTAGGGGTCAAAGTTAAAAAAATTGACCTCTGCGGTCTCTACTAAATTACTCCGCTTATTATTGGTCTAAACATTTTAAATGTTACAAAGTGTATTCAACCATACTGAAAGCTTTTGATAGATTTTTGGCCGAAAATCTGGCTGCCAAAGTTAAAATATTGACCTTTAGTTAAAGTTCAAAAGATTGACCTTTGCGGTCTTTAGCGATCCGTTCAGCCAATTTTGGGTTTAAACATTTGACATTTTACATAAAGGTTATTCAGATAGGCAACAAGCTTTTTAACCAGTTTTTTGGGCGAAAATTTGGGTGCCAAAAGATCAAAGTTCAAAGAGTTGACCTTTGCAGACTCTACCAAACTCCTCCGCCACTTTTGGGTCTAAACACTTGAAATTTTAGATGTAGGTTACTTGGACAGGAGTCAAACTGTTATATATATATATATATATATATATATATATATATATATATATATGCACATAAAGTAATGAACAGTACATAGAAACCGAGCAAGGCCGGGCTGAACTTCTAGTATATATATATTTCTGAGAAATAACAACTGTTAAATTTTGACAACTGGTAGTCGTTATCATATCTAATAGCATACTAAAATTTGAATCATTTGCAAAGCATTGAAAAACAAGCATTGTAACAATTATTTATTGTCAAAATAGGAACATCCGAAAGTAACCGGCCGGTTTGCGAAGGTGTCATCACTTTAGGACTAGCGATAAAGTACCATACCTGATTTTAATTTCTTGGTTTGTGGTTAGGCGCTGTTCTCGTTAGGGCAGAGCTACTTTTGTTCGGTCTACAACAGTATAGGTTTGTTTGCGCCTTTTGTCTGGCCTAGAACAAAAAAAGTTTCCTTTTAATTTGTTTTTGAAGGCATGAGCGTCTGTTCTTTTTATTTTTGTTTTGCAAAAATTATTGATTGACTGGTTCCATAATTTAAATTCATGAATCCTGTCCGAGCCGAGTAGGTTAGTGGTATTCTTTAATAGATAATTTTTTAATTATTTCGTCTTTCCCAATAATGTGACTTTCACTAAAAATTCACCTTCGAATTTAATTTGTAAAACGTAAACGGCTATTGCTGTTTTGCGTGATCTCAGCATTGTGGATTTATTCAATTTCTATCAAAAGGTCTAAACCCAAATCGAGTTGCATTTATATTTCTTTACCATTTTCGAGCCCCTCCTTCGTTATTTTTAGACTTTGCCAACATACACTCAGGTTTTGTATTTAATTTATTTCTGTAATGAGTACCTTTGTGTCGTATGTTTTTTTTTTACATATTAAACATTTTCTTGATAAATTTGGACAGTCCTTAACCTAATGCAAATTACCACATCGATTACACGGAGACGGGATTTCTTTCTTCAAATTCTTTCTTACCTATGTGTCGACATGTGTCCTTTCTTAAATTATGTTTTATTTCTTACGTGCTTTTTAAATTGTCTGTCTACTTTTTTTTTATCTGTGCGACTCTAGCTTCAATATCGATCGAATATTTTTTAATACTTTCTATTTTATGGCAGTATTCCATTAACTTTTGTAGGATTAGGTTTGGTTAATTTTCTAACTTTGTTAGGACTAATTTCCGCATCTCGTCCAGAAGTCAATCCTTGCACAAATACTAAACATCTGCAAGTTTGAATTCTTCACAATGTTTATTTAACATGGCTGTGTACGTTATGAAATAATCTTCGCCATTCTTCTGCCTATTCATACATGACAACGCTTATGGAATAAAGAGACTTTCGGGCTAAATAGTTCTGTAAGATGTTCCACTGTATCGACGAAAATTAATTTCAGTGTTTTACGTGGTAAAATAAAGTCCACAAACTTGTTATGCTCAGCCGCCCTTGTTTCCGTAATAGTAAACGAACCTGTTTGCAGTCGATACTAAAAAAAAATCATACATACGAAGATAAGTTTCAAATGATTTAGATTCTTCAGTTCCATAGTAAAATTTGTCAATCGCATTCCATATTGAATCTCGCAAGAATGCGGTAGCATTAAAAGTGGGCGTATTATCCTTTATGACTTGAGTAAGCAGTTCTTTCATGTGCTGTTGAGTTTTATATTGCTGGGCCTCTAGCCTCATTAGTTGTTCTTGTTGTTGCTGCTGTCTTTTATATGAGCGTTTCTGGAGTTCAAGTTGTTGATGCTGTGGTTGTTGTCTTTCCGCTGCGCGTAGTTTTTCATATGCGTGTTGTTGTTATTCCATTTGCAGTTTTAATAATTGTTCAATATACTTTGTAAGTCGTCCATTTTTGTACGATAGATAAAATACAGAATTTACGGAAATTTAACAAAACTGTTCAATTTAATTATGGTTTTAGCATTTTAAAAACAACTGGAGGAAAAGGTAACAGTATTTCATTTCCTTTAACAGCTTTGCAAACGAACGTTTAACATTCAGTTTTAAATTTCTTGGAAAGAATATTTCTTCAAAAAAGAATGTCTTCTTCATAGACAAGATAAAAATATATATGCCGATAGAAATATTCAGTATTGTTTTCAAGTAAGTGCTTTTTTCCATAGAACAGAAAAAAAACGTGTTGACCCTGACGAAAAAGGTCGAAAACCGTACTGGTTTCATGATTAAAAAAAAAAACAAAAAAAGAATCGCTGACGCATTTATTTAATGGCGGAGAAAAAACACGACTAACTCGTATTTCTCCCTCTTTTGCACTTACGGGCACGCCAAAATGTCGCGACAGCGATGAGCAATAAAAAAAAAAAATATATATAAAAATATTCTTGCGTTCCACAAGTTTGCAATTCAATCTTTTATGTCCACGCACTTATTTGGTTTTCGCAAGTTCCTCTTTCTCTTTTCCTTAGTGATTTCTGGACTCTTGTTTGGTTTGATTCAGCTTTCCGTCGTGAGTTCTTTTGAATACTGAGGGTATTTTAAATTCGAGTGATCTCTGTGTTCGACATCCGATGTCGCCACTTTTATAGTCGACGAACACCCCACTTATTGTATGCTTGCTCGGTCCACTGGATATCGACTGATATCTATTTGCTTCCCCACGTAAAACAAAATGCGACACAAGGTCGTTTTTAATGTGAGAGAAAACCAGCTCTTTCACAAGGGGACATTCTGGCAGTTTTCAAAAATAAAATTGCCTTAGTATAGAAGGATTTCCCCCTTCATTGACTTAGGACAATTTAATTCGAGTGCAGCATCTGAGCAGACACTACACTTCAGCCACCAGTCCAGTATACGAGCGTAACCGAATATCAATTGACAGCTTACGGCTTAGTTTTCATGTATTTATTGAGAATGGAATAGTCTATTAGTAGGTAACATAGGTTAGTTCCGCCACAACAAAAACCCGGGCAATCAGTTAGTGTCGTTAACCACTAGACCACCAACACATGTTTTTTTTTTATTGATATGCCATAAATTAACAAGGTATTCGAATATATAATAAAGAAATACATTTTACAAAGCAATAAACCAAAAAATAAATATATATGATATAATAAGGATAGGTATCAATATTATATTTTCCTTAGATTTTCTATTCGACATGTATCTCGCCATCAATTTGTTTATACTGCATCTGCTGATAGAAGTGTGCATTTACTTTGTAATCCCATTTTTTTTAATTCATAGTTAACTCTGGTTATGGATTCACCAAAAAATTCAAGTGGCAGCTGTTGGGTTACAGCTAAACACTCGTCAATTGTCAACAAAGCAAAAAGCGATCTGTTGTTTGAGCGCGTAAAAACCCCTAGTGGTTTAGAGACAGACAAGATATATTCACAATTTTTGTTCAATTTTCGTATCATTTTGCTTCAGTGTAGATCTTTACGCTGGAGATGGGGCATCCTAATGAATGCTAGATATTAACCCGCTGTCCTATACATTAAAATCGAGAGATATTTTTAAGATTTGTCCTTTTAAGTGTAATTGTTTGCATCTTTCTTTCATTTAGTTCATCGGGTATATTTGACAGGTAGTTTAAAAAAAATCTTTTTCGAGTCCGTTTGCTCCTATAATTACTGGAATGATGTTCCGTCTGCCTGCTTCCCACCTGACTACAACTTGGATGTCTTCAAGTCCAACGTTAACAAATTCCTAATGAACCGCCCCCTTAAGTAAACACTTCATCAAATCTCCACACTAACGTACTGTACTTGCAATAACCCTTATCCCTGAGTGGCTTCCGGGCCTTGATAAGTGGTGACCACCGTGTAAAAAAAAAGGATCTTCCTAAGATTCCAGTTTCTTTTTAAGTCGTACATTAGATCTTGATATTTGGCTATATTTTCCCTCTCAGCTCTGTTAAACCCAGCATCAAGATGCATTATTGCGGACTAATTTCTACTATGGTTGCTTCATCATTAGGAACATTAACTTTTACTAAACTTGCTTTTTTTCTCCTTCTTGTGGCCCTATAATTATGTAAAATTTAATAGCTACGTTTTCTAATTACATAGCCGCAGCAGATGGTTTCACAACCGAAGCAGATGATGCATAACTATTTTTTTAATTAAATTTTCACTCCAAACAAGGCACAGTGCCACTTTTATGTAATGGGCTACTATCAGAGACATAAGTTGCAGGGATGCTATGTAGGGAGTTGAGCAGCAAGATGTCTGTTCACATTACATTTGAACTTCTGCATGTCAGTAAGTTGAGGAAGCAGGAACCGGGAAGGGAATTCCAGAGTCTAGCAATTCTGAGGAAGAAACTATTAGAATAGAAAGCTTTCTTACATCTAGCGATCTCTACTGTGTATAGGTGAGACTACAAGGTCTTGTAATTCGTCTGAGCATCCACCATTAAAATACTTGTAAAACAGGCAGAGGGATGCAACATTTCGTCAGTGGGACATAGGTTGAAGCCTATATCCTTGTAGAGGTATAGGATACTTTAGGCGCAAGTAACTTTCTAGCACGGTAGAGAGAACCTACTTTATTCGCAGCAGCCTTGGCATTACTCTTGATGTATCTGTTTGAACTCATGTTCCTGATAAACGTTAAGTCGAGGAGTTTTAAAGAAGTACTTTCAACTAATGCATCTTTAGCCACAGCTATTGACCGCCGATGATGATGATGATTGGTGGTTGAGTTCTTTATGGTATATGTTCCCACGACTTGCTGCTGTATTTAGTATTCAACTTTTTACAGATGGTTCAGTGTAGATCTTTACGCATTTCATTGTGTCGCAAAGACCAAAATCATGGTATACAAAGCTGTCTTGCTGCCCACTCTTCTCTATGGATCGGACACCTGGACCACATACAGGAGGCACGTAAAAACCCTGGAGACTTACCACCAAAGATGCCTCCGAAAAATTCTCAGAATCAGTTGGAAGGACCGACGCACTAACACCAGCGTCCTGAGTGAGGCTGACATTCCTACTATCACCGCTACTGTTACTCAACGCCAGCTCAGATGGACTGGTCATGTTGTCCGAATGCCGGATCTCCGCCTCCCAAAATAGATTTTCTACTCTCAGCTTGTTGAGAGAAAGCGTGCCAAAAGTGGCCAAAAGATGAGGTATAAGGACAACATCAAAGTAAATTTAAAGCGGTTTCACATGGACCTTGAGACATGGGAGGACGTGGCTGGGGGCAGGTTGGCATGGAGGAGCGCTGTCCACGAAGGTGCTGCGTTTTATAGCAGTGACCTAAATTAAGCTGATGAGGATAAACGCAAGCACAGAAAGGACAGATTATCAACCAGACACACCCAACCCCACCCCACCACCACTACCTTTATTTGCCCAAATTGTACAAGAAAAATTGGGTCTAGGATTGGGCTCTATGCTCACCTGGGGACCCACAGAAGTCACAACGGAGGACAGTCTTACTCGGACACGAGTGAACGCCGATGATGATGATGATTGGTGGTTGAGTTCTTTATGGTATATGCTCCCACGACTTGCTGCTGTATTTAGTATTCAACTTTTTACAGATGATTCAGTGTAGATTTTGACGTACTTCATTGTGTCGTATTGTATAGCAACTGTATCCCAGCAGAACCAGTTAATTCAGCATGGTCATTAAAATAAAAATGCCGAAAAATGGGCCTTATTAGATTGTTCTTAAATTTCTGAACGATTTTTTATAATGTGACATTATTTTATGAACAACACATTTCGCAACAATGACAGACCCCCCCCCCCAATCCTATTTTAAAATTAAACGTGACCAAAAAAATACTGTCTAAAAATGAAGCGCGGCAGACCAAGACATGTTATTTCAAGCTTAAACATGACAGCCTCCCAAAAATATGCTATTTCAAACTTACGCGTGACAGACCTATAAAAATGCAATTTACAAAATGATTTCGCCGAATGTATTTGCGCCACTTGCTCTCTCCAAATAAATTCATAGAGACAAACTAAACAGATTCGCCGAAATCCTGTTGATTCGTTTCGTTTGGCTCGATATTAATTTTTGATCGCAAGATCAAGGCTCCTTTTTAGTCAAAAAAATGTAGCTGGGCAGCCATATTGATTTTTTTTTATTCATTGAATGTTTACATAATTTAACCGTGCATTTCTCGAGTTTATATCAGTGGAATAAATTCTTTTTACTCAAAATGACTCCATCGTGTAATAAAGTTTGAGATAAACATTTTGGATGCTTTATTTTTCTCATATCCCTTGCAAACCTCATGTAGTGACATTACCATATATATATATATATATATATATATATATTTTACACAGTGGTCACCACTTATCAAGGCCCGGAAGCCACTCAGGGATAAGGGTTATTGCAAGTACATTACGTTAGTGTGGAGATTTCATGAAGGGGGCGGTTCATTAGGAATTTGTTAACGTTGGACTTGAAGACATCCAAGTTGTAGTCAGGTGGGAAGCAGGCCGAGGGAACAGAGTTCCACAGGCGTGCAGTTCTAAGAAAGAAGCGTTGTTCATGGAATCCATGTTTTGATTTAGGCACAGATAGAGAGTGGGGGAAATTTTTCACATTGGATTCAGCTTGACGGGTGTTTTTCGTGATATATATATATATATATATATATATATATATATATATATATATATATATATATATATATAATGCATGCTTAATATTTAACTTTTCAAACCTCATGTAGCTACATTACCATATATATATTTTTTTCATATATTAGTATAAATAGTAACTATACTATTTTACATTTGGCGGGGGGATGTATTATCCGCTGGAGAGCCATGTATTTAACAGCTGTCCTGTTTTTAAATCTCCGAAACAGCTACATGGTAAGCAGCTGATGATCCCTGTTTTCTATTTACAAAATTTTAGTTAAGGTTTTTTCATCCTTATGTAGTTAAATTCTGTTTTAAATTGAAGACTTTTGCGAAATCGGCATATGAAAGTGCTAAGTATATTTCTATTTAACGATTTTAGTTAAGGCTTTTTTATTCATCCATATATAAATGAATTCTCTTTGGTCATTATAAACATTTTAGAAATCGGATTATGTAGGTGCTTAGTCTGCGATAAGTTAAAATTATTTTTTTTTCCTTCCGGGAATCTAAACTGCATTCTTTATTTTTATTTTTGCATTTTTTATTCAAAGTTTTTTTAGACTATATATATATATATATATATATATATATATATATATATATATATATATATATATATATATATATAAAGCTGAATGTGTGTGTGTGTGTGCGTGTGTGGTCACGAATAGGCTCCTATATGGTTGACTATTTTAAAAAACTGATTACATATAATGAAAGAAGATGCATCGAGACACAGGAATGGGTATGTTTGATCTGGCATAATGATGATTCATTAAAATTGTGGGGCCTGCGTTCGCCCCTGGTCCACAAAGTATGGAAATAAAAAATTAAAAAATTAAAAAAGAAACGTTTACAAGTGTTTTTGATATAGATGTATATAAGAATACTTTGATAATTTTTTTTTTCACTTAAAATAGGGATGATATAATAAAATTGTGGGGTCTGCGATCGCACCTGGCCTCCATAGAATGAAAATAGGCACAAACTTTAATAAAGACTTTTCATATCTATCTGCGTAAGTATACTTTGATAATTATGTTTCAGTTGAAGAAATATGGTATAATAAAATTATGGGGTGTTCGTTCGCGCTGACCTCCATAGGATGGACATATGTCACAAAGTTTAACAAGGTTTTTTATTATAGATCCACAGAATATTGTGATAAGTGTTTCAGTGTGAACAGGTATGGTATGATAAATTATGGGGTTTATCTATTTTATATTTACTTTCATCATAGTTTGCTTTGGTTTTGATACTCCCAAATTCGAAGCTATCTCTTTACAACCCTTCCTTTTCATAACCTATCATCTATATATATAAAAGCGAAAATGTATATGTATCTATGTATATATACATGTGTATTTTTGTGTGTCTGCTAAAATCTTTCGACAGACAGAAAAATTCCAAATTTGGTATTCTATGGAAGCCCCATCCTTCGCCCGACAAATATCGAAAAATTGGCCAAAAACGTTAACTTTTTCACCCTGAAATCGCCACTTCTCTACAGGAGGGTAGCAAAAACCGTCCTCTCATGACGAGATCGGTTCTACGCATGCGTCAAACGACGTCATAACCTGATTTAGTTTAAATAGTTGAAGAACTGACACAATTTCATGTACGTCGTGTTAGCTCAGTCGGTTAGAACGTTGGGTGATTATCTAAACGTTTTGGGTTCGAATCGTGGTGTGAGATGTCTTTTTTTTTCGATTTTTTAAATTTTAATATTGAACCAGTGTTATTTAAGCCATTTTTCACGTAACGTTCGTTTTTTGTTTTTTTTACTTCGCTTATTCTTAAGTTTTCATTAACACCCCCAACCCCAACCGACCACACACACCCAAAAACACCCGGGTACCCACCGATTTTTTAAATTTTAATATTGAAACAGGCTTATTTAAGCCATTTTTCACCTGCTTTTTTTTGGGGGGGGGGGTTATTTTTCAGATTTTAACGTTCGTTTTTCTGTTTTCTTTTTTGTTTTTGTTTTTCCGATTTTTACATTTAACATCGTTCCTTTGCCTTACGTCAGTCTTTTTTGTGTTTTTTTCGTTCGTTTATTCTTATATATATATATATATATATATATATATATATATAATCAAGATAAGACACTGATTAGAATCAGATGGAAGATTCTGATAGATATTACTTGAAGTAATATTTTCAGGGCGATCCTAGCCAAAAAGGAGAAGCTTCTCAGTACAACCTTCGGAAAATCAATAAGGAGCTACCACGCTTTTTTGTTATATGGGACTACTGCCTTCTCCCCTGGACCAATATTCTGCCTACCTGGACTTATAACCCCGGATGACATTGTACTCCTTCCGATAATGGACTACCCAGGTTGTATCAAATTCTCTTTTCCTATAATTATTTCCATATAATTATCATTCACCGCTTAAAAAACTATTTTCAATATTTGTGCTGAAAAGCAAAATAAGTGTCTATACACAGCTGAACATTTTGCTAACCGCATTTCATTTCCTCTGATGATATGAGCCATTATTGAAAATCCATGGATTAAGGAAATTAATATAACCCCTTCTATATATTCCTTTTGTCAAACAATAAATTCTTAATTCGAATATATGTGTCTATATGTTGTTTGTTTTCAGAATTTAAATATAACCACTAAACTTATATATATATATAGAATTCAAAGGATTAGACCGTTAAAGACGCGTTTCTCATTTTTATTTACTGTTTAATTTTTAATTTTTCGTTTGTATGTATATATGTACTGTGTGCATGTGTGTATGTGCGTACTTATATGTTTATATATTTAAGACTGACGTGACACCTTCTCATTGGCTATACCTCCTTCTCCTCCTCCTTCTTCTCCTCCTCCTCCTCTACCTTCCTTCCTTTTCCATTCCCCTTTTCCCCGTGCATCCTCATACTTTCACTATACCGATGAAGACTGAAGGATCGGTCGAAAATCATGTACTTATGAAAAAGGTTTTTTTAATTTTTTTTCATATTATTATTTTGTATTCCTGCACGTCACCAATTAAAAACGAATAAAGAAAAGTTATAAGCTTTTATACTTTTCGCATTCTTTTTCATTCATATATATATATATATATATATATATATATATATATATATATATATATATATATATATATATATATAATGCATGCTTAACTTTTTAATATTTAACCTTTCAATAAATGTCGAGTAATTTCTTCAGACCTTGTAAAAACTCTTAAGGGGAAAAACGAAAAACGAAAGAAAGGACGAAACAAGTAGTTGTTTGTGATTTGACCCTATCGGTGTCAGTGTAGTCTAATGTATTTAAAAAAAAAATTCTTTTATTCTTTTTTTTACTAATATGTAAGAAAACGATGGGAGCATTTTTGTTAGAACTGGAGATCACATTGAAAGCCAACCTTGTGCTTTAGTTGCCCTCGTGGTTAGGCAAGTAATTAAGACATGATGTTATCGCATTAAAGCATCATTAAAATAACAATTGACGCCAATAGGTCGTCAATCAAGTTTTAGCTGAAGCCAAATTTGATATTGCATGTCGTTAAACACGTCGAAAGGTCAATGATCCAACTCATCGACACCTGGTACCGGGGACGAGTTGGGCAAAGAATATCAATAACTTTAATCCTTTTATGTCCATTTCCATTTTTGTTTTTTTATTCTTGTTTCTTTCTTTATCTTGCTTAAAAATATCTCTCTCGCTTCCTTTCTCACCCTCTCGATTGTGGCACGGGAGGGAGAATTAGCAGTTGGTGATTTTTCTCAGTCATGAACGATCGCATTGTAAACCAACTCGCTGATTTTCGAGTTTTATAGTTTCTTTTTGGAATGCTATTGAAATGAATGATATTTTTATATAATGTCTTTCTTCGTTTATTTTGTACACATTTATCCATTTCTATCAATAACGTTCTCGAATAGTCAATATAATTCTCTGGAAAGAATTAATGACACCACCCAACTGCACATTTGGACAGCGCCAGTCTGTTGCGTTAAAGAATCTTTACTACATGGATTATAAAATCTGATATTGCAGTTGATATTTCTAACCAGTTCTAACCAGGGAATGCAACTATCGACACCATCCTTTAGCTCATACTTCCTGCCAAAATGATGAGTCCTTTCGGAGAAGTCCCGACGGCAAAGATACACTGTATGATTCTCAGGCAAATGTCGTGTTACAATAAATCACCATTTATCAAGGCAAAAAAGCACGTGATAAGTCAGTTGAATCCATCAAAGAATTTTATTTCAAAAATTTATATTTTTTTAATCATTTGAATCTATTTGATTAGTTTTCTTTTTCAAATGAAAATAGCGCGAAAGGATTGTAAAAGTGTCAAGAATTGAAAAACAATTGTTAGTAAGGAATTTTCTTCTCGTTACATCCCTATAGTGAGTAGAACAGTGATAAATAAATAAATAAATAAATAAATAGAAACTTCTCTTAACATACTCATCTATTTGTTTGTTTGTTTGTTTGTTTGTTTTGTTTTCCTCCCCCTTCCTTTCCTTTGCTGTACCGGTCTTTCCACTTCGCCCTCGGCTTTTCAAACTTCCACATATTCCTTTACCAGCAATGCTTCAAGCACAGTACTATTTACTTTTATATCTTTCTATATATGGTTTATTCCAAAGATTCATTTATGGCGTTTATCATTATTTAAATACGTTTGCGTGCACATAGCACCCGGGGCTCGCGTGTATATAGCGTAACCTAGATGTCCAATTTTTGCAAACTCTACGCATTAAATTAGACTGTATTTCGGCAATAACACGTCGAATGTCGTTGCTGAAGAGTCAGTTTTGAAGCGAAATAAAATCATCGAATTAGACTGAATGGGTGCTCTGATTTTTTTTAGTTTTTACTTCATGTTTGCTTTGTATATACACACTGCGCTCTCTTGCAGTACTTGTTTAGACCAAAGACAACGCATCCAACTTCTATCTACTGTTAGATATGTGTAATATCATTACAATTATATAAAAGCAACTTTGTCTGTGTGTGTGAGTTCGTTCCTTATAGGTTCCGAAACGGCTGGACAGATTTTCTTTAAACTTTAGTGTATAAGTGTGGGAGTGATCTTAGTTAACTTTTGCCTCATAATACGTTCGATAATTACCGATAATCGAAACCGTTATTTTAATTTATCTACCATCGGTAAAACCATTTTTCAATGTCGTCGCCTAGCAACAATAATAGAACAACTGGTCGTGTAAATTCTTCTGTGGGTAAGTTAATAGCGTGTTTCTTTACTTTTTTTTTTTTTTTGCATGGCGTGGTCTGCAGGTTCAAACTCTGCACGCAAATTTCTTAATTTTTTTCAATAACTGTAAATAATTTTATAAGACTTGAAAATTTAGTTTTTTTTTGTTTTGATATTTTTGTTTTTTGGAAGACGTTGTCTGTAAGTTAACCCTGCAGTTAAAATATCATTTAATGTTTTGTTATTTTTTTTTAACTGGAAAGATGTTTATATAAAATAATTTCATAAAAGACACAGTGGATTCTCTAGAGTGCAATGTAGAATAACATATATTTTGGACTAAGTTATTGCATGGAGGCATGTGAAGCTTCCTCCTGATCGATTTCACGGTTTTGATGACAATAAAAATATATGTAGAATATTCGTTGATCATCATTCAATTCCGAGCAACGTCGGGGCTTCCTACTAGTAAAAATATATTTATGGCAAGGAAGCTATTAGTATATTTATAGAAACGAATCTACTTTTCCTAGATATATACTACTACTACTACTACTACTACTACTACTACTACTACTACAGCAATTTTTTCGTCATCGGCATCTTCATAAATCATAGTGAGAATGTCGCTCGCATGCCATTTTATATGGGTTATTTAGAGAAAGAGTTCACGAAAAGTGATGGTCTTTGCCGTGCTAGGGCTGATAATATTTCGCTTACGACGTCGCCTGTATATTCTGTTTCTCTTTTTTGTCCCCTCTTTCTGTCTATCTGTCTATTTACTTGATTACGTCTTCTATTTGATTTTTTTTTATTTAGTCAATTTAAGAAGTTGGTAACAACTTTTTGTTACGGATTTTTGACAATGCGTATGATATTCAACACAAAAAGAAAATATTATTTCAAAGCAAAGCCTAAAAAAATCATGGATTACAGAGAAAAACGCGCGCATGAAATCTAATAATGGTTAAGATTAAACTTAGAAAAGTAAAAGGACTAGTTGCTAAAACTGAAAAAAAAAGACAGGTAAAAATATAATAAAGTTATAACCTAAAACATTGCAGCTGTCAGAATTAATATATAATGTTTAATTAAATTTAAAAAAAATCTTAATGCTGCAATATTTTAAGTCATAAATTTATATTTCTTTACTAGAATATCTTGTCTTTTTCAGTTTTAACAACTAGTCCTTTTAATTTTCTAAGTTTTATCTTAACCATTTTTTCAGGCTCACTTTTTTATATGTAATTTATATATAAATAGTTTTAAACTCACTACTATATATTAGGTAAAAGTTATTAATCGACAGATAATTTGCTCTATAATAATAATAATAATAATAATAATAAATACGTAATCTACATGAATTCAAATATCATATTTAAGTATATCTTACAACCGGGCAATGCCGGGCTGAATGCTAGTGTGTAAATATATATATATAATAAATAAATATATAAAATATATAAATATTTCTTTTTTGTAAAAGAGTTTAGTGATCCTAGTGTATACAGTTTTCGATACGTTTGTTATTATGCGTATGTGTGATTAGATTTAGCGTTGATATATTGTATTTGTTTGTTTGTTTACAAACAGGCAGTTTGAGCACTGTAAAAGTGGTGGCATATGTCTATTTAAATAGACATTCCGACGAGTTATTTGCGGGCGTCGCTTCTGTGGTCGAGTGAGAGAACTGCCGACTGTCAACACAACGGTTCTAGGTTCAATCTTTGGCTTGGGAGAGATGCTAGTCTAGCGGCACTGATGAGTTGTGATACAACGAAACAGGACTGTATGTTGACGACTACAAATATATATATGCATATATATAGTCATCCACATACAGTACTGTTTCGCTGTTTCACAGCTAATCAGTGCGGCTAGACAGGCAACTGATGCTGAGTGGGCAATGAATTAACGATGTTTTGACATCGTCCAAATGCCTCCGCTCGATTTGTTTACACTAAGAGCCTCGCTTAATACGCTAATGGCAAATTATATATCACTTCCCGATATGCTCAACCCAAGATAGGAAGTATTATATATATATATATATATATATATATATATATTGACCACATACACTATTATTTCGCTGTATCATAGCTCATCAGGGCGGCTAGACAGACAACTACCTCAAGCCAGGATCGAAACTCGACCGCCTAAACTACAGTCAAAGATTCTCACCATTACGCTATTTGGCTGCTGTTTACTTTTTGCTATGCTTATTATGAGGTAAATTTTCAGTATGGCCACATTTGCTATTACCTCATCAGATAATTTCGTACTTGAGTAAAATATTTCTTTTTTGTAGAAGAGTTTGGTGATCCTAGTGTTTACAGTTTTAAATACCTTTGTTATTATGCGGCATGCGTTTTTAGATTTAGCGTTAATGTATTGCATTGATACGTTGGTGTATTGCATTGATACGTTGATGTATTGTATTGATACGTTGGTGTATTGTATTGATACGTTGGTGTATTGCATTGATACGTTGGTGTATTGCATTGATACGTTGGTGTATTGTAATGATACGTTTATGTATTGCTTTGATACGTTGGTGTATTGTATTGATACATTGGTGTATTGTATTGATGCGTTGGTGTATTGTATTGATACGTTGGTGTACTGCATTGATACGTTGGTGTATTGCATTGTTACGTTGGTGTATTGTATTGATACGTTGGTGTATTGTATTGATACGTTGATGTATTATATTGATACGTTGGTGCATTGTATTGATACGTTGATGTATTATATTGATACGTTGATGTATTGTATTGGTACGTTGGTGTATTGTATTGATACGTTGATGTATTGCATTGATACGTTGGTGTATTGTATTGATACGTTGGTGTATTGCATTGATACGCTGGTGTATTGTATTGATACGTTGATGTATTGCATTGATACGTTGGTGTATTGTATTGATACGTTGATGTATTGCATTGATACGTTG
>NC_136519.1:72191896-72204396 GCF_053919585.1 Euprymna scolopes
ATATATATATATATATATATATATATATATATATATATATATATATATAAATATATATATAGTCTTTGAAGTTTTTAACCTTTAAAACTATACAAAAAAATATTTTTTATCATTCGTTAGAAAACCATCTAGTCAGTAAGTCATTTAATCACCTTCAATCACTGCATCAACTCGCTCTCGAATTTACTATAATAATAATAATTTATTTTTCAAGGGATCATCAGTTGTTTACCATGAAACACTGTTTCGGGGATTTAAAAACAAAACAGTGTATTACATCATGGCTCCCCAGCAGTGTTGATCAAACACCACCACCCTTAATCTTAGGAAGAAGACATGTTACAAACATTTGATCCAATTTCCTATTCTTAATTTAAATTACTAACCTTTTCATACTATAAAAATGAATTTCTTACCTGCGCGATTCATCAATTATATATATATATATATATATATATATATATATATATATATATATATATATATAAAGCTGAACGTCTGTGTGTGTCTGGTCACGAATAGGCTTCTATATGGTTGACTATTATAGAAAACTGATCACCTATAATGATAGAAGATGTATCGAGACACAGGAATGGGTACGTTTGATCTGGCATAATGATGATTCATTAAAATTGTGGGGTCTGCATACGCATCTAGTCCACAAATTACGCAAATAAAAAATTAGAAATAAACGTTTACAAGTGTTTTTGATATAGATGTAGATAATAATACTTTGATAAGTATGTTTTAACTTAAAATAGGGATGGTATAATAAAATTGTGGGGTCTGCGTTCGCGCCTGGCCTCCATAGAATGGAAATTGGCACAAACTTTAATAAAGACTTTTCATATCTATCTGCGTAAATATACTTTGATAATTATGTTTCAGTTTGAAGAAATATGGTATAGTTTGGGGTGTTCGTTCGAACCTGACCTCCATAGAATGGAAATATGTCACAAAGTTTAACAAGGTTTTTTTTTTAATATAGATCCACAGAATATTGTGATAAGTGCTTCAGTGTGAACAGGTATGGTATAATAAATTATGGGGTTTATCTATTTTATTTTTACTTTCATCATATTTTGCTTTGGTTTGTTTCGTATGGTTTAGAATATATCAAATTTATTTAATAATTTCGAATATATTACATTTATTTATTAATTCATATTAAATTTCATGCCTGGAGACTTAAAACTGATAAAAGAGTTTTGTTGGCTAAACTTTTTATTAAAAATATATATACACATACATAGTTTCTGATATATGATTATCCACTGGCACGTGTTTCGTTGTCCACAAGTAATCAGACTGGCTGAATCTGATGAAACACGTTTAAGTGGATAATTATATTTTAAAAACAATATATATGCCGCACCCCATTTGAGGGTACCAAATTGGTAAACGGGAAAATTATTCCGATCTCGCACTTTCGTATAAATAATTAAATTCATTCAAAAGAGTATCGGAAAAAAAGAAACAAATAAATAACATGAGTAAGTATATATAGAAAGACGTTTATGTTTATTAAAACCTTTTTACGCAAATATTATGCAAGTATAAATCATGTAGAATATCTGCATAAATATAATTTCACGTAATAGTTAACTAAAGATGATTATCCCATTAAAAAAACTGATTAAACTAATTGGAAATTAAATAAAATGAATGTGTAACAAGCTAAATCTTTTGCAAATGAATGCAGTTCCACGACCCAAATATAACAAAGTCGTATTTTCTTTTTAAATAAATAAAAAAAGGATTTTGATATACATATCAATACACAAACCCCACAAGATTTATATATATACTAGCAAAGTACCCGTCGTTGATGGGTTCAAAAACAGCCTACAGAAAATGGACTCTGATTTATGAAAGTATGATAGGTTATGAAAAGGAAGGTTTGTAAAGAGATAGCTTCGAATTTGGGGGTATTAAAACCAAAGCAAAATATGATGAAAGTAAAAATAAAATAGATAAACCTCATAATTTATTATACCATACCTGTCCATACAGAAACACTTATCACAATATTCTGTGGATCTATATTGAAAAACCCTGTTAAACTTTGTGACATATTTCCATTCTATGAAGGTCAGGCGCGAACGAACACCCCATAATTTTATTATACCATATTTCTTCAAATGAAACATAATTATCAAAGTATACTTACGCAGATAGATATGAAAAATCTTTATTAAAGTCTGTGCCTATTTCCATTCTATGGAGGCCAGGCGCGAACGCAGCCCCCACAATTTTATTATACCATCCCTATTTAATTTAAAACATACTTATCAAATATTCTTATCTACATCTATATCAAAAACACTTGTAAACGTTGTTTTTTTAATTTTTAATTTTTTATTTCCATACTTTGTGGACCAGGCGCGAACGCAGACCCCACAATTTTAATGAATCATCATTATGCCAGATCAAACATACCTATTCCTGTGTTTCGATACATCTTCTATCATTATATGTAATTAGTTTTTTTTTAAATAGTCAACCATATAGGAGCCTATTCGTGACCACACACACACACACACACACACACACATTCAGCTTTATATATATATATATATATATATATATACTCCCAAACCTCTGGCCTTGATGGAAGTTAGGGTAAAACTTGCTGCTTAGTTTTTTTTTTGTTTTTTTTTTTTGGAAATAGGTTACGATTATGAATATCTCCAGTATCAAATAATCCTTATAAACTATGAAATTTACTTTCTACATGAAAACCAAAGAGGGGAGATATAACATATGTCTAATATTTGGAATCAAGTCTTCCCTTGGTGTTATTTAAGATAATATGAAACTATAGCTGCAAGTTTTAGTCTCCCCTTTATCAAGGGCTTTGAGGAAATATCAGATATTTTATAATTCATATGCAAAACTAGGAAAACAAATGTCTGTGTTTGAAACATTTTATGGCTGTAAAAAGTGCCAAAAATAGGCTCTGGATGATGGATGATTCCTTTAAAGTGCGAGATTAAGAGCAAATGTCACATAGCTCACTAAACAATGTAGTTCATCACCTTTCCAACGAGCCTTCATTTGTCAAATTCTGATCAATAGTTGCTGGCATTTGGAACTTATAAAATTGACAAAAAGGTGGTATATCCTCCGATATATCTCTACTGGTAGGCAAATTGAATACTGAAATGTTCATATCTTTAAATCTACGTAACGAAACTAGGTGAAAATTTGCAGGTTTTTTAAAGATTATAATACTATTCGGTGGTTAAAATTTTTATTACAATAGGTAAAAAAGAACATATATTTTCAAAGCAATAAAATATGCCCAAATTTGCCTACATTTGTATATATGGTGTCCTGGCAGGCTAGCTTATTGCTTCGGTTTTCTCCGCTGTGGCCTTACACGTCCACTAATATATATATATATATATATATATATATATATATATATATATATATATATATATATATATATATATATATATATAACTAGCAGAGAGAACTGACGTTGCCCGGGATTTAATAAGAATCAACGAATGTCTCGCCGTCCCATATATTTTTTTTTTTATTGTCATTGAAATCGGTTAAATTACCTATTTTTCAACCAAATGGATTGATTGCTTGAGGACCCATCGCGGTGCATCGGCAGGAAGCATTCCTGACTTAGTCCATAATACATTGCACTGTAGAGAACCTACTGCTCGTTTTATAAAATTATTTTTATGTAATGGCGTGAATTAAAGTTTAAAATGCTTCGATTGTGCTCTAAACAGAAACATTCATTTCGAAAGTGCCCTGAGTGTAAATTTTATAATCCCGGCTTTTCTACTTTTAATGGCTTGAATTAAAGTTTGAAATGACAAAAAGTCAAATATAATGGCTTAATTGTGCTTTAAGCAAAAACATTCATTTCGAAGGCTCCCCTGTCATATCAAAGAACCTAATGTTGATTTTTTTTTGCACTGGGCACATTTGTTTGTACGGTAATGAAACTTTTCAAATGCACTTGTGATGTAAGATTGTTTAACAGTGATAACTTTGGCCCAAATCGGACTGTTCCATCTTTAATTTTTTATTCCGATACAAAACGTTTCTAAGAACACTCCCAAACCTATAATGTACATTCGTGTGAAATTAAAAGAAATATCAGCCCAGCAGTTTTGGAGTCCATAGCGAACGAATTCACAGACTCACAGACAAGGTGCTTTATATATATATATATATATATATATATATATATATATATATGTGTGTGTGTGTGTGTGTGTGTGTGTGTGTGCGTGTGTGTGTATCTTTACGATTATTACAAAGAAATCTGTCTATGTGTGTGTATGTGTGAGTTCATTCCCTATGAAATGGGCTGATTTTTTAAAAAATTTCACACAAACGTACTCTATGTATCTGATAGTGTTATTATGTAGGTTGTGTATCGGAATGTCTTTGATAAATATCAATAATAGATAATCGAAAAAAATCCGAAGAAAGAAGGAACAGGATATTTGGACTAAAGTTAATGTCTTATACAGCAAAAAAAAAAAAATCACATGTGCATTGAGAAGCTTTATTACCACACAAGCAGAAAGGCCCAGCATAAAAATCAACAGTAGGTTCTTTGATATGACAGGATCGCGTTCGAAATGAATGTCATTGTTAGACCACACCTGCACACAAATTTATGTATATATAATAATGTGTGTATATATATATATATATATATATATATATATATATATATATATATATATATATATATATATATATATATATATATATATATATATATATATATAAGGAACTTTGCGTGCGTGCGTGCGTGGCGGGAGTTCGTTTCCTATGGTGTCATAGTTTAGTTGGGCTCTAACTATAACATTCATTTCGAATCCGAAGGCGCCCTGTCATATATATATATATATATATATATATATATATATATATATATATATATATATATATATATATATATATATATATATATATATATATATATTAGGGACGATTCCAATGTTTTTCCCGATTCCGATACAATTACCGATTCCGTGCTAAATTCCCGATTCCAATACAGTTACCGATTCCGATTTAGATTCTTTATAAATCTCTAATTATTTAACTATAAGATTGTTATTTTCCCCTGATTTTTGTAAAAGCACATGTAAAATCAGCAGAAATTTTTCTAAACGTTAATGAACACTTGTGGAGGATGGTCTATCGATTTTAGCTTCACTGGTGGTTTAAAAATCAATAAATATTTTTTATTTTATCATTATTACCAGCAATGGAAAATTTTACTTTAAAAAATAAAATCAAATAAGAAAAAAACAATTAAAAGAATCGGTTTTGGCATCGGAAATAGGCATCAGTTTTTCCGATTCCCGATTCCGATTCCAAGTAATTGTCCCAACACTAGTATATATATATATATATATATATATATATATATATATATATATATATATATATATATACGATGGTAGTTACAAAGGTAAATACTTCTATTTTTTAACTAAACAAAGACAAATGACCTTTTGCGCTTCAGAATATATTTTTCCATGTAGTCACCACCATTTTCAAAACACTTTTGCCACCGATGAACGATGGCTGTGCGTGGGTGTCTGGAGCACGCCTTATCGTACGAGGGTCGTTTCCAAAGTAAAGCCGCCTATTTTTTGTTCTCAACAACTTGAAAACCTGCGAAGACGGGAGTTATACTATTTAAGCGAGCGACCTTTTGTGCCTTAGAATCCATTTTTCTACATCGTTTCCATCATTCTCAATGCAATTCTGCCAGGAATTCGATGACAGGCGTTGATTCTCACACCGTCAATATCTGCGACAGAGATCGGAAACTTTCAGTTTATGAATACATATGTTTAGTCATCATAACAATGAAATTTTTAATACCCTCTGATCCATCCATTCGGGCAGAATAAAAATAGGAGGCACTATTTTAAGAACGCGTCCTGGGCGCTATGTGTGTGTGTGTGTGTGTATGTGTGTGTGTGTGTGTGCGCGCACGCGCGTGTGTGTGTATATATATACACACACATATATATACATACATATACATATGTATACGCACACACATATATATATTTATATATATATATATATATATATATATATATATATATATATATATATATATATATACAGATTCATTTAAGCATATATGTGTGTGCACGAGCGTATGTGTCTATGTGTGTGTGTATAAAAATAGATAGATAGATCGATAGATCGATAAAAATTCATGCCTAAATAATTGTTACACAATTATAGACGGAAAGAAATAGATTGAATATAAATAATAGCTAGATGGCTAAATGGAGACGTAGAGATTGCTTTCATCATCCGGTACTTCAGGCCGCTGCTGTTACAGCGTTAACTAGCTTCATCAGCCTTCTCAGCAGCATCGATGTCAGTAGCAGTAGTCAGTGTGGTCGCCATCGCCGCCTTCGGCCTCGTGACCAAAAACGGGCATCAGAAGCAACAAGACAAAACGGGCGACGGTGGTGGCCTAGTCGGAACGCTTGTAGAGCCCTTGCGAACAACGTCGTTCCATATCACGTCTAAAAGTAGCTGCCGCCGACATCGCCGCCTCCACCAATGCCATCACCGCCGCAGGTTATTGATATCAAACCGACTAGGGGTGACGTAGTTTCTTTTTCCAACACATGCGATGTGTAATATTGGTTATCGATTTAACACCAGGAATTAGAATAGATCTGACCAACAAGCAGACAATGTGTGTGCGTACGTGTGTTTGGGAGCGAGGTTGGGTGATTAAAAAAATAAGCCAATTAGTATAAATTTACTTGTCCCTTTCTACGAGGGCATAGTCTTACACGAGCTCGGTTTGTAATATGGATAAAATTCCCTCATTCACCCAATTAGAAACATGCCGGAGAGTAACTACCTCGCTACCAGAACTCCCTAACCCTATCTCAATAGGTGTGAACAGAGTAAGATATTAATGTACCTATTTACAATGCCTCCCCACGAGTCAGACACCAGGGTCGTTTTTTTTTAACGTGGAGAAAAGGTACAAAAATAAAAATTGTCTCAGTCGTGAAGGACTTCTCCTCCAACGAAAGAGAACAAGAAATGGAAGTGCAGCGTCTGAAGAACAGATGGTATTTATTTGCTCCCCCACCGAGCAAATTAGGCACAAGGCCAATTTTTAATGTGAGGAGTGAAGGGAGGGGGAAGGGAAAAAGGGGACCAGCTCCCGAGAGGTGAGAAATGGGAGCTGGTTAAAGGTCAGACATGTGGGGTTGCCCCCACATCTGGTCTTTGCTAGTCATAGCTAGTCATAGCTTGCAGCATCTGCCGGAACAGATACTACACTTTGATCTTGGCCAAAAGACTGATTATTAATCAATCTACCTTGGTTCACAACGTCAAGTCTGTTGGATTATGATTAAAGTATAGTATCTGTTCTGATATACCCTTAGACTGTAACAATTTCTAGTTTTTTCTTTGTAAAAATCTACTTTGAGGTGACTGAAGTTCGACCTTTTCCATGTTTAAATGTCAAGTGTGTATATATATATATATATATATATATATATATATATATATATATATATATATATATATATATATATATATAGGAGCAAACAGATTATATTATAAGCTCTATCTCCTATTTGGTTTTATCGAGCGGAGATAACTTTATAAATATTAATTCTTTAATATTTACAATATGCTTTAGTTTTACCATCTTGGATAATTTTGGTAAATTTAATTGTAATTTTTATTTCTTTTATATATATATATATATATATATATATATATATATATATATATATATATATATATATATATATAAACTAAATGTGTGTGTGTGTGTCTGGTCACGAATAGGCTCCTATATGGTTTACTATTTTAAAAAACTGATTACATATAATGATAGAAGATGTATCGAGACACAGGAATGGGTATGTTTGATCTGGCAGAACGGTGGTTCATTAAAACTGTGGGGTCTGCGTTCGCGCCTGGTCCACAAAGTATGGAAATAAAAAATTTAAAAATTAAAAAAAAAACGCTTACAAGTGTTTTTGAGATAGATGTACATAAGAATATTTGATAAGTATGTTTTAACTTAAATAAGGATGGTATAATAAAATGGTGGGGTCTGCGTTCGCGCCTGGCCTCCATAGAATAGAAATAGGCACAGACTTTAATAAAGACTTTTCATATCTCTGTGTAAGTATACTTTTATAATTATGTTTTAGTTTGAAGAAATATGGTATAATAAAATTATGGGGTGTTCGTTCGCACCTGACCTCCATAGAATGGAAATATGTCTTAAAGTTTAACAAGGTTTTTTAATATAGATCCACAGAATATTGTGATAAGTGTTTCAGTGTGAACAAGTATGGTATAATAAATTATGGGATGTGTCTATTTTACTTTTACTTTCATCATATTTTGCTTTGGTTTTGATACCCCCACATTCGAAGCTATCTCTTTACACGCCTTCCTTTTCATAACCTATCATACTTTCATAAATCAGAGTCCACTTTGTGTAGGCCGTTTTTGAACCCAGTCAACGACGGGTACTTTTGCTAGTATATATATATATATATATATATATATATATATATATATATACCCATGTACGTCGAAGATGTTGTTAGCTTTAAACTGAGACGTACAGACACAAATTATGCAAAACGCTCAGGTGGCTAAAATTTGGAAATTCTGGAAAACATTTTTAAAATACTAAAAATAATCGGGGCGATAAGTAATATAATGCGTTCACCTGAATCGTATAAATACAACAGACTGGTAAATTAAAAAATATATCCATTTTTAATGGGTAGACAATCAGCTCTACGGGTGTGGGGTCTGGAACTGGCCCAGTCCCCAGTACCTGTCGAACTGATAACGTCCGCCGTCTGGGTCCACCCTCCCAGGCCTTGCCACCTAGCTTTTCGGTGAAGTAAGTTTATTATTTACTGCCTGAAGCGCCCGAGGAATACCAACAGGAATGCTCAGGCAATTTTTGCTAGGCAAAACTTCCCCTCATTAGGACCGCTTGCTTGACCCTCCACTTTCTTGACCCTTGTGTTACATAATGCTGAGGCGGGCAGCATTTAAATACATATTCACTTACTGCTTTGGTTGCTTCAAGATCGGATAGATAAAGTACCAGTAAAAAATCCGTTCTTGACAATGAGCCCGACATGTGTAGGGCCAGGAACTGGCCTAGTACCTGTCGGACTGATAAAGTACGCCGTCTGGGTATCATCCAAGCGGTCCATCTTTCCAGCTTTCGGCTGGAGTAAGTTCATTGCTTACTGCCTTTACTTATACAAATGGAAATTCTTTTAACTTTCTTGAACTTTTACATTTGGATTTTACCGTCACTGGATTTTTTATCTTCCACCAGACTATTCATTCATGTGTAATCAACTTTTTCTTTACCATATTCCCTCTGCTTCACTTTTTTTGTTTTCAAATAAGATCTTTTACTTACTTGTTGTTTCATCAAATACTTCTGCATGCAAAATCCGATCCCGCCTTTTGCTAATTCCTACCCTCTGATGAGAAGGAAAGTATTTCTTCGAAACTCCGCGGATTAAGGACTATCCATTTATCTAGTGTTTCCTTTTCAGATTTTTTTTTAACATATTTTATTAACTGTTTGCTCATATATATATACATATATATATATATATATATATATATATATATATATATATAAAAACATGCTTATTTACAAAGACGTCAGCACTTATTAAGGTCCAAAAGCCACTCGATGATAAGTGTTAAGTGAGCGCAAAATGTCTGAAACTTAAGCAACTTGAAGCTAAAAATGTACATGTTCAGAAGTTAGTCAATTTACTCCTGCCAATGTCAAAAGATTTTTTGGCGGGAAATTTTAACCCTTAGCAGCTATTCTTACAAGTTAAAAACCAAATCGAAAGTGTTCCTGAAGTCCAAATGCCCGTATATATCAAGTCTCAAATCTGTAGACCAAATATTTAGCAGGAGTTGGCACACATACGGACAAAGTATATATATATATATATATATATATATATATATATATATATATATATATATATATGTGTGTGTGTGTGTGTGTGTGTGTGTGTATGTATATATATACACATTATATTATATATATATGTGTATGTATATATATACACATTATATATATATGTGTATGTATTTATATACACATTATATATATATATGTATGTATATATATATATATATATACACATTATGTATATATATATATAAAGAGAGAAACAGAGAGAGAGAGAGAGAGAGAGAGAGAGAGAGAGAGAGAGAGAGGGGGGAGGCGAAGACAGACAGAGGAATATATAGATAAATAGATGCATAAAAACATTAAAAAGCATGTCCGTGTGCTAGAACGTTTCGTCTTAAATTCTACGCAATTATGCAGAATATAGAAACTATGCATAAATAGAATTCAACATCATAGTGAAATGAAACCAATCATCTAATAAGAACCCATAAAATATGAGAATAATAAGTAATTAATTAACGCTCGTTTTTTAAAGGAATATGCAAATTACTTAACTTTGATGAAGTCGCTCGCATATCAATGACTAAGTATATTCAGAAGTTCGTTTTAATAATTTTAAATAGAAAAGTGGACATTTAATATCAATCTCAAGGTGAGAAAAATCAACTTGATATATATATATACTAGCATTTCAGCCCGGCGTTGCCCGGGTATTTTGAGGTGTATGCTGAGCACAAAAAAGGTCAATTTTTTTAAACTTTGACCCGTATTATGACCTCTTAAAATTTATTGTTTTGGGCTCAAATCAAGTTATTAAGTTAGATCCATGTCCAAAATATTTATATCTAAAATTTCAAGTCTTTAGACCAAAAATTGTCGGAGGAGTTTGGTAGAGTTCTCAAAGGTCAAATCGTTGAATTTTGACCTCTTAATCGCAAAATCTTTTGCCAAAAATCGATCACATCGATTTTTCCAAATCTCAGTACACTGTATATCAAATTTCGAGTTTGTAGACTAAAAATTGACAGAGTTATTGCGTAGGAAAATGTACAAACACGGACACACAGACAGACACTTTCACTTTTATATATATATATATATATATATATATATATATATATATATATATATACACTTAAAGACATTGAAATATGAAATGAGAATAAAAGAAAAATTTAATTTAGTAAATAGGAATTAAATGCCATCAGATTTTTCTAGATTTACATTTTGTATAAATTTCCTATTCTCATGAGAAGCATTTAGCTTCGAAATGCAATGGCCGAAAGATGTTCTTTTTTAATTTTCTCTTTAACTTGTCCTTATAAATATGGTCCAAAAACTTAAAGTAGGAGTACCGAAGGGTCCTCAATAATTTCCAGGATACGCCGAATGTACCTCGATGAGGTAAACTTTATTAATTACGGGAAATATTTTCCGTTATTCATAATCTATCAATGGTCATCATTGTCTCCTCCAAAAATTAAGTATTTTTAAATGTAAGAAAAATAAATTTGAAAAAGGCAAATATGTTATCTTCATTGATGTAAAGTTTTGTATATATATATATATATATGTGTGTGTGTGTGTGTGTATATATATATATGTGTGTGTGTGTGTGTGTGTGTGTGTGTGTGATCAAAATAATGGAAATAGTATTCCGACAAAATAGAGAAATAAAAAGGAACAAACCGTATTATGTGTTCATCAATGTTTTGTCTTTATTTCGAGACCAGAAGACGTCTCCAAATAAAGACGAAACGTTGATGAACACATAATACGGTTTGTTCCTTTTTATTTCTCTATATGTATATGTATATATGTATGTTTGTACTATGTATATATATTTTTTTTAAATACAAAAAATATAAATAATTCAAAGGTCTCTGTAAGGACGAATCGACTACTCGTTTCGTACCCCTATCTACTTGCCTCTCCACGAGGGCAGAGTTAGGCATAAGGTTGTTTTTTTAATGTGGGGAAAATCCGGCTCCTCAAAAAGAGGCACTCTGACAAACTGATGTCTCGTACTTGACCGCTGAATAGTTAAAATCATTGAATGTCAATAAGATTCAATTTATAACTCATTTACCGCCACTTATGTATTTTAGCTCGCGACATAAGGGTATGTAAAGTGAGCCATATATATATATATATATATATATATATATATATATATATATATATATATATATATATATATATATATATATTAATTTAGTAGAGCGCAAAATGGACACTGACGGATAAGAACACCCCGTAAAAATTCAAATACCTCCGATTTGTGTGAAAATTTAAAAAATAGTTTTATACATGAATTAATAAATATTTCCTGAATTTTTGTTACTTTGGAAAAGTTTTAAATTAGATTTTCGTAAAACATAATAGACAGAAAATGAGGAAAATGAAAATATTTTAAAGTTGCACGAAATTTCATGCAAAATCATTGGGCACGAACTAAGCATAAATTTTCTGAATTTCGATTCTTGTTAAAACCTAAATATAGACAATTTCTATTAGGTTG
>NC_136519.1:72209396-72219396 GCF_053919585.1 Euprymna scolopes
TTGAATTCAACATAATAAATACTATTTGTAGCCATTTTTATGAAAACAATGTATTGCATTATTGTTTCTAAAAACGTATAAATTGGTATGCCCATTGTGTCAAGTTGACTCAAAGCACACATCGTTTAGAAAATGACTAAAATAAGTTGAAACTCAACTTATGAAAGTAAAAATAAATATATAAATACAGACTATGAATTTAGCAAAATCTATTTCAAAGATTGTTAACAATGATCCTATTAGGCATAAACGATCACAGTGGTTTATATATATATATATATATATATATATATATATATATATATATATATATATATATATATATATATATATATATATGAAATTATAATAAGTTTACAAAGGTAATCAAAATGGTAAACTTAAAATATATTATAAATATTAAAGAGTTAATATTTACAAGTAAAGTAATCTCAACCAGATGTAAAAGCTCAATAAAACCGAAAAGGAAATAGAGCTTATGATATGAACAAATGATTAATAAAACATGTTAAAAACACCTTGAAAAAGAGTTAAAAACATATTTAATTTTAAAAAGGAAGCACAAGATAAGTGGATAGTCCTTAATCCGCGGAGTTTCGAAGAAATACTCTCCTTCTCATCAGAGGGTAGGAATTAGCAAAATACGGGATCGGATTTTGCATGTAAAAGTATTTAATGAAACCACAAGTAAGTCACAGATCTTACTTGGTTAAAAAAAAAGGATGAGGTAAGGGGAATAGGAGGTAAAAGAAAAAATGATAAAAAGATTTCACATGAATGGATAGTCCGGTGAAGGGTAAAAAATCCAAGAATGGTAAAATTTACCATCCACACACACATACACACACACACACACACACACACACACACACACACACACACACACACACACACACACACACACACACACACACATATATATATATATATAAATATATATATAAATATATATATATACATATTTGTGTGTTCATTGATGAAATATATTAAAATCAATGTTTGTAAAATTGTACAATACAAAGTATCTCTCTCTGTCTATTTCTCTCTCTCTCTCTCTCTCTCTGTGTCTCTCTGTATATATATATGTGTATATATATACATAATTATATGTATATATATACACACACACACACATATATATATATATAGTATTTATTAATATCTGATAATTTAGCTATTTACTTCTGTGTCTAGACTCAACTGCGCGTATGTATATACATATATATATATATATATATATATATATATATATATATATATATATATATATATATATATATAACCAGTATATACATACATATATATATATATATATATATAACCAGTATATACATATATATATATAACCAGTATATACATACATACATATATATATATATATATATATATATATATATATATATATATATATATATATAACCAGCACATCTTGAAAGTATAACATTTTAACGTATATTTTCTTTCAAAAGAAGCTTCATAAAAGTCCTAAATATTAACATAATTGGCAATTTTGTTCAGTTTACTGCAGTTTCATGTTTTATGCCACAGAAACGCTTGTTTTTTTATCATCATGAATAGTTTCTAAGATTGTGATAAATATCTTTAACTTTTACATATGTAAAAGTGCAGACAATATTGGACACCATATTGAAATCAAAGAAATTGATTATAATTTTTTAACATGTTTTATCACAATCTATGATAATAATCCATAATTGAAAACTTGTTACTATCTTGACAATAGTGCATTTATTTCACAACTAAAACTCTGTTAAGTCATTTGAATATTATAACAAAATATTAAAAAAACTTTTATCAAATTTACTATATTTGAACAAAGTTAAAATCGGCAAGTTTAGACATTTATATATTGACAAGTTGTGACTTGCGTTCGTGATTCGTGGTATCATGGCGAAAACAGTCCTGTTCATATTTTATGTATGCCCTAGTAGTTTAATTCGTATTTTAAAACTGGTTATAATCAGTTTTTTGATTTCAGATTTCATATTCGAAAAAAAAAAAAAAAAAGAAAAATTCTCAGTGCTAAGGACTACTTTAGAAACTTTCTTCAAAACTAATGCTTTCGATGCCTCCGTTCAGCCTCGAAAGACAAAGTATTACCCTATAGCGGTAGTTGCGCGTGTAATTATGGGGTAAGGGTCGCGCAATCCCTAACCACACCTCCCCTGAATCAACACTGTTTGGGCCCAGTGGCAAGGAGAAGACCGAAATGGAATGCCGAAATTTTCACACATGTCTGTACTAGCCAGACTCAACGTTGCTTTACTTTGGTGATCCAGCGGGAACCGGTGTCTCAACGTGATTAAAAAGTAATGTTATATATATATATATATATATATATATATATATATATATATATATATATATATATATATATATATATATATATATTAGTGATTTAACGATTCCTCTATTTTTCTGATTCCGATACAATTACCGATTCTACATTAAATTTACTAATTCGATACAACAATCGATTCCCATTAAATATTTAACCATAGTGTTGTTTTTTAATCGATTACCGTAAAATTACATTTTAACAAACTTATGGTGTTGATCTGTAGATTTTAGCTTTACTGGTAATTTAATATCAATGATGAGTTATTTGTTTATTATATATTGATTATATTTTTTTATTATATATTTATTATATTTCTTTATTATATATTTATTATATTTCTTGATTATATTCTACCAGCTGTAGAAGATTTTGTATTAAAACTAATCAAATCGAAAATAATACTTAAAGGAATTGTTTTTGTCATGGAAAAATAAGTACGCACTTTTTCGGTTAAGATACCGATTCTAGTACCATAAAATGTTCCGATTTTTCCGATTCCCGGTTCCGATTTCGAGTAATCGTTCCAAACCTAAATATATACACTCACACACGAGCGAGCAGACACACGCACGCGCGCACGCACACACACACACACACACACATATATATATATTTATTAATATTTATAGATACGCACACAATAATATATCAATATATATTGATGCAAAACAGTGTCTTAGTTGTATCATTAAAAATATATTGTATAGCTGTATAAATAGGTAACATGTTTGTCTATTGTCTTTATTAAACATACTTATACATATATATATATATGCATATTGTCTTTGTTAAAACATACTTATACATATATATATATATGCATATTGTCTTTGTTAAAACATACTTATACATATATATATGCATATGCATATATATATATATACTTATATATATGCATATGCATATATATATGTATATATATACTTATATATATTTATATGTCAGTACAATATTTAAATAATTTACAGATAAGTATTTTATATAAGTTCCATGGTCATTTTAATATTTTATTATATTCAATGGAAACATCTGATGATTAGGATAAAATTGTAAAATATGTAACTTAACAAGTTTCATTACTTCCAAATCCCCCCACATACACACACTCACACACACTCACACACACACACACACTCATATATATATATATATATATATATATATATATATATACATATATATATATATATATATATATATATGTGTATATATATATTTGTATAATATGCATGAGAAATGAAAAAATAATAAAAATTGAAGCCTGTATATATTTGTGAATATATATATATATATATATATATATATATATATATATATATATATATATATATTTTGTGTACAGAAAGTTGTTAGTTGAGACAGGTCATTGGTACCGTCGGTTTCAAGCCCGATAATAAGGCCCGTTTAAGGTATCCTTATCAAGCTCTCTTCAGCCAATATTCGTCTCTAATGGAAACATCTGATGATTAGGACGAGAGACGAATATTGGCTGAAGAGAGCTTGATAAGGATACCTTAAACGGGCCTTATTATCGGAGACGAATATTGGCTGAAGAGAGCTTGATAAGGATACCTTAAACGGGCCTTATTATCGGGCTTGAAACCGACGGTACCAATGACCTGTCTCAACTAACAACTTTCTGTACACAAAATATAAGTACGCTCTTAAAATTTGGATTTTCCTTTTAATTGAGCACTCTGCTGGAATTCTTTTTCCAAAAAAACTAATCATATATATATATATATATATATATATATATATATATATATATATATATATATATATATATATATATATATATATATTGTTTGTAGTCTATTTTTAAATAGGATGTTTTAAAAGATAACATTATTCAAATGAAATATCTGATCGGTTTCGAACTATTCCCTTTTTAGCTTTGTTGAGCGAGTTTCGCACCCGTTTAGCTAATTCTTTCCAACTTTTTATCTTTCAATTACTCCTGTTTAAAGATATATTTAGTCTTCACACACACACACACACACACACACACACACACACACACACACACACACACACACACACACACACAGATATATATATATATATATATATATTAAGTAATGTGATTTATAATTTAAAATTTTAAATTTAAAAAATTTTTTTAAATTTAAAAATCAAATTTTAATTAAATTAAAAATCAGTTTCATAAGAAGGAACAACAACAAAATCAATTATCTGTACGATCGTTTCGGAAATCCGTGCTTTTTATTGTGGTATACATGAAGTTATGTAGAACAATTATATATAGTTTTTTGGTAAGCAAGGTCTCCTCATCAGCAAATTTAGGAGGGTTTTTATTGAATTTAAAAGACACCATAAATAAACCTAGCATTAAAAGTAAGGCAGATAAATCTGAAAATATTGAAATAAAAGGTTTGGATTTAAAATTTATAAGAAAATTAATATGGGTTGGAGATAGAAATAAGTAGAGAAAAATATATATTTTTGAATTTACATAATAAATTTGACATAAAAAAATGAGTGATATAATAATTAATTGATTTTTTATTCGCTACGAAACAGATACTGACAAGAATAATCAGTGTCAACAGAATTAAAGCAATAAATTGTTAGATGGTCAACATCATGAAATTTGGAATATAGACTTTTGTTATATATATATATATATATATATATATATATATATATATATATATATATATATATATATATCCCAAAAACCTCTGGCCTGGACGGAGGAGAGCCTTGCCGCTATGGTTTCAAATGATTTGAAATAACAGCAAGGGGAGACTTGATTCCAAATATTTCTCATATGTTGTATCTCCCTTTTTTAGAAGTAGGGTACGATTATGAATATCTCCAGTATCAAATAATCCTTATATTCTGTGAAATTTACTTTATGCATGAAACCATGGCCGCAAGTTTTAGTCTCCCCTCCATCAAGGCCAGATGTTTTTGATAAAATTATAGGAAAACAAATGACTATGATTGAAACATTTTATGGCTGTAAAAAAGTGGCAAAAATAGGGTTTGGATGATAAATGATCGCTTTAATGTGCAAACTTAAGGGTAAATGTCACATAGCCCACTGCACAATTCAGGTAATTACCTTTCCAACGAGCCTTCATTTGTTAAATTCTGATTAATAGTCACTGAGATTTGGAACTATAAAATTGCAAAAAAAAACAGGTAGTGTTTTTATATATGGCTATATTTATACTGGTAGCCAAATTCAATATTGAAATGCTCATATCATTTGTTCTAGAGGGCGAAACCACATGAAAATTTTCGGGCTTTTTGAATACAATAATATTATTTATGGTCAAAATATTGTGATAATTGGTACAAAAGATCTTATACTTTCAAACCAATAAGATATGCCCAACTTTTTCTACATTTGTATATATAGTGTCCTGGCAGGCTAGCTCCAGTTGTGCTGCTTCGGTTGTCTCCTCTGTGGCCTTGCCAGACCACTAATATATATTCAGGATTTGCTATTCTGCATGAATTTAAAAAAAAATTTGTTATAGCTAAGGCAACTATATCCTTGCCGTTTAGCTAATTGATTAATTAGTTTATTGGTTAATTTATTAAGTTTATTAATCATTTTGTTAATCTATTAATTTGTTAATTTATTTTTTTACTGATTAGTCATCACTTGTGTACTTTGTTTTAATTTATATACTAATTATATATGTTGTATGCATATGTATTTAGGTAGATTTTCTTTTTTAAGGCTTAAATTTTTAACACATTTTGAATAAAATAATATTATTTATGGTCAAAATGTTCTGACAATTGGTAAAAAAAGAACTTATACTTTTAAACCAATAAAATATGCCCAAATTTGTCTGCATTTATATATATAGTGTCCTGGCAAATTTGTCGACATTTGTATATATAGTGTTAGAATTGAAATAATTAAATAAACTTTCTAAATGTACTACAGTGTAGTACTACTACACACGCTTACCATTTATAACCGAATCATTTTTAGTTGATTTTGAAAACCAACTATAATTTAACATGAGAATTTTGTAGCGCTTTGCAATGTTCACCTTACTCTCTCCTCTCTCTTTCTATTTATCTCCCGCACGCACACACACACACACACACACACACACACACACACACACACACACACACACACACATATATATATATATATATATATATATATATATATATATATGGGGAAAATTTGTTTATTCAAATATATATCATCCGTTATTTATACCAATATTTTATGGAGCTCGATGTATGTAAAATAGGATATCCAAACAAACGAAACGAGAAAAAATATCTGAATTCCAAATTCCAAGTTGTTGTTCATTTTACTGTTTATTTCTTCAAACATTTTAAAATGATCAAATTTGGATAACACCTGTAAAGAAATGAATATTTTAACATGCCGAAAGAAATAAACAGTAAGATAAATATTTTGGAATTTGGAATATAAACTTTTCACACGCACACACACACACACACACACACACACACACACACACACACACACACACACACACACACACATACATATATATATATATATATGCATATATATATATATATATATATATATATATATATATATACATATATATATATAAACGGTACATATTCTCTTCTGACGACCCAATATTATCTGGGAGACGCTATGAAATACACCCCCAAAATATGATTATATACAAGTCTCCGAGTGAATAAAGTAAGTTTATGCTACTGTTTTGGTAGTAATTTTTATGCTCTTTCGCTCAGTCTCTCTGTCAGTCTATCTCTCTGTCTGTCTCTCTCTCTTTCTCTCTCTGTGCATATATATATATATATATATATATATATATATATATATATATATATATATATATGCTAGCAAAAGTACCCGTCATTGACTGGGTTCAAAAACAGCCTACAGAAAATGGACTCTGATTTATGAAAGTATGATAGGTTATGAAAAGGAAGGGTTGTAAAAACATAGCTTCGAATTTGGGGTTATCAAAACCAAAGCAAAATTTGTTGAAAGTAAAAATAAAATAGATAAACCCCATAATTTATTATACCATACCTGTTCACACCGAAACACTTATCACAATATTCTGTGGATCTATATAAAAAAAAAAACTTGTTAAACTTTGTGACATATTTCCATTCTATGGAGATCAGGTGCGAACGAACACCCCATAATTTTATTATACCATATTTCTTCAAACAGAAACATAATTATCAAAGTATACTTACACAGATAGATATGAAAAGTCTTTATTAAAGTTTGTGCCTATTTCCATTCTATGGAGGCCAGGCGCGAACGCAGACCCCACAATTTTATTATACCATCCTTATTTAAGTTAAAACATACTTATCAAAGTATTCTCATGTACATCTATATCAAAAAAGCGTGTAAACGTTTTTTTTAATTTTTAAATTTTTTATTTCCATACTTTGTGGACCAGGCGCGAACGCAGGCCCCACAATTTTAATGAACCACTGTTCTGCCGGATCAAACATACCCATTCCTGTGTCTCGATACATCTTCTATCATTATATGTAATCAGTTTTTTAAAATAGTCAACCATATAGGAGCCTATTCGTGACCAGACACACACACATTCACACACACACACACACACACACACACACACACACACATTCAGCTTTATATATATATATATATATATATATATATATATATATATATATATATATATATATATATATATATATGTCCACTGATACAAACACTATTGGCTACATACATGTTCATGCAACTCCTCTATTCATATATTAGTAGTCTGGCAAGGTCACAGGGGTAACAACCAAAACAGCAAAACTGAAGCTGCCTGCCAGGACACTATATATACAAATTCGAGCATATTTTATTTGTTTTAAAATACAGGTGCTTTTCAACTAATTGTGATACAATTTTACTCATAGAATAGTATTTTACTCTTTCAAAAGCCTGCAAATTTTCATGTAGTTTTGTCGCATAGAACCAAAGATATGAGCATTTTAAAATTCAGTATATATATATATATATATATATATATATATATATATATATATATATATATATATATATATGTGTGTGTGTGTGTGTGTGTGTGTGTGTGTGTGTGTGTGTGTATTTATATATATATACAGAGAGAGAGAGAGAGAAAGAGAGAGAGATCACCTTTTTGCCAATTATATAAGTTCAAAATCTAAGCTACTATTGATCAGAATTTAATAAATGAAAGCTCGTTGGAGAGGTAATGACCTGACCTAAGTGATATTTGCCCCTCAGATCGCACATCCAAGGGATCATCCATCATCAATCTATTATTGGCATTTTTACACACATAAATATTTCAATCATATTTGTTTCCAGATTTAGAGACCAAAACTTGCTGCTATTGTTTCAAATGATTTGAAATAACAGCAAGGGGAGACTTGATTCCAAATATTTCTCATGTTATATCTCCCCTCTTTGGTTTTCATACATAAATTATATTTCGCAGTGTATAAGGATTATTTGATGCTGAATATATTAATAATGGTAACCTATTTCCAAAAGAGGGGAGATACAGCATATGAGAAATATTTGGAATCAAGTCTCCCCTTACTGTTATTTTAGATCATTTCAAAACATAGCAACAAACTTTAGTCTCCACTTCATCAAAGCACCAGAGGTATATATATATATATATATATATATATATATATATATATATATATATATATATATATATATATATATACATATATATATATATATATATATATATATATATATATATATATATATATATTTAGTAAGTTATAAAATATATATGGCGATTAAGCTACACTGAATATTCCGCGTTTCATCCACTCTAGGACTCTTCAGCGCATAAGCCTGAAGAGTCCTAGAGTGGATGAAACGCGGAATATTCAGTGTAGCTTAATCGCCATATATATTTTATAAATTACTAACTAGCTCTACCTACGTATTGAGCACTTTTGAAGTAAATACTTAAAGTTTACGCATAAATCTATACTTTCGTATATTAATTTATGTGAGTAAATTAAGTAGTTATATATACATATATATATATATATATATATATATATATATATATATATATATACATACATATATATATATTAGATAATGATATAAAGCAAATGTATATAGTTCAAATCAACCTTCATAAGTACCAATTTCCCAAAATAAAATATAAATTTAAATATTACACAGTTAAATTGGAAACTAACTTTTAAAAATGTAACTAACTTTTAAAAAGTTTCTTTTTCTACAAAATTACCATGCATAACTAAAATCAGATCAGATTTATATCATGTATTTGGTATTTTGGTTTTGAAATTTGCATCACACACACACACGGAGGGAGGGAGAGAGAGAGACTAGTAATTCCATATTTTGTTTAATAGAGCAGGAATAACGAAATACAAGCACTTTTCTGTTTTGGGTGCGTAAATTCTTCGATAGTACTTCATCTCTCTATCTGCCATATATATATATATATATATATATATATATATATATATATATATATATATATATATATATATATGTATATATATATATTGATTTTTGAATTTACTTACTAAAGTATATATATATATTGATTTCTGAATTTACTTACTAAAGTAAAATAAAAACGATTTATACGCACAAACACG
>NC_136519.1:72224396-72226896 GCF_053919585.1 Euprymna scolopes
CATGCTTATTTTCTTGAAATAAAAAGAATATTGGGGAGGAAAAATAGTGATAAAAATAAATGGAAATCTTTTAATATATATACATACATATATATATAATATAATATATATATATATATATATATATATATATATATATATATATATATATATATATATACACATATATATATATAATAGGAGGCCATTATACATATGTAAGGACTAATCAATACAACGAGATTGTTAGATAGTGCTTGATAACAAGAGCAAAATATGTTTTTTTTTTAAATATTTTCGAAGGTGAACAGTTACATTTGGTCGCTACAAACAGCCATCTGTTTCAGTCAATGAGACTTCGTCAGGGGACCCTGAACCATATATATATATATATATATATATATATATATATATATATATATATATATATATATATATTCTTTGAAGTTTTTAACCTTAAAACTGTACAAAAAAAAATTTAAAACTATTTTTTATCATTCGTTAGAAAACCATCCAGCCAGTAAGTCATTTAATTACCTACAATCACTGCATAAACTCGCCCTTGAATTTACTATAGTACTAATAATTTATTTTTTAAGGGATCATCAGTTGCTTACCATAAGACACTGTTTCAGGATATATATATATATATATATATATATATATATATATACACATATATATATAGGTACATATATATATACATATATATATATATATATATATATATATATATATATATGTATATATATATATATATATATATATATATAGGGAGAGAGGGGGGGAGAGAGTGAGAAATAAAAAGGAATATTTTGAGACCTCTTCTGGATGAATGAGATTAAGAAAACAAAAACATCAATACAAATATATATAACTCGGTTTTTTATTTCTTTGTATTTCTCTATTTCCTCACTGTGTCGCGTGGGGGGCGTTGTAAATAGAAACTAGTTACATTATTCTCATAATATATATATATATATATATATATATATATATATATATATATATATGATATTTCTAGCTCTACTATTGCACTATCGAGCTATATAACCGAACTTTGTGATATTAACATTGATATTTGATTACAAAATTGAAAAAATATCCAGTATATGCAAACACAGTGGAAACGTCGGTGTGTATACCACATATAATATCGTTAATGCTCTCTTGGTAAGATTACGCACTTGAGGACTGAATAATTCTATTTATGAAATAAGGACCGAATTGTGCGGTATCCTGTTTGATATTTACATGCGTGATAAATTTAATTACTTAATTTTTTTTTTTTTTTAAATAAAACCTGAACGCGTATGGGCCACGCTTTTGTTTAATCGTCATTGTCTTGTGTCTGCCTTATTGGAATGTGAAAAAAAATATTACTTGTATATTTTATTAAGCGGGTGTTCATGTGTGTGTGTGTGTGTGTGTGTGTGTGTGTGTGTGTGTGTGTGTGTGTGTGCTTGCGCTGTGGATTTAATGAGTACATCTGCAGATACAACGTGCGTGTCTGTGACTTCATGTGCCCGTGTGTGCGTGTGTCAGCGTACCTTGGCCTCCTTATTACCGACTCCTTCTCAACTATGGAATGTCATCCCTGGATGAATTACAGCGCTGCATTAACGAAGAAGAAAAGGAGGGTGGATGGGGAGGGCTGCAGACAGACATTGAGGGGAGAGTGAGTGCGTGTGTGAGAGAGAGAAATAAAGAGAGAGGGGGCGAGAGAAGGCCAATACTTTTAAAAGGGAGTAAAAGGTGTTGGGTTGGGAAGATGAAACGAAAAAAAACAAACAAACAAACAAAAAAAAACAACAACAAACTACAACGTTGTGACGTGAAGGGGTAAGGGAGAGAGTTGGAGGAGACGAGCGTGGGAGGCGGAATGAGGAAGGGCGGATGAATGATCAATGTAAAAGGAGGGCGAAAGGAATGAGAATGTAAGGGACTTATGAACGTATCTTTAATAAGAGGGGAGACAGAGGATACGAGAGAGAGAGAGAGAGAGAGAGAGAGAGAGAGAGAGAGAGAGAGAGAGAGAGAGAGAGAGTATGTATGTGAGAGAGAAAGAGGGAATGGGCGAAAAAGAAAATAGGGATTGGGTGAGAGAAAAAGAGTAAGAAAGAGAGAGGGAGAAAGAGTAAGTGTGCGAGAAAGGCAGAGAGAAAGATAGTGAGAAAGCCGATGTAAGAGAGAGAGAAAGAAAGAAAAAAAAGAGACAGACGAGTATGAAAAAATGGTGGCTTATAACTATGCAAAAATAAAAACGGTTGAGAGGGAAATGACTTGACATTTGAAGACACAAGAAGTGTGTGTGTGTGTGTGTGTGTGTGTGTGTGTTGTGCGAGAGAGATAGATAGAGAGATAGATAGAGAGAGAGAAAGACGGAATGAGAAAAAGCATGAGTTAAAGAGAGAGTAACAGAGGAAAAGAGAAAAAGAGAATGAATGAGAGAGAGATAGTAACAGAGAAAAACAGAGTGAGAGAGAGAGAGAGAGAGAGAGAGAGAGAGAAAGAAAATGAG
>NC_136519.1:72231896-72234396 GCF_053919585.1 Euprymna scolopes
CGAAGCCATCTATTAGCAAGGACCGAATCCACTCGGCCACCGACAACAGCGAGAAATAGCGTTGAAATTTAAACATTTTTTGTTAAATATTTTAACGTTTGTCAGAATGATCTAATGATCATAATATCATGATCTTCGCATGCTAAAAAAATGTTCTTGACGTCAGTCAGGGTGATCTAATCATTATATGATGATCTGCGCATTCGGGCTACACTGACCGAATTTATTTCAACTGTAAAATACTCAACGATAAGAAACGACTTTCTTAAACGGGCTGACAATTATTTACTATAATAGTTATTAAATACCTACATACACTAATGTTTCATCCTTTCGGGAATCATCAGTGCACGGTGTTACGATTACCATCGGTCGGGAGATTCGAACCCGGTAACGAAGCTATCTCTATGTGTACAATTATATATAAGTCATCTCAACAATTATATAAAGGTTTGTGTGTGTGATTTCCTCTCTTACATGTTTCAAAACAGGTGAGCCTACTTTTTGTGATTTCACACAAAGGTCATTTATATGTCTGGCAGTGTTCTTAGATATGTTTTTTACAAAGGTTCATCTGATAAGTATCGAAAATAAAAGAACACGATCTTAAAAATAGTCTTTCTCTCTTATATTAGGTTGTCCGGAAAATAATGGCCAATTTTAGAGAAAAATGATGTATTAATCAAATAGGTGACACTAGACATTGAAATTAGTCAAAGTATGATCCTTGAACAGCCATGCATTTTTGCCATCTATCAACTAGATCATTTATGCCTCGTTGATAAAAATTGTTTGGCTTAGATGCTAAGAAATCTTTGAAAAAAGAATCAACCTCTGCATTAGATCTGAAAGTTTTGTTGCTTAAAAAAGCGACTAAATGCTTGAAAAAATAGTAGTCCGTGGGTGAAAGATCTGGAGAATAAGGAGGATGTCGTAAAGTTTCGTATCCCAAGTCTGTGAGTTTCTGCAGTGTCATTCTCGCAACATGAGGCCGCGCATTATCGTGGAGCAGGATTGGACCACGCCTATTCACTAATGCAGGTCTCAATTTTTGTAAATGATGATGCATTTCTTCGAGTTGATTGCAGTAAACTTCTGCCGTGATGCTCTGATTAGCATACAGAAAGCTGTAATGAATAACACCAATTGCACACCATCAAATAGTCAGCATAATCTTCTGTTGGTGAAACTTTGGCTTTAGAAAATGTTTGGGTGGTTTATCACAATCAAGCCATTGACCTGCTCGTTTCCGATTATTATAAAGGATCCAGTTTTCGTCACAGGTGACTATTCGGTCAAGAAATGGATCATTAATGTTTCGCAAAAAGAGGATCGAACACACTTCAAAACGTCGAGCTTGTTGATTTTCATTGAACTCATGTGGGACCCATTTGTCGAGCTTTTTCACCTTGCCAATTTGCTTCAGATAGTCCGACACTGTTGAACTGCTGACACCAAGTTCCCGAGACATTTCCCTGACATTTTGCCGTGGGTTTTGCTCAACAATGGCTCCTAAATTTTCATTGTCAAGATTAGATGGCCGTCCTCTACCTTCTTCAACTTTAAGTCTCTCATCACCACTACGAAATTTCTGAAACCACCTTCGTACTGTTCTATCACTTGTGATGCCTTCTCCCCATGCCCTATTGATATTTGCAGTTGTTTGAGAAGCATTGTTACCAAGCTTAAACTCATGCACGAAAAGTAAACGTAAGTCTTCTTTTCTCATATTCCAAATTATGGGCTCATTAGCTCATAAAACGTTTTCTGAAAGAAAAAGGTAAGAAATTATTAAAGAGCACATATAAATCAATAATCATGTTGATGTTTACCTGAAATATAATAAAAATCCTATGATAAAATCCAATTTCAAAACAGACTTCCTAAAATGGCCATTATTTTCCGGACAACCTAATAGATAAAAAGAGAAACAAAAATTTACCGGGGGAATATTTAACGTCAGACTGGCCAAGGAAAATAATCAAATCTTGCAAATAATTTTCGAAAATCGAAAAAAATAATATCTTTAGTGCTTCTCTCTTATAGATAAAAAAAAAATAATATCTTTAGTGCTTCTCTCTTATAGATAAAAAAAAAATAATATCTTTAGTGCTTCTCTCTTATAGATAAAAAAAGAAAAGAAAAATTTTTACAGGGGAGTATTTTACGTAATATTGGCCAAGGGAAATAATAATTTGCAGCAAATCATTTCTTAAATAAAAAACATTTCTTGTCATCTGGAGATGTAGCTCAGTGATAGCGCATTCGATTACAAATCGTCAAAGCCCGAATGAACGACATCAATTTTTAAAAAATTTGTTTCATTAATGAGTTCGATTTACGATAAAAGAAGATGTACCATTAAAAATGCCGCACGTCACTTCTTCATTTGCTTATTTTAAAACCAAACATTAATCAGAATTGACTCTTTCAGGGCATTAATCGTCAAGCCCAAATATCAACTGACGTGATATTGTAAACAAACACAGACGGAATTTGA
>NC_136519.1:72236896-72241896 GCF_053919585.1 Euprymna scolopes
AAAGTAAATTGATGCCCATATTGGCCCCCAGATAATGGAGACATGAATAATATTTCAACAAGCTCTTTGTAGTTGGCCACTTTTATTTTTCCCTAGAAGAATTTCACTACAATCGTAAACACCGTCCAGGCACTCAATTCTGTAGGATTCATAAAATTACAAATATTTGCGTCATTCATTAAATTTCGAAATTGGGGTCCATCAAAAATTCCAGCTTTCAATTTCTAAATGGTTAGGGCTGGAAATTTCATACAAATATATTTGAAACGATCACCATTTTTCTCAAGAGCCTTCACAAACCGTTTCGTGATGACCAGCTTTATGTGAAGAGGAGGAAACAGAATTTTGGAACGCTCCATCAAAGGAGAAGTCAGAACATTAAGAAAGCCAGGATTCAATTCACTGCACATTCACTGTTTTTGTTATCCAGCGCTCTGTTCTTGTCTTGCTATTCCACAAACACAAGAAGCTAGGAAATTTTGTGTAGCCATTTTGTAGTCCGAAGAAAAAAAAAAACAACAATTTTCAAATTGACACGTATCATCCATTGGTGCTGTCTATATGAATTTTTTTTCCAAAACAATTTTTTTTTTACATAGGCATCACCACTTATCAAGGCCAAGAGGCCACTCAAGGATAAGGGTTAAAGAGTGTACAGTAGCAATTGGACAATATAGTAATCATTAGTAATGAAAATTTGGTAAATTTGATAACTTATATAGAACGGCTCATCAAGAACTTATTTACGTTAGACTTGAACACAACCATATTGTAGTCAGCCGGAAAGCAGGAAAACGGAAGACAATTCCACAGGCGTGCAGTTCTAAGAAAGAAGCTTTGTTCATGGAATCTACGTTTAGGTTTAGGCACAGATAAAGAGTGGGGGGAATTATTGATAGTGTGTACAGCTAGACGAGTGTTTCTTGTGAAAGTTTGGCGAAGGGGGACCATAGATTGAAGCTCAGTTGAACACCTTCCATGAAAATAACGATACAATTTTGATTTTATATTTTTCTTTTAGGGTCGTTAAATCGTCTAGAAGAACTGATCTATATAAGTTGTCATTGTGAAGAAGAATCCATTTAAAACTTTTTGGAACTGTATCTTGAGAATAATGCTGTTCGACACCAAGCTGCCACAGTAGGCCGGCAGCGCTGTTGCAATATACTATTTTGTTTTCCTGAATGAAATATGCCAAGAATTCAATATGACGTTTTCTGTCGAAGGCTATGAGAGTTCCAGGCTGAAGAAGATTTTTTTTCTTTAAGTCTTGAAGCTAAAAGTTCAGAAGATTCTTTGGAAAACTTTGAAATGTCTAGTCAGATCATTAAGTTCTCTTTGAGAAAAAAGGTATGGTAGTGAAAAAGAAGGGAAACCGACATCCGAAAGAGTAGTTTCACTACTGTTAGTGGACAAAACAGAGACTTGATTTTCTTCAGAACCAAGCAATTCCAATTCGGGCAAGCCTTTAAACACTGGAACAGGAATTTCATTGCAGTGTGGAATTGGCTTAATTGCAGACTTGAGGTTTGGATAAACCAATGAATTCCTGTTCTTCCTGTTGATTTCCTTCGTTTTGACTGCACAGAATCAGCAGTCAGCGAAATTGTTTTTCAGTTCACGCCAGACCATTAGAATACAAAAACGGAGTGACTTTCTTTTCTTTTTTGTTCACTGTCGAAAATGCTCAACACATTGTTTGTATACAATATGAGGCGCCCATGCCTTACCTTGGTCACCTAGCATTACTTTGAAGTAAGTAAGACACGTACACTTCACAAATTCACTGATCCCTTTCCTATTGTATTACAATTTATATTTGCCGCAAATCTAGCAAAACACATTTGGATTGTTAAAACCAGGACGCCTAGGAGAGGATGTAGCCACACTTAATTTTTACTCCAAAAATCTGCAACGAAAATAAAATAATACAGCTCCATTATTTCCTGACTTATAAATAAATTCATAACATTAAGAGAATAAACCTTACTTTGGCCCAGAAATCAACAAAAACATGCAACAATTGGAAGACCTATTTACTACTCAGTGTCCACTTGTTACCAATTGTATTACCTCATTGTATAGCAAATTTTAAATTAAGGTTTTTGATGTTATAATAACTTAACAAACATTAAAATAACAACCTACAACTGTAATTATGAAGCTATAATATATATGGAAACATGCCTAATGTACTATCGCCGCACGCATCTGCGCTTCAGTCAGATAAACTATGATAAAAAGTAATGATTCTAAAGACTAGTATGTAATACACAGGTATATTTTTGAAAAAGAAAAAATGATGAGTATGAGAAAGTAAAACAATAACAACAAACGAGGGTAAGAGTTAAATGAGTCAAAAGGTTGAATAAGTTCAGAAAGAAATGGAACACGAAATGTCACGTTCCATGACAAAGTAAACAAACGCAATGTCCAGAATAAGAAATGAGTAAAACGTACCATTGATACCGGGAATGGGAGCAGATAAAGAAAAATAGGGCGTGCTGTGTCGCCAGTGGTTGCAAAATAGAAATAAAGACCAACCGGAAGAGGAAAATTAGAAGAAAGTAACTTTTTAGCTAAAGTTAACTTAAAGGTAGATAATGGGTTCAAAATAGGAAGGCAGAACATTAAGGTAAAAAAGATATCAAAAACATAAAATATCTCAACAACTTGACCTGATGAGTAAAAAAATTAATATGATTTTCAAAATCAGCACCCAAATTAGTCTAAATCAGCTTAGAAACTTAAGGCACAAAAATGTAATCCAGTGTAATTTTCTTCGTATAATTAAGCTCCATCTTACAGCTTCTTATATTTTTAAAAGTATCCATTTAAAAATCCTTCAACATCTCTTAATGCTTTAGTACACACACACACACACACACACACACACACACACACACACACACACACACACACACACACACACACACCCACACACACACACACACACACACACACACAAAACACACACACACACAAAACACACACACACAAAACACACACACATACACACATATATATATTTATATATATACGAGGGGCGTGCAATAAGTAATGCCCCTGACCCACTTCCAGTTGTCTGATCTAGCTGAAATTTTGCATGTACAATGATTTATATCTTTACGTGTTATGTGGCAAATTACAGCTCTGAACTACTTGTGGTTTATATTTTGCAGGTGTTTGAACTGAGTCAGGTGTGAAATGGAGCCTGTTGAATGTCGAGTAGTGATCCGGTTTTTGTATTTGAAAAGACACACACCACAGGAGACTTTTGATGAAATGAAAGAAACTTATGGTGATAATGCCCTATCATATGACCTTGTAAAACGCTGGCCTCGTGAATTCAAACATGACCGGAAGTCTATGGAAACAGCTCCCATACCTGGTCGCCCCCCTTCTGCCATTGATGAGGCATCTGTCCGTCAAGTTGAGGCTGTCATTTTGGAAAATCGGTGCATTACTATTCGCCAAATAGCCCGAGATGTCAAGATTAGTACAGGGTCTGTGGAAACTTTCATTCATGACCATTTGCATATGCATAAGGTGTCTGCCAGATGGATTCCCAGGTTGCTCACACCATTCCAGAAGCGAGAACGCGTCGAGTACTCGAGTATGAATTTGGAGATGTGCCAAGATGAGTAAAAGTTTTTCAAAAGACTGATTGCACAGGATGAAACCTGGGTCCATCACTATGATCCAAAGACCAAAACCCAGTCAATGCAGTGGAAGCATTTGGACTCACCACCTCCAAAGAAGGCAAGGGTGCAGCCCTCCGCTGGCAAGATCATACTCACAGTCTTCTGAGACCAGGACGGAGTAGTGATGACAGATTTCCTGGCAAATGATACCACAATTACAGGAGCCTATTATGCTTCACTTTTGAGGAAATTAAGGGAAACTATCAAAATCAAGAGGCGGGGCAAGATCAGCAAGGTACCCTCCTCCTGCAGGACAACGCTCCGGTCCACAACTCGCATGTCGCCAGATCAGAAGCACGGGCGTGTGGTTATGAAAACCTTCCCTATCCTCCCTACTCTCCTGACTTTCACCTCTTCCCAGCCATGGATTTTTTTTGAAAGGAAAGCGTTTCCCAGATGATGCAGCCTTGATTTCTTAAGTCACGTCGTGGTTGGAGGACCAACCCAGGGTGTTCTACAAAAACGGTTTCCAGAGCTGCATCAAACGATGGGAGAAATGCATAACTCTGGGTGGTTCCTATGTAGAGAAAGACTAATAACTGTGCCAAGTTTCGTTGCTCTACTCCTATGGGAAGTGGGCCAGGGGCATTTATTATTGCACGCCCCTCGTATATATATATATATATATATATATATATATATATATATATATATATATATATATATATATATATCACATTTTAGCAACATTCCAACTTCCAACTATTTTTAATTCTTTCGGCATTTAAAAATTTCGGCATATCTTTTACGGACCTATTTCGTTAAGTAGAAACAATCGATTATTATTTGTCAAATTCGAATCTTGTCATGCGCACACGCTTCAGAAAAAAAATTTTCTCAGAAAGAATAATACATACACATATTGATTAATATATATGTAAACTTTGCCAATCGCTTTAATGCAAATGAGTAAAATATCAATATTTCACTAAATATTCGCCACAAAACAATTAACACTGTATTTATCAAACGACTGTTCCAAGGTTAGTTATTTCCCCAAATGTTATTCAAATCAATGACATATACACGAAGTTATGGCATTATATATATATTATCAATGAATTTATATAATCTATCGCTTTATTGGAGATCTCTTACAATGCCAATGTTTGAAAGTTATCGAAAAGCAAAATATTGTTGTTGGACTTGCATGAGGATTGTCTATCAAGATTTTGCCACGGAACTCGAAAAGGATCCAAGAACATTAGCTTCATTCGTAAACACTAAATCCAAAAAGGATAAGGGCACCAGGAGAAACCTTTCAGATCGTGATATTTGGAGAATTCGTAGGGAAGT
>NC_136519.1:72249396-72271896 GCF_053919585.1 Euprymna scolopes
CCAATCAATCTCTTGTGCGTCATGAGTAAGTTGCCGGAATTTGTGTGAAATAGAGAAGTAGTCAACCTCTCAGCAAAAATAACCTTCTCAGTGATATGCAAAATGGTTTCCGTTCTGCTAGATCTACTGATGATGTGCTAACAGTTATATCTCATTGGATTATGGAATCTCTCAACGGAGGCTTCATGTCGAAGGCAATTGCTTTTGACATATAAAAAGCCTTTGACAGGGTATTGCATAAAAGGTATTCTCCACAAATTCTCCAGCTACGGTATAGCTGGAAATGTCTTCTCAATTATTAAATCATTTCTCTCTGATAGGTTCATAAGAGTAGTGGTTGATGGACAGATATTAAAAGCTCACAATATTAAGGCTAGAGTCTTAGATCTCCATATTGGGCCCAGCTCTTTTCCTGATCTACATCAATGATCTCCTTAATCATATTCTAAGTTCATTCGTAGACATTTATGCTGGCGACACTATCATTTATGGCAATATTTCAAAGGTCCGTAAACGACCAAGTTCTCTCTGATTCTATCTTCTCTGATCTTGACACATGGTGCAATGGAGAAAGAGGTGGCTGGTTAATTTTAATGCATCTAAAACCAAGCTTCTATCTTTACATCATCAACGCTCTAGTTCCCATCTGGCATCAATTGATATTAATGGCACTCGTCTTTGGGAGTCTCATGTTTTGACAAGTTTCTGGGGTTGACCTTTACTTCTGATCTAAGGATGGAACACGTACATCAAATCCGCTGCCAAGGCCGCTGGAAAAATAGTGGGATTGTTTTACCGTTCCAGTAGATATCTCACTGCTGATGCAATTCTCTACCTATATAAGAGCCAAATACGTCCAAGGATGGAGTACTGTTGCCACATCTTGGAAAGAGCTGCTAGAAAGGGTTTATCCTTCCTTAACAGAGTTCAAAATAGACTTCGTAGCCTAGTAAGGGATGCCCTTTTCTCTTCCCTACAAATTCTTTCTAACAGAAGAGACGTTGCGAGCCTGTATCTGCCTTATCGTTATTTTCATGGAACGTGTTCGTCTGAGCTCCAATCAATTGTCAACTCGGACCTGACTTTTACGAAAAACACTCGTCTAACTGAAACCACTATCAATAATTTCCCTCGCTCGTTATCTGGGTCTAAACATAAAAGTAGCTTCCATGAACAAAGCTTCTGTTTTAGAACCGCACCTCAGTGAAACTCTGTTCCGTTTTCCTGCTTTTCAACTGACTACAATATGGTCGTCTTCAAGTTCAACGTAAACAAATTCTTGATGAGCTATCCCGTTAAGTAATCTAATTTACCAAATTTCCACTACTAACGATTACTACGATATTTTACCATTGACTACTGTACACCAATTAACCCTTATCCTCGACTGGCCCCCGGTCCTTGATAAATGGTAATTTCTTTGTAACACACACACACACACACACACACACATATATATAGTTTAACATCTCATTAACCCAGCGTTTTCAAATTTTAAATAGACTCTAAACTAATATTTCAACCATTCGAGGCTAAAATACAGAAACATGAGCGCATATCTAATGACGGACTTTCTAATGAAACTCAATAACGACTACTCTCCTTACTTACTACACACTTCACCAGACTATCCATTCACGTGAAATCACTTTTTTCTTCACCCTATTCCCTCTGCTTCACTTTTTGTTATCAAGTAAGATCTATGACTTACTTGTAATTTCATTTAATACTTTTGCAAGCAAAATCCGATCCCGCATTTTGCTAAATCCTACCCTCTGATGAGAAGAAAAGTATTTCTTCGAAACTCCGCGGATTAAGGACTATCCACTTATTTTGTGTTTCCTTTTTAAAATTAAATGTTTTTAACTCTTTTTTCAAAGTGTTTTATTAACTACTTGTTCTAATTATAAGCTGTATCTCCTATTTGGTTTTATCGAGCTTTTACATCTGGTTGAGATTACTTTATAAATATTAATTCTTTAATATTTATAATTTGCCATACTGGATTATTTTGGTAAACTTAACCGTAATTCTTTTATATATATATATATATATATATATATATATATATATATATATATATATAATAAATTCCACAGCCAAACAACGTCGCAGCCCACAAGAGCCATGACAGTCAAAGAACCGGAAGTCCAAGACTCGAGTTTCGCCCTCATTTGGGCTCATCAGTTAGACACATCCGAACCCAGGATTCGAAACCCGAGCCTCTTGCATGCAAGGCAACCACTCTACCAACTGAGCAAACGCCCTGCACACAAGAATTTCTATTAACCAACACAGATCAAGTAAAACCGCGCCGAAATCCGACTGTGAAATGAACCTACTTCGTCTCGACAAGGGACGCGGTCATCCAACCAGCTAATAACCCCAAGCCGATGTCTCACAAGTAGGAGTTTTAACTCGAAAGGACGATGCCATCCAGCAATGCTAACCAAGCGAGCAACTTATGATAGGATTTTCAGAATGTGAGAGATTGTATATAATAAATTCCACAGCCAAACAACGTCGCAGCCCACAAGAGTGGTTGTCTTGCATGCAAGAGGCTCGGGGTTCGAATCCTGAGTTCGGATGTGTCTAACTGATGAGCCCAAATGAGGGCGAAACTCGAGTCTTGGACTTCCGGTTCTTTGACTGCCATGACTCTTGGAGGTAACAATTTAATCGAAATAGAATTAAAAATATATTTTTTTCACTTATCTGATCTGTCTCTCTTAAATCATATCTTAACATATACAGTTGTTGTTTAAAGGGCATTTGCCTTTATCAATTATGAAGTTGATCTGTACTGTATGAAATATATTTAACATATTGCAATTATGAAGTCTATCTATTATATATGTGTATGTATGTGTGTATTATATATTGCAATTATGAAGTCTATCTATTATATATGTGTGTATGTGTTTATTATATATTGTATTATATATTGCAATTATGAAGTCTACCTATTTATATATGTGTGTGTATGTGTGCATTATATATTGTATTATATATTGCAATTATGAAGTCTACCTATTATATATGTGTGTGTATATGTGTATTATATACTGTATTATATATTGCAATTATGAAGTCTATCTATTATATATGTGTATGTATGTGTGTATTATATATTGTATTATATATTGCAATTATGAAGTCTACCTATTATATATGTGTATGTATGTGTGTATTATATATTATATTGTATATTTCAATTATGAAGTCTACCTATTATATATGTGTATGTATGTGTGTATTATATATTGTATTATATATTGCAATTATGAAGTCTATCTATTATATATGTGTATGTATGTGTGTATTATATATTGTATTATATATTGCAATTATGAAGTCTATCTATTATATATGTGTATGTATGTGTGTATTATATATTATATTATATATTGCAATTATGAAGTCTACCTATTATATATGTGTATGCATGTGTGTATTATATATTGTATTATATATTGCAATTATGAAGTATACCTATTATATATGTGTATGTATGTGTGTATTATATATTGTATTATATATTGCAATTATGAAGTCTATCTATTATATATGTGTATGTATGTGTGTATTATATATTATATTATATATTGCAATTATGAAGTCTACCTATTATATATGTGTATGCATGTGTGTATTATATATTGTATTATATATTGCAATTATGAAGTATACCTATTATATATGTGTAAGAATGTGTGTATTATATATTGTATTATATATTGCAATTATGAAGTCTACCTATTATATATGTGTATGTATGTGTGTATTATATATTGTATTATATATTGCAATTATGAAGTCTATCTATTATATATGTGTATGTATGTGTGTATTATATATTGTATTATATATTGCAATTATGAAGTCTATCTATTATATATGTGTATGTATGTGTGTATTATATATTATATTATATATTGCAATTATGAAGTCTACCTATTATATATGTGTATGTATGTGTGTATTATATATTGTATTATATATTGCAATTATGAAGTCTATCTATTATATATGTGTATGTATGTGTGTATTATATATTGTATTATATATTGCAATTATGAAGTCTACCTATTATATATGTGTAAGTATGTGTGTATTATATGTTGTATTATATATTGCAATTATGAAGTCTACCTATTATATATGTGTATGTATGTGTGTATTATATATTGTATTATATATTGCAATTATGAAGTCTATCTATTATATATATGTATGTATGTGTGCATTATATATTGTATTATATATTGCAATTAGGAAGTCTACCTATTATATATGTGTATGTATGTGTGTATTATATATTGTATTATATATTGAAATTATATATTGTATTATATATTGTATTATATATTGCAATTATGAAGTCTATCTATTATATATGTGTGTGTATGTGTGTGAGTTCGTTTCTGTTGGACTCCATTACGGCTGGACTGATATTTTTTGAAATTTCACACATGTACTCTATGGGTCTGTCAATGTTTTGTATTGGAATGTCTTCGATAAGTATCAGTAATTGATAATCGAAAAATTCTCATGAAAGAAGGGACAGGCAATTTCGGCTATAGTTAACGCCTTCTAGAGCTTAACATCACCCGCCCATTTGAGAAGTTTTTTTTTATTGCATAAAAAGAAAAGCCCGGCAAATAAAATCAAGAGTAAGTTTTTTGATATGACAGGGGCGCGTTCGAAATGAATGTTTTTGTTTAGATCCCAGTTGAACCATGATATTTGATATTGGGTCATGATATTAAACTTTAACTCAAACGATTACATAAAAATAATTTCATAAAACCAACAACAGGTTCTCTACAGTGCAATGTAAACTACTACAATGTGTTGTGGACTAAGTCACTGCAGTGACACACGTGGATGTTCTTCCCGATGCATCGTAGTGGGTACCTAATTTAAGCAGACAATTTGATTAAAAAATGGGCGATTCCACTGGTTTTGATGACAAAAAATATGAGAGACTGAAACATTTGATTATCCTCAATAAATCTCGAGAACGGCGGGTCTCCCTGCTAGTCATACACATGCACACACAAATGTTAGTGGCCTGGTATAGCTACGGCGGAGACAACCAAACAAAAACAAACTGAAGCTGGCCTGCCAGGACACTATATATAAAAATGTAGGCAATTTTGGGCATATTTAATTGGTTTGAAAATATAGTTTGTTTTTTTTTACCAATAGAGAATAGTATTATAAACTTCAAAAGGCTTGCAAATTTTTATGTATTTTCGTGCCATAGAACCAATGATTTTCACTATTCAATTGAAATAAAAGTATATATATATATATATATATATATATATATATATATATATATATATATATATATATATGGTTTCAAATTATCTGATATAACAACAAGGGGAGACTTAATTCCAAATATTTCTCATATGTTATATCTTCTCTCTTTAGACAATATGATACGATCATGAATATCTCCAGTATCAAATAATATTTATACACTCTGAAATTTATTTTATGTATGAAAACCAACGAGGGGAGATTTAACATATGAGAAATATTTCGAATGAAGAATTTCGTTGCTGTTATTTCGGATCATTTGAAACCATAGCAGCAAGTTTTTGTCTCCACTTCATAAAGGCTAGATGCTTTGAGGAAATATCGTTGCCCGGGTGTCTGGAGGTGTGTGTGGTCACCGGGTGTTTGTGTCGGCTGGGGGGGGGGAAGTAAAATAAAAAAAGTTTTTGTAGGTAAATATGAGGATCGAACCCGTACCCTTGAGGCAAAGTTGGAAATTAAAGTGTGAAAAAAAAAAAAAAAAGTGCGACGTTAACCACTGGGCCACCACGAAATACTAACAAAAACACGTTTGAATTTATTTAATTATTTAGAATTGGCAGATGCACGTTTTAATAACTTAATGAGGTCAGCTTTGACTGCTGGGTAGTATTTTATTTACCGCGGGAACGCTTGTTTTATTTTTATTTTCCCAAGATGTTACGGGGGGGGGGTCCAGCTCCCCATAACAAGGGGATTGTCTGATATAAGAAAAATTTCCACATTGATCAAATCTAATTACTTTCGGACATTTCCGGCGATCGCGACCGGAAAAATACCACCAGAATTAGTGTCGCTTTTATTATACGAAAAAGACTAATCTACATGCAGCGAGCGAAAAATATTGAATATTTATCTTTTCGAAGTCGAGCAAATTAAATAGACAGGTGACCTCCGTTGTTAACTCGGAGATATTATGATTTATATGTGATATAAAAAGTTTTAAGAAGTTATGAGCCGACCGACCGCTTCTCGGAAAAAAGCCTTTCTTGGACATACATAAAAAGCGAACATACATACACACATTTTGCCTTATATATATATATATATATATAGACTAGCGGGGCTACCCGGCGTTGCTCGGGACCGTATAAACAATGAGAAAATTGAATTACGTTTTGTTATTCTTATGAGAGAGGAATTGTATGTTTATGTATCATTTGCTATTGTCCAACATGTTAAATAATTTCTCTTACCACCAACAATGAAAAAATTGAATTTACTCTTAGGAGTGAAGAATTTTTTAATGTCTATCATTTGCTATTTCGAGCAAAAGAATATTTTACCTACCTAAGATGTGTATGAAATAATTGTATCTTCTATGAGGTAGGTTATTTGCAGCATTTATATGAAACAGGTATTGTATAACATATGTTAAATAATTTCTCTTCCCACCAAGGCCACCATAATTTGAAAGAATTTAGTAGAGGGAATTTAGAATTTCCCAATAAATTGTCTTGCTTCACCATAAATTTCAGCATTACTGGGGTTCTTTCCTTCCTCAGTATAATTGTAAGAAAAATTACAACAAAATACATTGACAGTTTAATCCTTACTTAAATACTAATGCTATTGAGGATCCCCCCACCACCACCAATAAATGAAAATAGCTGTGAGTATCCGAGCAAAACAAAGAAAAAAAAATTTAACCACAGATTACAGGAAAAGGTAAAAACAGTTACCAGGAAAACAAATGACTATGATTGAAATATTTATGGCTGTAAAAAAGTGTCAAAAAGGCTCTGGATGAGTGATCATCCCCTTAATATGCGACCTTAAGGGTAAATGTCACATAGCCCACTATACAATTCAAGTCAGTACCTTTTATGAAACATATGTGCAATCTATGTTTATTGGAAACCTTCTACATAGTGAATTCTGAAGAAATTTTGAATAAAAGGCTAGATGCTATACAGGGATGTCTTCACAGTAATAGGTTTCTGCTATCACGCCTACAATAAAGATCCTTGGATACAAGGCCAAATTTTAATGTAGAGTTAAATAGCTTGGAATGATGTAGTCTAAACTAAGGATCCAAATCTAGTAAGCAAATATAGTTTCTATTATTCTAAACTGGATAAGAAATATAGATAAAGTATAAAGCGCAACAAAGATTAGAAACATCGTTCCATAACCGCGAGCATTTTTTGGTATTTAGTTGTAGTAGTATTGATGGTGAAATAAGTGGTACCGTTTCCAGATCAATAAAACAACTTAACAATAAACTAGCAATTATTAAAAAATTAAATTAGCAATTAGTGGATTGGAAATTTACTGATATTGTTCTCTGACAACTAAAGCTTGTAGAATCCCTGCTGGTTGATTTACTCTTGTTCTGAATGTTTTTATCCAAATATGCAAGGCTAAACACCTTTTCATCGGAGTAAAACACACTTGTAGCTATTGGCTGGTTTTGTTGTCAGAATAATTATAAAGAGGATATATATTATTTTATTTAGGTATCCAAGAACACAATACACGAATTGTAATTTTGGTTTTGGAGCCATGGGTAATCCCAGTAGGTTATGGATGGATGGCAGACGTAGGTTAAACCCATGGGAAAATAATCAGTTTTAAGATTAAAAATATACTTTAAATTCTTAATTTCTTAAATAAGCTATCATAACCTTTTCTGTATATGTTTAATTAAATTAATTAATAATCATAGGTGTTTTTTAGTATTTACAAGACTTGAAACACCAACGAGCCTAGTTGTCTCCCTTTAACTATTATAAGTACTTACAACGACCTTTGTTCCACATAATTTTTCAACTAATTTTTGGATAATTAATAACGTGATAGGTTATCTCCCTTCATAGTTAGGGTTTCCCAACTATCGAGAACCACAATAGATTAGAACGAAAGAGAATAATAAAATATTAAATAATAAAAAATATCCCTAACTCGAAATGTATGAGGATTAATAAATATAAGGTAATGTCATCCTTTATTTACCTATTTAATAAAATATTAACCTAAAACTGGTCTTAAATCTAAGTAATAACTTTGTAAATATTGAAGCCACCATTGGGCGCATAGGAAACTAAAAATAACCGTAACGTTATAGCTAGTTTGTTCTGGCCATAAAATAAAATTAAAAAAATTCTTTTTTTAAAAAATTAATTAAGTGAAATCAAGAAATATAGAAATCTAATTTAGGAATTCAATGAATAGAATTATTAAAAGATATTAAATGGCTACAAGTTTTTGTGAAAACTTCTTATGACAGGTTTTTAAATAAGGATACGAAAATTAGGTGATTTATTAATATTTAAATACGCTCTTGACATGTTCTATTTTGAGTCTGAAGAAAGGCTAGTTATGTGAAAATTTTTAAACGCCATAATGCTTGAAATTGTCTAACCGGTCTCGAAACAATTGTAACTTACAATGAAATACATTTTTGTTGTTACCGATTCCTTTTTTGAAGTCTTAGTTTTGTTAATACAGTATACGAATGCTCAATTATGAAATATGATAACTTACATTTTAAGTCATCTCTTTTTGGCTTAAAAATTCATTGGGATATGAAATTTACTGAATTATACGAACCCAGTAAAATTCAATATATTACAAACAAGTCTATATATATATATATATATATATATAAATATATATATATATATGTATATATATATATGTATATATATGTATATATATATGAGCAAACAGTTAATAAAATATGTTAAAAAACACTTTGAAATGAGTTAAAAACATATTTAATCTGAAAAGGAAACACTAGATAAATGGATAGTCCTTAATCCGCGGAGTTTCGAAGAAATACTCTCCTTCTCATCAGAGGGTAGGAATTAGCAAAATGCGGGATTGGATTTTGCATGCAGAAGTATTTGATGAAACAACAAGTAAGTCAAAGATCTTACTTGAAAACAAAATAAGTTAAGCAGAGGGAATATGGTAAAGAAAAAGGTGATTACACATGAATGGATAGTCTGGTGGAAGATAAAAAAATCCAGTGACGGTAAAATCCAAATGTAAAAATTCAAGAAAGTTAAAAGAATTTCCATTTGTACAAGTAAAATCCAAAGACATCCCGTAATTGGAAGAAGATGGTCCATAATAATCCAAAGGCAGAAATCCATGGAATAATTCACAAACATGTGTACAAAGAAAAAAATAATATTAATAAAAGAAAAATAAGATGTGCTTTTCACTCTACTTCCGAGACATAACTATAGTTTTATATATATATTTTTATATATATATATATATATATATATATATATGTGTGTGTGTGTGTGTGTGTGTGTGTGTGTGTGTGTGTGTGTGGATATATCTATACATATAACCCCACTGATTATTGAAAAGCTCATATCTTTGGTTCTTTGGGACGAATCTCCATGAAAATTTGCAGGCATTTTGAAGATTATAATATTATTGTATGCTGAAAATTTTCTGATAATTGGTAGAAAAGAACCTATATTTTAAAACGAGAAAAATATGACCAAATTTGCCGATATCTGTCTATATTTGGTGTACTGGCAAGCTATAGTGTAACAGCTTTAGTATGAATTTTGTTTGGGGATATTTTTTTGCTTGAATGTCTCTCCTGTGGCAAAACCAAGAAAACAAATGACTATGTCTGAAATATTTTATGGCTATAAAAAAAAGTGCCAAATATAGGATCTGGATGATGAATGATCCCCTTAATATGCGACTCTCAGGGCAAATTTCACAAAGCTCACTACACAATTCTAGTCATTATCTTTCCAACGAACTTTCATTTGTTAAATTCTCATTTGTAGTCGCTAAGATTTGGAACTTATAAAATTGCAAGAAATGGTGGCCTCTCTGTCACTCTCTCTCTCTTCCTTCCTTCTCTCTCTCTCTCTCTCTCTATATATATATATATATATATATATATATATATATATATATATAATTTTTTATTTAATTACCGTTTTTTCTTCTTTAAGGTATGGCGAAGTACCTGGATCGTTGATACGATTCGGTAACCTAAACATGTGACATTAACAGATAAAACGTTAATAAAATTAAAAAAAAATTTGCTCTGCAATAGTATTGAGCACTTTTTTTAAAGGTTTTTACTAATTACCATTATCGCTATATATATATATATATATATATATATATATATATATATATATGTGTGTGTGTGTGTGTGTGTGTGTGTGTGTGTGTGTGTATACTAGCAGCCACAGCTATTATTGAAAAGTCTATATCTTTGTTTCTCTGGAGCCAAATTTAATAACATTTGCAGGCGTTTTAGAGATTATAATATTATTCTATGCTGGAATTTTTATGACAATTGGTAAAAAGAACCTATGTTTTCAAACCAATGAAATATGCCAAAATTTGTATATATAGTGTCCTAGCAGAACAGTTTTTGTTTTGTTGCTTTAGTATGAATTTTACTTAGGGATTTTTTTTTTTTGCTTGGTTGTTTATTCTGTAGCCTCGTTGAGCCATTAAAATATAGATATACCAGCTTTTTGGGCAATTTTATAAGTTCAAAATCTCAGCGACGATTGATCAGAATTTAACAAAGGAAAGCTCGTTAAAAAAGTAATGGCCAGGATTGTGTAGTGGGCTTATGACATTTGCCTTTACGGTCGCATATATATGTGATCATCCATCATTCAGAGCTTATTCTGGCACTTTTTATAGGCATAACATATTTCAATAAGTCATTTTTTTCGTAGTTTTGCATAAGAATTACAAGATATCAGATATTTCTCCAAAATCTCTCGCCTTGATTGAGAAGAGACTAAATCTTGCTGCTATGGTTTCAAATGATCTGAAATAACAGCAATGAGAAGTCTTCATTCTAAATATTTCTCACATGTTATATCTCCCTTTCTTTGGTTTTCATGCACAAAATAAATTTCAGAGTGCATAAGGATTATTTGATACTAGAGGTATTCATAATCGTATTCTATTTCCAAAAGAGGGGAGATATAACATATGACAAATATTTGGAATCAAGTCTCCCCTTGCTGTTATTTCAAATTATTTGAAACTATAACAGTTAGTTTTAGTTTCCCCTAAATATAACATATGAAAATATTTGGAACTAAGACTTCTACTTTGCTGTTATTTTAGATCATTTGAAGCCATAGTAACAAGTTTTAGTCTCCCCTACGTCAAGGCCAGAGGCTTTGGATATATATATATATATATATATATATATATATATATATATATATATATATACAGTAAAACTCCTTTAATTTGAACTTCCTCTAAAGTTGGACTTCTTCTAAACCTGGACTTTCTCTAAACTTGAACTGTCTCTCCATTGAAATTGTATTAGCATATTTGATGCGGACTTGCAGTAAAACTGTTTACATGGTTTAGTTAGATATTGCGCAGAAATGTTAATATTGGTACTATGTAATTAATGTAGATTAGCTATTGATAATTAATTTACACTAACTGTATTTTTTTTTTCAAATTGCCATATTTAAAATAGTGTAAAACATCCCATCACAATGGCTTGCAACTCTAAAAGAAAACAAGTGACACTGACTTTACTCGAAAAACGTCAAATTATAGAAGAATTAGATGCTGGAGTTGAAAATAGCGTTATATTGAGAGATTATAAGATTAGAAGAAGTACACTGTTTTGCATCAAAATGAAAAAGGAGGAAATATTGAAGGCTGCTCCTTTCTCTCCAAATAAAAGACACGTCAAAAGAAGGACTCTTCGCAGACCAAAGCAAGTTGGATTCGACCGAATATTGCATGAGTGGTTTGTAGCAAAACAGAATGAAGGTGTAGCAATATCTGGACCCATGCTAATTGCTAAAGCAAAATCTCTTAAGGATGAGTTGAATATCACAGAAGATATGAAATTCAGTGAAGGCCGGCTTAGGAGGTTTAAGAGTAGACATGGTATAAGACAATTAACAATGTCAGGCGAACAATGGTCTGCTGATACACACGCAGCATCAAATTATTGTGACAAATTCAAGACGATAATTGCCGATTATGGTTTAACACGAGAGGATGTTTACAACGCTGATGAAAGTGGCGTAAATTGGAAGTGCTTACCTACAAAAACATTAGCCGGATCCGAGGAGCAGAAAATAAAATGATTCAAATTAAATAAAGAAAGACTAACAGTGATGGTATGCATTAATGCTTCTGCAACTCATAAACTTAAGCTTCTTGTCATCAGCAAATCAAAGTGTCCCCGAGCATTGAAAGGAGTTTCGCCTTTGCCAGTATTCTATTATTCTTCACGAAATGGATGGATGAATCAACAGTTGTTTAAAAAATTGTTTTTGCAAGAATTTGTGCCAGTTGTCCAGAGGCGTTTTCTTGAATTAGGTAAACCTGATTCAAAGTGCTTGCTTCTGTTGGACAATTGTAGAGCACATCCTCCTGAGTCAGAACTAGTGGCATCTTGCGGGAATATTTTTGTGTGCTACTTACCACCTAATGTGACTTCTCTCATCCAACCTATAGACCAAGGGATTATTTGAAACTTCAAATGTTTCTACAGAAATGATTTCATGATGAATATGATAAATAGTACCGTGAGTATAAGCGATTTTCAGCACCATTTTACTATCAAAGATGCCATATTTTCTCTCGCAACTGCATGGAATCAAGTTCGAGCAAGCACATTAACAAAAGCATGGGGCAAATTAGGCCCAGCACCAAAGGTTTCTGAACTGAAAGAATCAGAGAATACATCTGGTCTAGAAAAAATTCTTGAAACCAAACGGTTACCGACCAACCACGCTGGTCTTAAATCACTTGATGCAAATGATGTTGAAATGTGGGTGCAACAAGATGAGGAAACTACTGATCAATATCCTGAAGACAGTAATGGTGATGAAAATAGCGACAACTCCCATTCTCTTGGTCCTAATGTAAATAACCAAGAACACTCTGATGAAGCAATATCATGGGATGATGCAGAAAAGTCTATGGAGACGGTTATAACATTTCTAGAAAAAAGTCCTTACTTTAGTGACAACTATGTTTTGCAAGCAATGTCACTCCGAAGAGATATAATCATAAGGAAGCTACAGAACTAAGAAATTGTAGATTTTCGTGATCGCTTACGGAATAAAATGGCAGCACCCGAGAGCCCAATCGATCAAAATAGAAACTACAATCAGAATCATTCAATGAATAACTAAAAAAAACTGTATTTTACATAAATGTATGATTTCTGTAGATGATAACTTAGGTAATAAATACCTAACAAGTAAGAGTAGATTTAATTTATTTTCAATGTTTTTGTTCCTGGTAATAATATTCAACAATTCTTAGTTGCAATATATCGAAAACTCAAATCAATATACATTGAAGTATCATATAGCAATGAATTTCATTTACTATTTCTTAATTCTTAAAAAATTAAAATTAACTGCAGCACATTCTTTTATCACTTGAACAGCATCCTCTAATTAGAACGAAACGGATTTTCAAATTATAGGCGTTATACCCCTCTTTGGGTAGAGCACTGTCGTAAATAATCTCACCCGCTACTTAATTGGCTGAAAATGCGAAGCTCGTTGTTTGTTTGTTTACGAACAAGCGATTTGAGCACTATAAAAGTGGTGGCGGATGTCTATTCAAATAGACATTCCGACGAGTTATTTACGGGCGTCGATTCCATGGTCGAGTGGGAGAACTGCCGACTGTCAACACAGCGGTTCTAGGTTCAATCCTCGGCTTGGGAGAGATGCTAGTCTAGCGGCACAGATGAGTTGTGGTACAACGAAACAAGACTGTATGTCGATGACTACAAATATATAACTATATATATATACATAAATTAAGGTTTGAGTTGTTCAAAACACTAACACAATTCACTGTTCTGGTAAAATTACAACTCACTTTAATCATTTCAAATTTATGTTGCCTATAAATCTATCTGTAACACAATTTGAACAATTTTCCTAAAAAGGTTGAAATGCGATTTCTCCATTTTTATCCCCTTTTTTTAGAGAGTTCGGAACATTTATATTTTTTTGTAGAGCTCAGTCTTTTTTTTTTCTATGGCGTCGAATGTTGCAAGGTCGCCTGACGAAGTCTCATTGATTGAAACAGATGACTGCTTGTAGTGACCAAATTTAACTATTTACCCTTTGAATAAACAATATATATATATATATATATATATATATATATATATATATATATATATATATACTTTGTTACCGCATTATGTTGCGTAATGTATTTACTTTAGTAATCACTTCAACAGTTGTCAATTTTTCAAAGTTTTGTAATTCAATACACTGTATATAATATTGAAGCTAAGTGCATTATATATATATATATATATATATATATATATATATATATATATACATACATAGAGAGAGAGAGAAAGAGAGAGAGAGAGAGAGAGACAGACAGACAGAAGGCGTTAGTTAGGAGGAGACTTTATTTGGTATTCCACGTATGCTTATAAGTATATTTTGATAATTTTGGTGATCAATGGGTGTTGGTTGGCACTTTAAGCTATTAAAAAACGAAAGAAAACATATTTAAATAAAACGTAACTGACATTCCGCTCCCCAGCCCACTAAAAAATATGTTCGCATAATTCTTAGCATGTTAATATCCTAAGCAAAGCGGCATCCGTTTTTTATTTTATTTTTTTGGTGGGGGGGGGGCGTTTAAAATATTTTATTATAATAAAAAAACAAACAACAAAGGGATATATATATATATATATATATATATATATATATATATATATATATATTATTATTATTATTATACTGTTGGTAGAATTTTTCAGTAACTCATAACAACAACACAATATGTCATTCCAAAGAGTGCTCAATGCATGAAACAGAGCAATATATTGATTGTTGGAGAGCTATTGGCTACACATTAGCAAACGTGTTTCAATGACCCCCTAGCAGGGAAAATCACCTCATCAGGCCAAAAACCATCCACGAAACTTTCAATAAAGACCATCCCTTTATATAAAAAAAAAACCGTAGTTAAATTTATTGATTGCTCTGATATTGGAGTAATAGTTCTAAAAATTCGTATTAACAAAATAAAAGAAAAAAAAATAATTATAATGGTTGGAGCTAGAAAATTTAATGCAAACTTATAATAAATCTGCTTCAGAATTATACCTTGAAAAACCCAACATTATTTTGTGAATAGGTTATATTTGTTTTGATATAGGTTGTTAGTACCCCTCTTTCTTTTTTAGAATGGTTCAACCCTTTAAAGTTGACTTTAATATAAAGGGATGGTCTTTATTGAAAGTTTCGTGGATGGTTTTTGGCCTGATGAGGTGATTTTCCCTGCTAGGGGGTCATTGAAACACGTTTGTTAATGTGTAGCCAATAGCTCTTCAACAATCAATATATATATATATATATATATATATATATATATATATATATATATATACTAGCAAATGTACCCGTCATTGACTGGGCTCAAAAACAGCCTACAGAAAATGGACTCTGATTTATGAAAGTATGATACGTTATGAAAAGGAAGGGTTGTAAAGAGATAGCTTCGAAATTGGGGGCATAAAAACCAAAGCAAAATATGATGAAAGTAAAAATAAAATAGATAAACCCCATAATTTATTATACCATACCTGTTCACACTGAAACACTTATCACAATATTCTGTGGATATATATTAAAAGAACCTTGTTAAACTTTGTGACATATTTCCATTCTATGGAATTCAGGCGCGAACGAACACCCCATATACCATATTTCTTCAAACTGAAACATAATTATCAAAGTATACTTACGCAGATAGATATGAAAAGTCTTTATTAAAGTTTGTGCCTATTTCCATTCTATGGAGGCTAGGCGCGAACGCAGACCACACAATTTTATTATACCATCCCTATTTAAGTTAAAACATACTCAGCAAAGCATTCTTATGTACATCTATATCAAAACACTTGTAAACGTTATTTTTAATTTTTTTTATTTCCATACTTGTGGACCAAGCGCGAACGCAGACCCCACGATTTTAATGAACCACCGTTCTGCCAGATCAAACATACCCATTCCTGTGTCTCGATACATCTTCTATCATTATATGTAATCAATTTTTTAAAATAGACAACCATATAGGAGCCTATTCGTGACCATTGTTATTCTTATATATATATATATATATATATATATATATAAAGTTATAAAAGTATATATGCAAATGTATATATATAGTAAGTTATAAAAGTATATATACCAAATGTACGTTATATTGTGTGTGTGTGTGTGTGTGTGTGTGTGTGTGTGTGTATGTGATTGCGATGGCATGAAACACTAGTTTCTGTAGGTATATAAAAAATTATTTATAATTCATAATTATCTCGCTCCTTTAAGAAATAATTTTAAAAGTTAAGAAATCTGGGGAATAAAAGGTGGTCGGTTGACTGTGTGCGAGATCGCGATCCCCGATCTCATGATCACTTTAGATCATCTTAATAAATTTATTACTGTATTTGGCTTTATAAATGTTAAATTTCCCTTAAGTCTCGTTGCGGTTGATAATGGTCCAGGGGTCACGTTCCTTGCTAATGAAGCCAAAAGTGTCTTTGCATTGGGATTCGAATTGTTCGACCAGCGGCAGTCGTCACTTCCTGCACTGATGATTGCATAATGTGTGTGTAGGCATAAATATATTTATTAATAAACTATATATATACACACACACACACACACACACACACACACACACACACACACATATATATATATATATATATATATATATATGGTGCCCTTAAATCTGGTTGTCCTAGAGTTACTTTTTACAGGGAAGACAATGCTATCAAAGTTTGTAGGCTCAGGAACAGATTTAGAAATGGCTTCCCAAATCGAACAGTGTGATCTTGTTTAAAAGTGCTCTCTTTCTTCATATTGGTCGGAAATAATTTTTAGCGACGAAAGCAAATTCAATCGGTTAGGCAATGATGGAAGGTAACACGTCTGTCGAAGGAAGGACGAAGAATTTAATCCTAGGTGTTTCAACGCTTCAAGGCGGTAGAGGTTCAGTTTTGGTGTGGGGCGTTACTAGTGCTAATGGTACAGAGCTTATAAATCGCTTGCAAGGTCGAATTCATTCGCCGAACTACAATAATATGTTAACAGCATTTTTTACCCTACCTTGGCCGGAATTTGGATGATAATCTAATCTTCATATAGGATAATGCTCCCATTCACACAGCTAGCAATGTAAAGAGGTTCCTTGAAGAGTATGATATTCCGTGTTTAGATTGAGCTGCACAATCTCCAGATCTCAAACCTATCGAAAACGTATGGCATTACATCAAGCAACAGTTACGCAATGATAAAATTTCAAATCTGGAAGAACTTTGGACAAAAATTAAAAGAGAAGTGGGAATATATATATATATATATATATATATATATATATATATATATATATATATATATATATATAATTGGCTAGGGGTTTTCTGTGGAAACTTCTCATAACTTGGTTCTTAAATAAGGATACGAAAATTAGGCGATATATTGATATTTAAATGGGCTTTCCCGTAATTACCGCAAAGGTAAATGTTTCTCACACGCTTTTCCCGTTAAGGGAATTTTTCCTGTTTTTGTTCTTTTTCTTTCCCTTCAAAATGCTCTATTGTCAAAAGTGTTTTTATTCATAAAGTCTGAAGCAATGCTTGTTTTGGAAAATTTTCAAATGATATAATGTTTGAAATTATCGACTGGACATGGAAACAATTGTAACGTAAAATGAAATACACTTTTTGTTGCCATCAACGCTTTTTTTGAAGTCTTGATTTTGTTTACACAGTATATATATATATATATATATATATATATATATATATATATATATATATATATATAACTACTTCATTTACTCACATAAAATTAATATATGAAAGTATAAATTTACGCGTAAACTTTAAGTATTTACTTCAAAAGTGCTCAATACGTAGGTAGAGATAGTTAGTAAGTTATAAAATATATATAGCGATTATGCTATATTGAATATTCCGCGTTTCATCCACTCTAGGACTCTTTGCATAAGCCTGAAGAGTCCTAGAGTGGATGAAACGCGGAATATTCAGTGTAGCTTAATCGCCATATATATCTTATAACTTACTATATATATATATATATATATATATATATATATATATGGCGATTAATATATATATATATATATATATATATATATATATATATAGAGAGAGAGAGAGAGAGAGACAGACATACAGACAGATAGTAAGAGACAGGGAGAGAGAAGAGAGAGAGAGAGAGACGTAGAGAGTACGGCATAATCACGTTGACACAGCGGTTCTCGCCACATCGGCGAAGTTAAGCGACGATTATCCTAGCTAGTACCACATGGGTGACTGTTTGGGAATGATAGACCTTGTAAGTACTCCGTTGGGACGTAGAAATTTCCAGGTTGGTATCTTTAATCCGCTGGGAGAGATGCACCCTCAATCTTCAGTAAAACGTGGATATAGAAGAAGGAAAATCTGACGTCAAATCTAAGCTCTACTTTCTGCTCTGTCTAACCCTAACCCTAACCCTAACCTGCTCTGTCTTGCGGCCGACTGAGATTCACTACTATAAACAAGCATGTGTGAATTTCCGAAAAAACTTATAATTAATAATGACACGACGTTCGGTGTTATTCAAATGATTTATATATATATATATATATATATATATATATATATATATATATATATATATATATCGGGATCAAAGTGTAGTATCTGTTCTGCAGATGCTGCACTTAAGATAATTTGTATCAGTCAATGGAGGGGAGACCCTCTATATTGAGACAATTATTATTTTTAGTAACCAGAGTGCCTTTTTTGCGTACTTTTAGGGGAGCTGGTTTTTACCCCACATTAAAAACGGCCTTCCCTTGTGCCTAATTTGCTTTGGTGGGGAAGCAAATAAATACTATATATATATATATATATATATATATATATGTATATATATATATATATATATATATACATATATATATATATATATATATATATATATATATATATATATATATATATATATATATGTTTTAACAAAAACCAAGACTTCAAAGACTGGGTTGATATAAAAAAAAAGTTTATTTCATTGTTAGTTAAAAAGAAAACAAGCGAAATTATTTTACCTCTATCGCATCCTTGCAAAGTATTTTTAAAGATTCGAATCTTTTGCAAGGATGGTTTAGAGGTAAAATAGTTTCGCTTGTTTTCCTTTCCTTATAAAGAAAATGTTTTTCCATAATGTTTTATTGTTAAAGTGTTCTTTACTCAATAAGTCTGAAGAAGACTATTATTGTGACAATTTTCAAGATACATAATGTTTGAATTTGTCCAAATGGTCTTGAAACAATTGTAACTTACAATTACATACACTTTTTGTTGCTATCAACCCATTTTTTGAAGTTTTGGTTTTTGTTAAAAGTATATGAATGCTCAATTATGAAATATAATAATTTTGTAGCTTACAGTTGAAGTCATCTATTTTGATTTAAAATTTATTGGTATATGAAAATTTACTGAATTATATAAAACCAGTATAACTCGTAATACTACAAATAAGACTATATATATATATATATATATATATATATATATATATATATGTATATATATATATATATATATATATATATATATATGTATGTATATATATATATATATATATATATATATATATATATATATATATGGATTTCGACGTATGAGGTTACCTCACAACATCTAATTGGTATATGAACGATTACTGAATTATATAAACCCAGTATAATTCGGAATACTATATATATATATATACATATATATATATATATATATATATATATATATATATATATATATATATACTAGAAGTTGTATTAAATGTAACGTTAAATAAATGTGTGCATGCGAGTATAATGTTTTTTAAACAGTTCCCTTCTTGCAAAAAAAAAAAAAAAATACTCGAGCTGAGATCGAAACCAAAACTTAAAGACAGCAGCGAGTCACGTACGATAACTATTACACCAGCTTGCCACGTTTTAAAAAATGTGTTTTCAAACCTAGTATAACAGTTGACAAGCAAATAAACATCCGATTAACCCCACGTATCAATTTCTCAATTTTGATCCCTTACCAGCCCGTTTTTTTCCCTGATGAAAACCGATTAAAAAGTGTTCCACATGTCTGAATATCCTATATACCAAATTTCAAGCATGTAGATTAAAACTTCGTTGAGTATATAGGTTGAGAAGTGTCCTCACACACATTCTCATATATATATATATATAATACATATATATATATATATATATATATATATATATATATATATATATATATATATATAAAGAGAGAAAGAGAGAGAGAGGTAGCGAGAGAGACAGAGAGAGAGAGAGAGAGAGAGAGAGAGAGACAGACAGACAGACAGAGAGAAATAGATAAATACGTAAACTCACACATAGATACAGTATATATCTAACCGTATAAAAGAGACACATAGCTCTGATTCCATCTTTTAGAATAATGACTAGACAGAAACGATAGGTGTCAAGATCAAAGTGTAGTATCTGTTCTTCAGATGCTGCTGCACTTCTATTTCTTGTTCTCTTTCGGTGGAGGAGAAATCCTTCACGACTGAGACAATTTTTATTTTTGTACCTTTTCTCCACGTTAAAAAACGACCCTGGTGTCTAACTCTGTCCCGTGGGGAGGCATAGTAAATAGGTACATCTAATATTCTTTTACATATGGCTATGTAGTGCAAACAGTGGGCGAATTCTACCCTTAAAGCTATCCCGGGTACTTACGAACCAATATTTATGAAACATATCCGAAACCGAACCAATACAGCTACAGATCTCAATATACAAACGTCCTCTTTTGAAAGCGAGGTGCTTGGAGTGCGACTACCCCTTTTCAGTGGAACCTGCTATTGTTGTTGTTGTTGTTGTTGTTGTAGTTGTTCTTGAAAGCAATCATGTATCCTACTATCAAATAACTATTCTTACTGCTACTACAATTGCACATAATACTACTGCTACTACTTCGACGACTACTAGCGCTTTTAAATGGGCAATAACTCCTTCGTCCGTGTTTCTACTGCACAACTATTTATACCGCTACTATTACGCTGAGCCCAGGACCAGAAGTTTCTCTTTAAAAGACTTTTTAACATTACGTTTCCATTTTCCTTGCCATACCATTGATTCTTACTGTATTACAGACGTTGGTATATATGAATAATCTACACTATACCTACATATACATACACTCGCATGTACACACATACATACACACACGTACACACCCACATATACAACCCCCAAGGAATTGGTGTGTGTAGCGAAAAGAAAGGCCACATATGTCGCAGATGCAACCCCCCAAAAAGCTAATGGATATATATACATACGTATAAATAGATTTTTTTCAATCTGTATATTGGTGTATAATACAGTTTTGCAGTATATATATATTTAAATTTATTATTTTTTTTTAATTTAATTTTTTTTTTCTCGTATATTGCAACTGCTAAAATATCATACGCCGTCAACGCCATCATACGGGAACATATCTCTTCTGTTTCTTCTTCCCTTTTTTTTTTCTTCTTTTTTTCCTTCGTCGTTCTGGAGTAGTGCTCGCTTTCACACGGCCGCACGTACATACATGACCGCTCTACTAGCGGAGGAGGGGCGAGAGGTTTTCTGGACTCTTACCATTCTTTTATCCTCTCTACGGCTCCTTCCCCTTCTCGGTGAAGGTATTTTTCGCCGACAGGATCTTCAACAAATTTGGATACTTCACTTTTAAGAGGTAAGTGCCCCCACCAAAGAAAACCAGAAAAAAAAACAAAAAAAAAACAAACAAATAAATGATAATAAAAGAGTATAACGCGCACACGTACATAGATATAGGCAGGTTTAAAAATAGCAACGCGATAGATACATCGATAGATTGAACAAACAGTTGTATTACTGTTTCATATGGTCAGATTTAAATGGACATAGAAAGTGATAGCCCCCCCCCCACCGACAACACACAAATATTGATAAGAACCATCTATATTTTATATGGACAAATTGCTAAAGCATTTTATTTATACCGTCATAAACGCTGACTTACACGCATATATAGGATAAATTATTATGAATATATTTTGTGTTTTTCTTAACAGTGCTCAATAATGAACGGGGGCATTTAATAGT